>NC_081574.1:28325835-28468973 GCF_022355385.1 Mustela nigripes | reverse complement strand
GAAGGGAGGGTGGGAGGGAGAAAAATCTACTTCTTTCCTAAAATTGTCTTTCCATTTCTCAATTACATAACCCTAGAATCTGACAGTATTATAAGCCTGTAAAACTCCCTTAGCTGTAAAGATGGTTGATTAAACTGCATTCCTGTTAATTAAAATAAAAGATAGTTTTAAGTGAACATAGAAAACAAATTCTCTATGTGAAAGAGCACTGGTGCATAGATTTGAATATTACACTCTATAAAGACAGCCCATTGTGCTAATAGCAAAGCAGTGAACATTACATTATCTCTGATGGGTCCTTCCATCCATTCACACACAAACACAATCATTTATCACAAAGACCCACTTCCACACAGCCCTTAGCCAGAGAATGGGGACAGGACTTACTGGCTAGGAAACATAAAGCACATCTAAACATTTGTTATTATCTTAAAATTACAGAGCCTCTTAAAATTATGGATCCAGGGTGCATCTGTCACTTTTGTGCTTCCTGTCTTTTGCCAGGTCCAGAGAACATTCTAGTCTCTGCTGTGTTTCATTTGCATTTACATAAAGGTGTAACTCCCACATGCCAATCTCACACCTTTCTAGTAATTAGCATGGAATGCAGAAAAGAACCCAGCCTTAGGAGCCAGGCATTTGGTGTTAAAATCCTGTCTATGTCAGTAGTTGTGTGACATTGGAAAGTCAGGCACTCAGTCTGAAAGGTTGAGCTCTTGCCTGGCAGCTGGGAATCTTCCTATCAACTTCACAAGCTCATCTTGGAAACAGCACACGTGAAGGAGGCAGGACATGGTATGTAATGTATGTGTCCTTCAAAAGAGTCCTTAACTTTTCTTTTTTCTGGTTTTTATTTCTTCTCAACAATGGGAGAACAATCCGACCTGCCAGGACAAGAAAATAGTGGCTGCAGGCCAGTTAGCAGAAACATCCAAATAATTATCCCAAAAGGGGATTTTAATTTGAATCTTATTTATTATTTAAGGTGGACTTGATTATTCTAAGAAAAAAAAAGAAAAGAAAAGAAAAGAAAAAACCCAAACAAACAAAATTGTGTCTTTTTAATTTTCCTTGCAGTGGCCTTTAGGGGTTGCTTGGGTTTCTTTGTTTCCAGCCTGGGGGGGGGGGGGGATCCAAAAGCTCTTTTAAGAAAAAGGCTGTAGGAAAAAGTTTAGAGTTCACAGTTCCTGATGAGGGACAACCTCAGTAATAATGCACAAGGGAAGAAATAATTATCATTGTACAGCGTTCCTGTCACACAGGATGTTTATTATGTGCTTTATCAACATTTAAATTCAATCCTCTCATAGCTATGGGAATAAGACAACAACAGTAATAATAACAGAGGCATTAATATAAATGATATACCCGTTTTATTTACTTGCATGCCTTTCTCTTGGAGATTTTAAATGCTTTTCACATATTAGTGTACCTAGTTTTAGAAGAAATGAAAATGTAATTAGCCACAGGTTTGTACAGATATCAACATGGAAATTGATGGAATCAGAGAGACAGCTTTGGTGAAACAGGAGATTCTTTTGTGAAACTCATCTCTTTCCATCACCCTTGGGTAGCCACTGGGCATTAGACTTTATGGATACTTAACATGGATATTAAAATGCAACTTGCTTCCCTACAACACTTTACTGAAGGGGTAAGGGAAGGATAGATGCTTTCCCACGACTAGAACATGTATAGGCAATAATACAATCCACTTCTACAGAGCCCCGATTTCCAATTGTTTAACTAAGGACTCCTATTTATTCCTCTTTAACAAACGCTTTTGAAAATGAGAGTGTTAGTGCATTTTCAGAAGCATGTTTGATTTTTTAAAGATACTAATAATGTATCATGAGAAACCACGCCCAGTAAATACACTTGTAAGTCCCAATAGCTTCATCAAGGCAGAAATTTTTGATACCAACAGTGTCTGGAAACTCAAACTACGGGGAGTACGTTGTATAAGATTCAGTTCATTAATTTGCTAACTGATCTTCCTTTTTGTTATATATGGTGTTAGCAGCTCTGCCTTTTGCCATATGGTGGTGTGCTTGCACACACATGCACACCCAGCAAAGTCAGAATTAGAGTCTCCAATCTAGACATTTAACACAAGAACACGATGTGTTCCTTAAGCTGGAAGAATATGCAGCCACACATAGTTAAGGAAGGGTGGGGAGCAATAGGCTGGTATTTGGCTACACTAATCTGAAACCCTAAGAGAGCCTAAAAGAGATGGGATTTGAAAAAGTGCCTTGGTCAGTTTCTCACCTACAAACCGCTTTGTCCGAAATAGGCATTCACATTCTCTAAAACTTCCACTTCCACAAAGTGCATCTACATTATAGATTCTTACTCATAGCCTTCGGAAAGACTATCCACTCTTTGCTTCTTAGAGGGATTGCTGAAGCAGTTCTAGTTTGAAACGAGGCCAGCGTGGACTATTTGGGAAGCAGCTGGAGCTAAATGCTGACCCCAATATCACCCCTAACTGAAATGAACATAAGAAAAGAGGAGCAATTTACTAAAGAGTTACCCAAATGCACAGCTTTCAAAGCTTTTAATTAAAACAAAAAAGAAATCTCTATTTCACTTTCTTTTACCCAATGTTAGCCAGGAAGAATGTACTTTATCTGAGTTTTTGGTTAAATTCCCTTCTTGATTCTTGCATGGCTGTGTACTATAAATTAGGGCCTAATTTTGCACATCATTTACTTTTTTTCATCTTACTTTGGTTTTCAAAATCTGAGACTTTGGAGAAAAATCTAATATATGCATGAATCATCTTCAAAAAAAAAAAAAAAGAGTAAAGAATAGATTACCAGTTTAAAGAGCTGTATGTGACAAAGACGAGAACTTCTAGCCACAAAAAAAAATCCCTGGAATTTAGAGATCCAAATAAATGATATATTAAACTGCTGTCTTTTAACTATAACAAAACTACTACTAACATCAGTGTTGTAAAATTTTTTAAATGATAGCACTTAATTTATATGGTGGTGGATTATCATAGTTTTGCAAGTTGGCCAAGAAATCATTTCTTGTCATCCAAAAACTATATCTAGATAAGACAGGTGTCTTTATAAAGTACTTTAGACAAATCACAATCACATAATATTTTTATTATTATTATTAATTAATTAATTAATTTAACAGACAGAGATCACATGTAGGCAGAGGACAGAGAGAGAGGAAGGGAAGCAGACTTCCTGCTGAGCAGAGCACCCAAGGTGGGGCTCAATCCCAGGATACTGGGATCATGACCTGAACCGAAGACAGAGGCTTTAACCCACTGAGCCACCCAGGCACCCCTTTATTATTTTTTTTAATTTTAAAATATTTTTATTTATTTATTTGATGGAGAGATTGAGAGAGAGCATAAGCAGGCAGAGCAGAAGGCAGAGGGAGAGGGAGAAGCAGGCCCTCCACTGAGCAGGGAGCCCAATGTGGGTCTCGATCCCAGGATCCTGGGATCATGACCCAAGCCAAAGGCAGCTGCTTAACCGACTGAGCCACCGAGGTACCCCAATCACATAATATTTTTTATATGGAATAATTAGCCATTGGGGTTTTTGCACAATATAAAAAAATTAAGACGTGTGTGTACATACACACAATCATACATATATTATTTAAGCCAATTAACTGATTAGATCTATACAAGTCTTTATCACAATCAGAAGAAGCCTTTTCTGATAATAACTTATATTAACTAATTAGTAATTAACTGATTTACCAAATGGTTATGGGTTGAATTGTGTCCCTTAAAATATATGTTGAAATCCTGACCTCTGATAAGTATAAATGTATCTTTATTTGGAGATAGGATCTTTGGAGATGTAATCAAGTTAGATGAGGTCATTGGGGCGGGCCCTAATTCAGTGTCACTGGTGTCCTTACAGGAAAAAGGAAATCCCAGGTGACAAGAGAGTCAGAGATTGGAGCGATGCAGCTGCCAGCCAAGGAACACTATGGATTGATTCCAGTCATAACCAAAAGCTATGGAGAGGCAAGGCAGGACTCTCTCCACAGTTTCTGAGGGAGCATGGCTCTGCTGATATCTTAATTTCAGACTTTCAGCTTCCAGAACTGTGAGAAAATACATTTCTGTTGTTTTAAAGCATCCAGTGTGCGGTACACTATTACAGCAGTCACAGGAAACTAATACACCCTCCAACTGGTCATTCAGAAATATTTCTTGAGTACTGTATAAAAACTTGAAATTGGGCTAGCTGCAGAGTTCTACAGTACTGAGTTCTGCAGATGATGTCTGTGCCTTTGTGGAGGAAGAACAGTCAGATAAAAGATCTAAAGACCATACAGAGTCTTGCGGGAGTACAAATCAGAGGCTTCTAATAAAGGACCTTAGAAGCCTTCCCATCGAAAGTCACTCTCTTTGACATGTGGATCATTAAGTGGGAGTTAGCTACGAACAGGGGAAGCTGTTTCTAGACCAAGACAACCACATGGTTAAGGTCTGAAGAAGCAAGAGGGAAGGTTTCCATGTTCAGTCATAATGTTAGGATATCGTGAGAGACAAGCCACTGGCCAGAGCACCCACTGTGAAGGGCTTCATAAGCCACTTGAGGAGGCGTGACTTTTCATTCTATGGGAGGAGGAAGAGAGCCTGGATTTTAAAGAGATGCTGTGATCACACACGTTGAGAAAGGCCATTCTGGTTGTGCTGTGGAAGACGGTCTACAAAGTGAGACAGACTTGACGCAGGCAGCTTGCACCCTGGGAAAACAGAACTCAGAGAACATTCTGACTTGGATGTCCCCATTGTTTCAACTCCCAAAGCACTTTCACATCTAATTCTCACATCTAATTTTAAGTTTCTATCAAATTCCAGAGAAACGAGAAGAGGAGTTACTCCCTACTCTACTTGGTCAAGAACCCTGGCAAAGCAAAACAAAGCAATTTGTCCAGAGCACACAGCTGGTTGACAATGAACCCGGGGCAGCAAATGTGTCCCCTTGGGGCCATGTATGTGTTTTGTTACATAGGAATGCACAGTGCCCACTCATTATAATCCTACTGTCATCACGGGGAAGCCATCACTGCAGAAAGCCAGGACGATGCACGGGAAAGACCACTCAATCCTCAACAGCTGGACCCGAGTGCCTGCCAGGACGCTCCTCTCTTTCCTCCAGCACAGACGTGCACAGCCCCACCAAGTGGAGGAAAATACCTCATGATAGCTCCTGGGCTCAGGGAGGGAGGCACCTAAACTGTTCCCTGGCAGGGCCTGGGGAAAAAGAATAATCTTGTCATGCCATTATCTCTGACTGTAAAATACCAGGTACTTTATCAGAAGAGTCGTCAAAACTTGCTGGAGAAAGGGAAGAACAGGGGAGAATGAATGTTCTTAGTACCGGTCTTGCTCTAATACATCTTTAGCTCTAGATGCAAACAAAATAAAACAAGAACATAGTGCCCTTACTTTCATCTTACTTAGTTTCTTTTTTACATTCATATATTTGTGTGCCCATGTGAAGATTTGAAGCCACAGAAGCCTTCATTTCCTGCAAAGTTTCAGTTAAGCATGCACTCTGACCTCCAGGAAGTGCGAAATTTCATGCTTATAGATTTGTAAACATACACACACACACACGCACATGCATGCACACGTGCAACCACACATACATACACATTCCATCCAAAAGAGAGGAACTCAAATGGATTGAAGACCCAGAATCTGTGGAGTGGAGGAAGTCAAAGGAAAGAAATCAAGCTTTCTCTTCTCTTCCTTTTGGTAAACCTGCTGTAGGTATTTTCTTTCCTCCTAAGGTTCATGGTGTGGTCACAGGGTCTGTGCTTACCCTTCTCTTATAAGGTCTAGCAGCCCCAGTGCTATGGCTGCGTTAAAGAAAGACATGGATAATCTCACAAAACGAACTGAGGGTTGCTGGGGGGAGGGGGTTTGGGAGAAGGGGGTGGGATTATGGATATTGGGGAGGGTATGTGCTTGGGGGAGTGCTATGAAGTGTGTAAACCTGGTGATTCACAGACCTGTACCCTGGGGATAAAAACATATGTTTATAAAAAATAAAAAATTAATAAAAATAAATAAATAAATAAATAAATAAAAAGAAAAAAAAAAAAAAGACAGACATGGAGGGCTCAGTTTAGGCTAACACTGCCCTAAACCTTTGTTTTCAAGCTTCTTGTATTTGAAGACGTAAAATCCAGAAGGCCAACTTCAGGGCACTGACCTAAGACAAGGAGTCTAAAGAAACATGTTGTTCTACATTCTGGCCTTTCCCTAGGGAAGCAAAGGAGTACTAAATTGATCCTCTACGGTCTTGCCTTGCTCTCCAGGGACCAAAGTCAATTAGTATATTTTGGGGACCAAAGTTAATTAGTCGTGGAGTATTCATTTATCTGAAATGTCCCCTCTGCACATGTCTTCTTGGTGACCTAGCAGATGTCTGGTGAGGATTTAGAGGTGTGGGATGCAGTCCATCCCCACCTTGGAGATTTTCTTCCCATGTCAGTTGCAAAGCTCTTTTACAGCTGCTTGTTAATTGAAGAGAAGCAGTGGAAGCCAGCAATACACAGTTCAGACACTGGGATGTTGGAAATACACTGATTTGTACTTGGCAGAGAGAAAATTGAAGAGGTAAACATCTTGCTGAAAACAACAATCAGCATGAAGGAAAATGAGGCTCCTTTTCCAAGTCTTCTGCTTTAGGAATCAGTGCCACCATGGACTGGGGTATTGTTGGCATTAATGATGGACTTTAGGTGGGCTTAAGTCACCACTTGGGTAAAGACAGCCAGTGCAAATCTTGCCTACAGAGGACATGCTGGCTGATTAGGGCAGCCCTGGAGAATAGCCTTCTGGAAAAGGCACTGTCATTTGGATAAGAAATAAGCTCTAAACCCCAACAGCTGTGAAGATAAATAATCCTTCCATACTCTTTGGGAGGTGAGGAGACATTAACCTTGTATCCTGGCCAAATTTCATCTTATTATATTCTCCTTCCTTCAATCTGCCCTTGCTGCCCCTAGCAAGAACAACTGGACATCATATATTGTTTGCTTTCCAGCCTAAAGTCAAGGTACTCTTGTTGCCTCATAGTAGTTCATGGTGGATTAAGTGGCTACATATTCATTCATGTCATCCTAACAGAGGTGGGACGGTCGGCATTTATTAATAGACTATCTTTTATAAGATCCAGAGAAAATGTATTAAACCCACAAAATCCCTGGAGTTTGTCCCCTAGCATTTTCTTCACTTGTTCAACAACAGTTACAAAATACCTACAAGCGCAGTTACAAAGCACCTACTAGATAATACAAAGATAGACAAGGGCGTGGTCCCTGCATAGACTTGGGAATGTCACAAAGCACAGAGAAAAGAGAATTGAATCTTCACAACAAAATGGAAGACTCAACGTGCCAAATGAACAGAAGCGTAATCAATAAGAAACAAAATATTTTCAGGGCCCAACAGTCTTATTGTGATAAGATCTTTCAAGAAAACTTAGAAACTAAGCCATAATAAAATCAAATGCCAGAGGCTGACATGGCTGATGAGGAGGGAGACAGATCAATGGTAGTAAAAAGGAGTTTCCTCTAATTCAAGGACTTAATTGAGAGAAGATTAAAATGAGCACAGGCAGAATGAGTGTGCTCGTTCTGGAGGAATGAGCTCCATCAAAGGAACAACCAAATGGGAATCAACAAAAGAGTAAATAAAGTAGGTTGAAATGTGGAAGCTAGATTGGGTCATATTATGATGGTTGTTTATGTCAGACCGAGGAGTGCGGACTTGATTTGTCATAGATTTTTATAGATTTGTTATAGATTCTTATAGATTTTTTTTTGTTTTGTTTTTGGTAGTAGAAGAGTGATGTCCACTCTGGATGGAGATGGGACATATTTGTGATCTATGTATAATCTATCAATGAAATACAGAAATGATTCCTAAAGACTGAGATTCAAGCAGCAACACCTCATGGAAAGATAATTCAGTAATCCAAGTATGTGAGATACAAGCCAGGAACGCATGATGGTGAGGTGGCACAGGAATCAGACAGACCTCTTGTAGGACTTTTGCCAAGAGATGAAGATAGTAAATCCCTTTGAATGCCATTTTTCTCATCTGTACAATGATGATGATAATAGAGTTTGGAGATGATAAGAAAGCTTTCACATAGGTTGTAAGAGAATTAAATGAGGCAATGCAGGGAAAGCACATTGTTAGTTCTGGGACACTGTAAGCATCTAAGAAATATTAACTACTTTTGTTGTGATAATGATTGTTGCCTTTGAATCTTGGAAGAAAGGTTTAGAGAAGTTACCAAGATGGAAGGTTTAATTGGATAGTGGGACCGACTGAAAAGAGGGGGACAGAGTCACTATAAATACAGTGAATAAAGTGGTCCACAGAACGAGGCTGAAAGCGCAAGGGCGTATCAGTGGGGGACGTGACAAACAGCCTTCAACCTCGCATCAGGCTTGGAGAATCTTCTACGAGAGCCCTGAGTACACTGGGTACTCATCAAGAAATACCAATTAATTGCATGGAAATAGTGAAACACTATTTTTGGCTCTGGGCACTTGATTTGTCATTGTTCAAACTTGGTGCATGGCTAAAGAACGCTTTGAAAGGAAGAAGAGTAATGAAGGAATGAAATGCAAGAGCTTTGAAGTTAAAGTATTACCAGGTTCTCTAGCTTGTACTAAATTAGGTTGCCACGTGTCATTTATGCAAAATTTCATTATATTCAGGCTTGTATTACAGAGGGTTTCTAGAATGAAGGGAAAAGAGAGAAAATGAATTTAAATGTCCTGACTTCTATTCATAAATAATTTCATTTTTTCAGCTTAAGGATGTTTCATAGGTGATTGTACTGAGAACAAAAGGAATAAATTGCCACTATTTTATTTTGCCAGTCATTCATCAAACCTCCCCCTTGAGTTCAGCTCTGAGAAGGCAGCAATTCACTTGTCCCTTTAACAACACAGCTCTGAATAACTATAAAAATCTGGAATTAATGTCAGTGTTTTTTTTTTTTTAAACAAATAGTGAAAAGACCAAGGTGATAAAACTTCCCCTGAGAATATTTTTCTCAAAGAAATTTTGACTTATTGGATAAATCGTAATTTAGAGACTATAGACTAAAACAGAATAGAGCCACAACAAATAATTCTTCGATAGAGGAATGTTTGTGATAATTGTACTAGAAGACATAGTGAAGTAGAGAAAATCTTGTATCTTTACAAGAATCACTGTATCTCTGATAGTTACAAGTGTACGTTGACACCGGTGTGTTCCTTTGGTGACTCAAATACCATCAAGGGCATCATGGTCCTTGGCATGATTTTCCAAAGCAGAAAACAACTCTCAGGGAAGTTCCTAACCAAATCAAAAGACAATCTTGTATCAATACATAAGGCAGTTTCACACACACTTTAAAAATTCATAATGCATTAAAACCACGAAAATGTATCTGTCTAGAAAATGGAATTATAATTTAGCTCGATCATTATCAATAGGATTTTCACTTACATGACTGTCCTGGAGGAGATTACAAAGTCATAAAGGATGTAAGGAAGAAAAAGAAAAAGCCTTCTTGGTAACCGTAAAACTGGCTATCTAGTTATAACAGGTCTTCCTGATGCTGGGACAACCAAAACATACCCACAAATTTCCAAAGCTCCCTTTTTGGGAGCAGTGACACTCCTGTTGAGAGCCAGTGGCATAGAGAAACTGAGTAGAATGTGCTGGAAAAAAAAAAGGCATCTGGTGTTTGGTGGTTTGCGGGGAGGGGTGTCTCTTTTGCTAACTATTTATATTTGCTTTTGTGAAATAAAGAAAAATTTCTGGAATTTATTTTCCCATTGCTGAGTTCAACGGATACTTAAAAGAGCTATTAAATTATAGCTCAACTATAGAATCAACTCCATAAAATCCACGGTTAATCAAACTTTCTTTTTATATTCTGCTTTTAAAAGAAAAAAGGAAATCAATGAAATGGATTCTAATAAAATAAATAATTAACAAGTGACTTTTCTGGCATACACATGCCAAATACTTTTCATTGTTTAATGTATTTTGGAGTATTTGAGTGAATGAATATTTTGCCAAATCCCCTTTTCTTTTTATTTTTATTACAACAAAAACAAACGTTTGGAATGATAATGTCAAAACATCTGTGCCAGGGATTCTTTTTTTTCTTTTTTTTAAGACTTTTGTTTATTTATTTGACAGAGAGAGATCATAAGTAGGCAGAGAGGCAGGCAGAGAGACAGAGGGAAGCAGGATCCCTGCTGAGCAGAGAGCCTGATGTGGGGCTCGATCCCAGGACCCTGAGATCATGACCTGAGCCAAAGGCAGAGGCTTAACCCACTGAGCCACCCAGGTGCCCCATGTGTCTGGAATTCTTAATCTGGGGTTTGTTGCTAGAGGCTCAAAAGTAGGCTTGCAGGGCCTGATAAAATTGAATGCGAAATTCTCTGTCTGTCTCCATACTATCTGATATTACATTCTCAAAACAGTTTACATTCCAAAAATGTAAAACAAATAAACAATGATCTACATTCTTCAGCCATTAAGAATTAAGTTTAACCCAACATTTTTGTTAATAAGGCAGAAAAGTGGCTCAGCAGTGTCTAGGAATGATGGTGCATGACAAAGGTTAAATAGGGCATTCAGAGTGAAGCTCAATAAAGCAGAAGATTAACTGAAACAGTCCAGTAAATTGAGGTTCTGTGATTTACCTTACAAAGGTAGGGAAACAAAACGAAAACACGGAAGTTTCCCAGTTAAATGACCAATCGTCGTGGATTCCCAGAGGGAGTGCTTACGAGTCAATCATCTCTTAATCCCCGAGGTTCTCCATGCATTCAGTGTGATGTTGCTTTGGTTGCCACTGAGTTGAGTTAAAATCTTCACACAGAGACTACACTGAATGGAAATAAAAACACCTTACTATGAAATGTAATTGTACTTACTATTTCCCATATTTCTTTCTCCTACGTGGTCCCTACATAGTCTTTCATGTTGTAGGGACTAATACACCTTGCATATTCTTATGCAACAAGAGAGAAAGGCCAGGTGTACATAATTAGTGCAGTTTATAACCACAGCATCCCTTCTGTGACACAAATGGGTAGGAGAGGCTAATGACCAGAGTCTTTCATTCCATAATAAGTGAAGTTCCAGCAGGTGAAGTAGGTGTGGCGACTGAAGGTTCTTTGCCCGCATGCCTTCCATATGGAAACCCCACTATGCAGAGCTCAAACAATGCCCTACCTGGGGGAAACATTCAGAGGTACATTGGGCTGGAGACATTCAGATAACGGACAGTATTTCTATCCTTCTGCAAAATTAGCCTTCTTCTGTCCACTCCATGACAATCACTTTCATGGATAAGCAGTGTAACCAATGTTTGTCCTGTCTCCTAGTAATATAGCAATGCACCAACTCTTCCTTCATGACCACCCTAAGTCTACAGGCCTGTGGGGAGAGTGAGCTGCAACTCTGTGTTGCAATCAGGAACACAAATCTTCTTTAGGGATTCCACATGGACGGTTACTATCATTCAGTTCCCACATTTGGAGAAAGAAAGGTGATTGCGGTCCAGTGAAAGTGACTAAAATGCTCCCTGTGAACATTTATTTGGGGAGAAAAGGAACATCAACAGGGAGTGAGGCTATTTTGTGGACTGTGAGAATTTTATTTAATCCTCACAATCCTGAAAGAGAGCTACTAGCCTCCCAAAATTAATGACACAGAATCCAAGCCTCAGAGAGGTGACAGAGCTGGTTAAGTGGTCAAACAGATGTGTTTATCCAGGTTTGTCAAATGAGTCCCAAACTGACATTCTCTCATTTTGCTGACATACGATTTTTATAAAGGCATGAAATGTAAATTTGAAAGTTCTCTAATGTAAACATGGAAACCTAAAGATCCCTCAGACACGTTTCTTTACAAGTGTTTTCATAAGAATAAAGCATACATATTTGAAACAGTGGGGCAACTAGAATAGGCATAAATTGATCACTGGAGTGGAATAAGTAGCAAGAATTAGTATAATTTATAGGCAGTTATTTATTTCTTTCAACAACTCCATGATTGAATATTCATTTAAAGTTAAGAGAACTCAGGCTTAGGGAGATTAAGTATATCACCCAAGGCCACATCACCAGCAAATGGCAAGTACAGGATTTTAATTCACGTTGCCAATTTGTTATTCATGATACCATGCTAACAGATTTTACTATTTAGAGGAGACTAAGCCCTAGAACAAACAGATCAAACACTTTAAAATGGATCAAACACAGTGGAAGTATTTATTTGATTCTGTTTCACTCTACTATTTTATTGTTTGCTCACCTAACAATACTAGGCGGGAAAACACTGCGGTAGCTCTGTTCCACACAGTCATCCAGGGACTCAGGCTGAGGAACGCTCTGCTATCCCTGACATACGGTTTCCAGTTCCCCTGGGTGTCATTTCCATTTCAGCTAGCTGAAGGGGAAAGGCCATGGAGACCACACACGGACGTTTTTACAGGTTAAGCCTGGTGGTATACATCAGGTCTTTGCATATTCCATTAGTTAGATCTCATTTATAGAGCCACACCTAAAGGAAGTTGAAAAATACAGTTTAGACATGTCTGGAAAGAAAGGAGAACATGATCTGGGTGAAGAAACTAGTCTCCAACCACACTGACTTAGAAAATGAACTTTTCTTAAAAATTAGAAAAGAATAGGCCCCCAAATGATGAAAACTACTTGAAATTTTTGGGAAGAGCACTGCAAGTGTATGTATTAGCTAATAACCCAGCTCTGGAATTAGGTAGCCTAAAGCCCCCAATCATTATATGATTTTAGATTTATCTTCTCTGTATCTTAATTTTCTCATTACTAAAATGGGGACATAAGTACTTATTTCATGGGCTTGATCATAGGATTTAATGAGAAAAAAAAAAAAAACCACAGTAGAGAAAGCTAATGGTCTATGACATCCATTCTTTCCTCCTTCTAATAATAGAATCTCCTAGATGTGAGGTGGATGTATGCTCCCCAGGCAGAGACTGCATTTCCCAGAATTCCTTGTAAATTGGGCATGGCCATGTCTGTAAATTCTGGGCAATGAGATATGAGCATAATACAAACCAGATCTTTGCCAGGAACCTGTTTCTCTGTTGTAGGGATTTCCTCTGTTGTAGGGATGTTTCTTTTCTGACGGGATGGACTGTGGGTGAGTAAAATGAGCCATGTTCCATCCTACAAGGCAAGAAACACCTTGAAGGATGGTAAAGCAATGTCACAGAAGGTACCTGAACCTCTGGATGACCCTGACAAAGAGAGATGCCTTAACTTCCCGCACTGCTTTCCATCTTAGACTTTTATGTAAAAAAGAAATGATCTTTCTTGTTTAAAGCAGTCATTTCAACCTCTGTTAACGCATCCAGATAAATACCTAGCTATTACAACCTCTAAAGTGCCTAGAACAGTGCCTCGCTGCACAGCAAATGTTACACAGATGAGGACAACTGTCAATATTTCATGAGGATCCTATAGCAGAGTCCACTTCCCACATATATTCTGGGGGGTGCTAACTTATAATGACAACCATTTTAGAATAAAGAGAGACTTTGGGGTAGAGAGAGGGAAATAATTTTGAGAAATACTGAGTTGAAAGAATGTCTTAGTCTGAAGCCTACTAAGGTTAAGTATTACTCTTCAAGGAAAGAGTGTATAGAGTTTTCTAAACTTGCTAGACCACGATACCTCTATTCAAGAAGCATAACATGAAGATAGTGTTCTGCGGACACAACTTGGGAAAGTATTCTACTAGAGACCGAATGTCAAAAATTCAGAGAACCAGGCTAATATCGTGCTGAAAGAACACTCTATGCGTACAGCAGGGCAGTTAAGTACATAAAAGAATACTAATTCATATTTATTATAATTAAAAACTGTATTTCCACATTCCTTATACTGTCTTCAAAACAAACACTGTGAGTCACTAAATATAACAACTTCTGAATTAATCATGAATTTCAAAATCAAGTAGCTCGTACTTCCTAAGCAACCAGAGAGACAGAGAATCAGAAATGGAGAAAGAAAAGGAGAGGGATAGAGTGGGTGGGTACGAAGTCATAGCTACTTTGATACTGATGGAGAACATTTCTGATATATTTTTCTATCCAAACCACTCCAAGTAGGTGAATTAATAAAATCATATTTGGGAAAAAAATGCTTGGAAAATAAACCCAACAACAACAAAACCACAAAAGGGAAAGAAACATGGGGTCAATTACGGCTAACATGTCAATCTGACCACAAATTCCAAGATTAATAAGAATGTTCTGTGTATATCACTATGGATCTCGCCGAGAGACATTCTGATAAATACCGCAGGTGGGTAATTTCACAAGGTATATTAAGTCCACAGTGTATAGCTAGGATTCTATTTTCAAGACATAAAACAAACAACCCTTAAAATATAGAATTATAGGGGCGCGTGGGTGGCTCAGTCGGTTAAGTGGCTGCGTTCAGCTCAGGTTATGAACCCACAGTCCTGGGATCGAGCCCCACACTGGGCTCTCTCCTTGGTGGAGAGGCTGCTTCTCCCTTTCCCTCTGCCTGCCGCTCCGCCTACTTATGCTCTCTTTATATCTCTGTCAAATAAATAAATAAATAAATAAAATCCTTAAAAAAATATAGAATTATAAAATATCATTCCATGAGTTTTGATCAAATTGATATAACAGCCAACTAGAATATCATACTTCAACTCTCATTTTCTCCTACCGTTGAAATACATATTTGAGGTAGGAACATAGGAATCTGTCGATCCCTACTCAACATTTTAAGATGAGTTTATGTTTTTATGAGCCAGCTGTTAGAAGGGAAACACAAAATTCTCTCTGGAAGGCACTTAAGAGGAAAATACTAACAGTTGAATAAAGGTGAGCCAATTAAACCACTTACTCTTGCCTAATATAGTTCTGTGTAGTCCAAGCACCTGGCTTGGCATAAACATTTACTTTTTGCGGCATGATATTTAATCAGCTGGTCAGGTGGTGGTGAGCTCCATCCAGAAGGGAGGTTCTCTCTGACCTTACTCTTTTCTTAATTGAAAACACTGTTGAATACTCCATCTCTCCTACCCCACTTGTTCCTCAAGAACCTCCTCAGTGTAGGACTCTCATGTACGAACCCCCTTAGACCAGCCATGCTCTCAAACTCAACACTCCTTCAAGGGCTGCTGTGACAAACTCAGGGATTTAGAAAGTTTCCCGGTGTTTTCCACCAGGTGCTGGAAGACAAAAGGCAGTTTTAAGTCAGACTGGAGGAAAAGAAGGTAGGATACAGACTCAGCAGCCAAACACGAGGCTTCCTCACCTCTAATTAGGGATTGAGTAAGCAGACAAATATCCTTCCTTAGATGATTTTGGAAGGCAGTAACTGATAGGTTTGAAATATTTTAGGGCAATAGAATACGTTGGATGAAGTAATATAATCCCCCTTAACAGGAAAACTCAAAAGAAACATGGAAAGTGGCATCAGAGGGGGCTTTAAAACATCCAGAGAAATGTCTTTATTTTACAGATGAGAAGAAGAAATTGTGGAGGGGTCGATCTTCCCAACCAATCAGATAAATCAGTTAATGGTGGAATGGTGGAATGCAGCCCTTTTAGCTCCCAGCCTGGGAAGAGGTTCCGAGCATTGACTTGGCAGCCAGACCATCTTGTTTGAACCTTGGCTCTACTACTAATTGGCTGTGTGAATTTGGGCAAATTATTTGCCTTCTCTACCAGTCTCCTCAGCTGGGAAATGGGGGTAATAGTAGTGACCGCCCCACATGGTTGTTGTGAGGATAAAATAAAGAAAGAGAAAAAATAAAGAAAATATAAAAGACATAAAATAATACAAGAAATAAAATAATAATAATAAATAATCTACGTGTACACAGTGCTCAGTACAGCTCTGGAACAGTGTTAAGCGTTAGCAATTTCTGCTCTTTTTCTCTTCAGCTGACGTCAGCAAACACTGTCGTTAAGTGGCAGAAATAGGCATATGTCACTGGGCATATACAAAACCATCAACTACATGAGTGTCCCTGCCCCCTCTGCTATCAGATAGGCAAGACAGTTTGGAAGGGCTGCTTTCAGCCCTGGAGAGAGCTCCTGTGAGATCTCAGGGAGGGTGCCTAGCAGAGAAATCCACATGACCTGTAAGTCTCTGCTGGTCCTCAGATTCCTTGTTCTTTGGAGTTGGATGGATCCAAGAATGCCTGGGAACTTGAGTTTCTTTGCGTCATGAAGTAGACTGGAACTAGACAAGGGGCTAAAAATTCTTCTGCTTGTCATTTTCTTATCATCATCAACACATAGCTGGGTGGCTATGGCAAAATAAAGTAACTTGTGATTTTTCAGATCTGGAAGTGCTGGAAGGCTGATATTATTTGTTATTTGCCAATATCATGGCTGTCTGAGAGCACAGTTATCTCTGCAGAATGCTTTGGTAATTTGGAAAAAAAAGGAATGCCCGAGGACCCTTGTCGTACTCGTACAAATATGCTGGATTTGAGAAGCTGCCTTCTCTCATCACTTCCTCCCCATTCCCACTTTTCTAGGTGAGACCTGCTCTTTTTAAGGCATTCAGCTGCTAGGAGAAAGATGTTGCAGGGGCAGATTTGCAGTGAATCATAGAAAAATAAAATGTTATCTTAAAACTGTTTCTGTTCTTTGAACCTGGCTGGTTTCTCTTTCAGCAAAGGCTGGTGACTCAGGCTCGGCCTGTCTAGGTGTAATCAAACACATTTAAGTAAACGCTTTGGCCATTTCAGTACATCCTGGCGCAACTACATGGAACTATCCTAATGAGCTAAAGTGAATCAGAAGGGTAAACTCTTTGGGTCTTGTCTGGCTGGTCTGTGTTTGTAGGACATGGTCTTGGATGGCTACAGTAGTTGCTTCTTTTTTTTTTTTTTTGAGTGCTTATTATGTGCCAGAAACCATAGACCTCTCTTTCTCTCACTTTTCCTTCCTCCCCTTCTCCGTCTCTCCCTCTTTCTCTTCCTTCCTTCCTTCCTTCCTTTCTTTCAATCCCAATTGCCAGAAAGTAATACTTTACATCATGAGCTGGTACATACCAAGTATATACGTACAGACAACTAAAGTTCCATGAGACAACACTTACTATAAATACAACACACCACAATATTTTCTATCCCACTTTATCTATTATTTTATATTCCAAAATGCTAGTTTTGACCCATTAAGTTGATTTCATGACTCATGAATGGATTTCAACCTATAGTTGAAAACCACTGCCTTAGACAAATTCATTCCTTGTCAGAACCTCGCAAGGCAGATATCAGTATCAGACTCCGCACCGAATAGGTCAACAGAGGATATGGAATAAGGGGAGCCAGTTAAAAAGAGCCTGAAAGAGCTGCAATGCCACATGGGGAAGAGTGAGGCCCTTCAGATGCTAGCAACAGTAGGACATGGCCATCTCCAGAAAGGCTGGAGGAATTAAGGAAAAGGTGTTATCTGAGCACAGAAGGGGGACCACCTGCAGGGACCTAGAACCTAGTGAGCAGCAAGAGGCATCACAGAAGGTGGGCTACCCTAGAGAAGCTGGAACCTGAAGAGGATAGGCCGTCGCTACTGGAGATCCTTCTCAATGGGAAAGGAATAAAGAAGAAAAGGAAGAGAGAGGGAAGGAGGGGGGGCAGGGGTGGGGATGGTTAGACAGAAAGACAAAGACTGAACTAGCTTTCTCTCACCTTCTCATCTCCTACCATTTCTTCCCACTGGTCAAAGCTAGTTAGCAGTCAGTGGAAATACAGTTTTTAGGGGATCAGCTCTCAGAACTAAACAGGGGAAGACCCCTATTGGAAAGCGCGGCTGGTTTGCCCAAAGTCTGATCTGCCTCGTCAGACAGGCGCAGGCTCTAGCAGACCCCTGAGCCCAACTTAATGCTCTGCGATCGCAATCCTGAAATTCATATTTTTCATTTTGCATTAAGCCTGCAAACAGTGCAGCTGCTCCCAGACCCTCCACTATTATTCCAAGTGGACATGAGAAGACTGTGGCTCAGAGAGTTTAAGTAGCTTGTTGGGGGCTTCACAAAAGTGAATACAGTGAAATTTGAAACCAGCTTGGTATATATGAGGTCAAAGTCCACACTATTTCCAGTAAGCCCCAGGTCAAGTCCATCCCCCAGAACAGTACTAAAAAGCAGAAGGGAGAATCGTGCAGGTGATTCTCTTCCAGGAAGCAAGGAAGGGACTCGTGTCCTTGGCCACAGCTACTGAGACCATAATTTCTGCTGTTCTCCTTTGGCTACTTCAGGGCCCAGACAAACATTAACTCAGCCTTTGGGGGCTTGTTGAGATCAGCTCAAAAGTTGCAGATAGGATTTCTCCTGCTCAAGAAGCAGAACAATTCACTCTACAGAAATGAAACACCTGTTTTCTCCAAAATGTGCTTTGTACCATGGATGGAAAGGGCGAAGCAAACAAACAAACAAATTCATGTAGGGGCACCTGGGTGGCTCAGTGGGTTAAAGCCTCTGTCTTCAGCTCAGGTCATGATCCCAGGGTCCTGGGATTGAGCCCCACATCGGGCTCTCTGCTCAGCAGGAAGCCTGCATCCCCCTATCTCTCTGCCTGCCTCTCTGCCTACTTGTGGTCTCTCTCTGTCAAATAAATAAATAAAATCTTAAAAAAAAAATATATGCAGATTTTACTTGAATGGTAAAGACCCTTATCAACCCTTCCCTAGAAATGAATTGAAGCTGTGGGTGCTGACTTCTGCTCCACACTTGTAACCAACTCCCCCGCATCCCCACTGCCAGTCCCATCTCCCGTGGTCCACTGTCAAAAGTTTTAGACATGAGGTTTTCCTACAATAAAGTCTTCCTACTCTCACATTCTGGGATAATTCTGGGTTTACTAACAACAGTTCAATTGGGAATAAAGCCAAACAAATTTGGCAGCGGTCAACTCAGAGGGAATATTAATTAATGCAAAGAATCCCTAATGCAATTACTATAAATTCCCCATCTTCATATTTCAGTGATCCTTTACATAGAATACTTCATATGGTCTGTGCCATTTGTATTCTTGTGAACAGTGAGGCAGCATTTTAATGCTGTAATATTCAATACACTGATACATTATCACTGTGCAACTTCAGGTCACAAAATAAAATATGATTAGTTCGTCATCATTATCACCTTTTTTTACCCATTCCATCCCTAGGATTCCTTGCAGTGTGAGCACAAAAGAAAATCCTAATTATCAGAGGCTCATATACAGACTAAAAAAGCTCAAAACAACCTCTGAGATCAATTCCATACCAATTCTAGGCAGATAAGGAAACTAAAGACTGGAGAGATCTAGGATGCACCTTGGGGGTTCTGGCTAACTAGGCTATAAAGATGATTTTAGGCAACTCTTTTACCCCTATTTCATGTTTTCTTTTTTTCCATGTTCAATTTCCTCATTCCCCAGGTACGTCCATATAAAAATCTACAATGGGTATTCATTCAATAAACACTGAGTGTTGACTATATACAAGGCAGGCAAAGCATAGAGGTCTCCAAGATAAATAAAATATGGCCTTTAATAAGACACGGAGTCTTGAGAAGTATTAGACAATGAGTTGTCACCTTGTGTGATTGTAATTCACGTCTATGGGCATGACACGAAGCAAGGAAGGGATGACTAGCAAGACTGGTAATGAAGACTTTACAGAGGATGCACCCCTTTTTACTGACAGAAAGACCAGAAAGTCATCCATAAAATTATCATCACTAGCAGCTACAGAGAACTTGGCTAAAACAGAGAAAATGAATATAAGAACATGGACCTTAAGCTTATTTGCCAAATTGTCAACTTCTGTTGGTTGGGAGAATGACGGTTTCATACCTAGTGGCCTGCCTGGCCACTAGGACGATAACGTGTTTTCCTCTGGAGTTTCTCCACTTCTACATGTTTCAGTTTGTAATTATAAGAATCTCCTTGAGGTAAGAATCAGAATTTCCAGACAGGCATGCTCCTGGATATTTGTATCGGGCCAGGTTCAGGGGGAAATCTACATTATTCCACTTCTTCTCCATCTTATGAGAAGGAAGTTTTTATACTGTTGGGCAGTGAGCATTAGGACTGTGGAAAAATGGAAAGCCATCAGTAGGCATGGTAATTCAGGATCACAGAGACCTTGGTTCAGCTCCAGGATGGGGCAGTTCAAAACGATCTGTCAAGTACATCACTCAACTTTTTATCAGTCATATCACCTGGGGAGACCTTATTTGAGCAGATCACCATATAGCTGCAGACAGAAGGGATTTTCAAAAGGAGAGCAAGCCCTTGCTCGGGGTCGTCATTAGAAAAAGGAAGGAGGGATTCTCACCTTACATTCTGCAGCACACCAAAGAGCAAAGCTCTCTCCTGGACAGTGTTTCCTTTAAGGGATGAATTAGAAGAAAATACCTGGTGGTTTCAACCACTGGCTGAGTTCTTTCTTTCTCCTCTCACATCTCCCTCAATTATAACCTTTGTCCTACGTTGCTGGGTTCTTGGGTCTCCTTCAGGTCTCTCCTTTCTCTCCTTTCCTTTGATCTTCCCTCTGCCCTTTCTTCTCTGGCACTTTTTCTAGCCTCTCCTTTCTGACTCTTGGGGCCTTCAAGTTTCTCAAGCACTGCCCCCCTTCCTCCAATTTGTTTTTCTCTCGCTTTCTGTCTCTTTCTCTCACTCTTGCTCTCTTCCCCCTCCCTTCCTCTCCTTCTCTTCCCTCTTGCTTTCAAGATCCTAAGGATTTTTGAGGTTTTTCTTCTGTTTTCTTTTCCACTGTGATAAATATGCTCCTCAGGATTTCTAGCAAGTTTTAAAAAAATGATAAAATAACTACCAGTTCCTCAGCACCTATTATATAACAGTATGGAGTTTGCAAATATTAGTTCCTTTAACCTTTATACTTACTCTCTGATACAGATTAGTCATTTCCATTATACAGAGGAAGAAGGCTAGACTCAGACAAGCTGAATCATTTACTTAAAGCCACATTACTAGAAAGTTAAAAAAAATTTTGGCCATGTTAATATCAGAAGTAGCCCAGAGCTTTTTACTGATCCAGAAATTGAGGCTGTGACTAATAAATAGAAGTTCATTGTACTTCTTTATAATGATTTGGTGATTTTTACCATAAAAGGTCATGCTATTTATACCCATGAATGTTGTTGGTCTTACTCTTGAACATGGGACTTTCATTTTCCTCCTGAGCTTCTTGGTATTCATAGAAAAGTTTTAGGGAACACACAGAGATGTTAGCTATGGCTTCCTCGATGGAACGCCTCACTTGTGTTTGCCTCGATGGTGATTCTAAGCACGGGCCAGCTGAGGAACTAAATATGTAGTTCTGGTTGGAATTTATTCTATAGAAGAAGCAACAGAATGAGGAAGAAACAGAACACCTGGATTCTCATCTCAGTTTTACTATCTATCAGCTGAGGAACATTCAGATTGAATTTATACATTGGTAAAACCAAAATTTTGGATCAGATGGTCTCAAAAGACCCTTCTGGTTCTCATAGTCTTTGTTTTAATCATCTTTCCCTGGGCCCCCAAATCAACCTGTTTAGGTAGTTGAACTCTGTATGTCCCCAGGCTAGTCATGATCCAGCCTCCGTCTCTACGAATCGGAACAACATGGAGAATGAGTAGATGTATGTGCATATGGGACAGAAAGATGTTTGGAGTTTCACCATAATACTCACTCCATCAGAACCCATCCTTTCTAATACAATGAGTAGAGAAGTCATAAGGCTTGCTGATATCAAATCATTTGACAAACACTTAAGTATAATTTTCATTCTGATTCATGGAAGATGTTTTAATCACACTAAAGACATTACAGTAGGAATCAACCCATATTTCATAAATAGGCAGTTAATAGATGTTCAATGACTATATGATTTAATAGACATTATTGTCTTTAGCAGTCTGTATTAGTTTACTATTGCTGCTGTGACAAATTATCACAAAGTAAGCACCTTAAAAGAAATTTATTATCTTACAGTTCTCTAGAAGTCTGGCACAGGTCTCACAGAACTAAAATCAAGAGGTTATATGGACTACATTCCTTTCTGGAAACTGTAGGGGAAAATGTGATTATTTTGTCTCTGCCTCTAGAGGCTGCATGCACTTCTTGGCTACTAGAATTCCTTCCTTCATCTTCAAAGTCAACAGTGGTGAGTTGAGTCCTTCTACCTTCTTATCTCTTTTAAGTGGCAGAGAGAAGCAGAAAAGAATGTAGGAGATAACATTCTTTTCTGCTTCTCTCTGCCACTTAAAAAAAGAGTGATCTTCGAGCCTACCTGGATAAAGCAGAATAATCTCTCCATTTTAAAGTCAACTGATTAGTAACCTTAATTCCATCTGCAACCTCATTCCTCTCTGCCATGTAACACAACAATAGGTTTCAGCATTTGTTTTGCTCATCATGTTGTCCTTTTTTCCTTTGGGTTCAAAATTTTAATATGATAAGAAATACTTTATGAATCTATAGTGGGAAGGCTGACTTGATATGGCATCAATCTCTATCAAGAAGCCTTTATGACTTCAGAGTGAAAGTAGACATTAACAGAGGGATGAAGAGTCATTCCTCTCACAACTAATTTATCTGACTTCACCAATAAATTTGTAAAAATTAAGGACTTGTACGCATATCAAAAGAGGCTTCAGGTTATGTTTGTGGGAAAGATACTAATATTTTTCATCACAGTACGGTTATTTAAGATGATTTTTAGGACCACCCCTGAAATTTACAAGATTTACCTCTTTACTGGAACTCAATCAATAGCCTACTAAAGACCACATATTTTATCAGTTACCTGCAAGAATATCAGTATGCTATGCTATGAATTTTTTTTTTTTACCATAGCACTGAATGTGAGCATAAATAAAACCAAATAGTATCGCTATTATTCAGCATTATGAAAAAGGGAACTGTCTGACAATAAAAAATCAAGAATGATTAACTCTAACTCTTAATGGCTTTGGAGCAGCTGGAGCCAAAAATCAATATACAAAAGTCAAAGAATGTCAATATGCTTATTTTCCCGATGAAAATTCTCCAGGAGTTCTTCTGGGTTTCTTATTGCTCTTGTCTTTCATATGCCAACTGAGAAATGCTGTTATTTTTATCTACACATCGGGTCAACTAAAAGGAAGTGCCAAAAGGGGAAACAAATACCTAATAGCCTCTAGAAAAACTATGGTTATTTTTTTATGTCCCTGAATTTGATACTAAAAACAAATCCTGATTTATTTCTACTATAAATTAAAACATTTCAACACAGGTAAATAAATCTGAAAGAATTATTCTAAGTGACCTCTATAAAATATCTAGGGGATTGAATAACAAAGGAAGAAATGCAGTCTTTATTCTTCACTCAATTTGATTTTTACGACAGAAGTTTCTGTACAATAGAATCCAATTTCAGTTTTTTAAGAAAGGGACCAAATTGCATATGCATTTCAACAACTCTAACCACAAATTCTAGTCTTCCTTCTGCTTCTCTTTTCTATATTCTTACTGACTGTACATGTATTATTGAAGTAGTCAAATTACTGAAGAAATATCCATAACACTAACCATCACATCTGAAGAAGGTTGGGTAGCACATGTTTTTGTGAGCTCATCATATAAAAAGCTTATTTAAGGCACTGATTTTTCCAGTTTATGGGCCTTGCTGAGAGAAGTCACTGTGGATCCAGAATGCCAACTGACAGATCCGCATCTTTAGGCCTAAGCTGAGTCTCCTCCCCAGCATGCTACCTGAGCTTCTCTGAGATGATTGGCTATATACAGAGTTATATAATCAAAATACATTTCAACTGCTTTCCATATGGTCACCAGTTGGTGACAAAATAAAACTCTGTGTGGATATATGCACAAGCTGTCTGGATGCTATAAAAAGAAAATTTTGACCAGTATGATTAAATCAGCATGTATGTTAAAATATAATGATTAAAGTCAGAGAACAAATTAGGTGTTCTCCCCATGAGCAAAATCTGGAAAAACACACGAGATCTATGCAAATTTCCGTAGGTGTTTAGAGACCAAATAAGTAAAAAGCAGCTATCCCATTGCCATGTGTGTCTTTCCCTTCTCAACTCTTATCTTTTTTCCTATAATTCTGTATCCAAAGAGAGCAGACAAGTCAGTCTGTCCATTTGGCAGAATCAATAGCACATCCAGAACGGCTCTCTACAGGGGGATGAGACTAAGTTTCCAGAGGAATTTTCACTATTCAGAAGAAATCCTAAGTAAGACAGAAATAGCAGCATGGAATGTGTTGTGCAAAGTGACCATGTTCGACTTCACTTGAGGGTTTAAGCCAACACGATAACTTTAAAAAAAAATTATTATTGATGACAATGTCTTTATAATTTGTGTACACTCATTACAAATATAAGTAATGGAACATTAAGAGATGTGTTTCTTGGTAACGTCCTCTCTCCCAGGAAATATTTATAAGCCTTGAAAAAGCCCCACAGAAGAGGTTTGAGTGCCATTTGTTAATGAGATGCGGACTCCAGGGATTTAAAACAGTCTAGTGCTATCGTACTGCTTGGAATCCAAAATTGTCTAGTTCCAAAGACTGATCTATTTGGACCACAGTAAATTTAAAATGTTTCTCTTCTCTCAGCAGGAAAATTCTTCAACAGATAAAGGCAGAGCAGGTCTGAAAGAAGTCAGGGTGGGAGGTACCCCAAGTCTCCAACATCACCCCCCTGCTCCTCTTCTGGCAAAGTAGTTCCAAATTAGGAAATAAGCAGATCTTTTCTCCTAGGTCTCAAGAAAAGCAGCTGGTAAAGCACCAACCTGTTGTCTTCTCACCTTTCTCACAATTTCCATGGGACTCTAGAAAGGCATCAAAGATACCTAGAAGACTTATAGGCACATCTGATGGGCTTCAGGATGCATCAGGCGCTAGTGGGAAGCATCAAGATAATGTCAACTATCAAGACACTTAGCATAATTTATAATTGTGTATTTATCTGTGTTTGCTTATAGTCTGTCTCCCTCCCTAAACTATAAATTTCTGGAGGGCAAGAATGGTGGCATTTTTATTTCTGTATTCCCCAGCCCCTCGCTTACGAAAGTCTTCAATAATTCTTTGTTAACTGCCTGAATATTGTTAAAAGTGAATCCTTAAAGCAAGAACCACTTTTGCTCCAAGTTGGCTTCTGGAAAGAAAACACTCCAAGTTGATCCAACACCCAGATTCACTCTCTAATGAAGTCTACACAACGCTCCAGTCTACATATGAAAAGCCCTAGAAATCTTACATGGGTAACTGAAGAGTGGAAAGAAGGAAAAAAGTGAGGGGGGGAGACAAGAGGGAAGGAAGGAAAGAAACAAGGCAGGCAGGTACATTTCAACTGAAAATTCATTTTATCTGCTTTCTATAACCCGAAAGACTACATCTAGTTAGTGACATGTAAGTATAAATTACAAAATTCAAAATCTTAGTACAGTTGGAGGCCAAACACAACAGTTTCTGATTTCTATAGGTAATGGGGGGAAAGAGTCTGGTGTTGGTGGGTTTTCAGTTTGTTCGTTTTTAACGGGTCCTCCTCTTGAAACATAATCTACCCCCCAAATTGCATTTATTGCTTTATTTATGATTAATTAAATTTCTCATTTAGAACCAATAGCTGAAAAGCTCATTCAGCTAAACTATTTGTAGGTACAATAAAAGAAAACACAATCTAGGTCATTTTTTTTTTTTTCATGTTCCAAATCAGCTTTCTGATTTCAGAAAAAAAAAAAAAAATCTGCTTCCCACAAACAAGGAGGTATGAAAAAGACTGCAGGATTCCTTTCTCGTCTCCAAAAAAACAGGCTTTCTCTTTTTATCCCTGATCATTGTTTCCTATGTTTTGAGCAACCCTGACTTGTGTGTGCACAACGTAGAAGCAGTCATAGGTGAAACTTGGCCTTTGAATCCTTTCCACAGAGAGAAGGAAGCTCAGGAACAGAGACCTGGGGAAGGTGTATCTGTAGGGAGAGGCCCAGAATCACCGGCATTCCAGAATAAAGCCAAGCAAGTCGATGAATAAGAATGGCATTCTAAATGCCTCGGATTATTTTCAGTTTCTATTTATGCTGCACTTAATGTCCACTAAAATAGGCTGGTTACATGCAGTTGCATATTCCATTTGGGGTATAATTTAATAGTCAGAAATGAGAGACCAGAAAATGCCTGTGAAAGGCAGTATGTGGAATACATATTTTGGCACTAATAACCAGACCTGTCCTTGCATTGCTTATTATTCCCCCCAAAATATGTCATTTATAATCATTTGATCCAATTACAGATAATCCCTTGTTGTTGCAAGCTCAAAATAACACAGCACATTTTTTTTTTTTTTTTCAGATTCCCTGGAGTTTTTATCACTGAGACCCAATGTCACCAGATGTCTTGAATAGCCAAGCAACCCCTGTTTGTCTCTAACATAGCCTACTTGGAAAGTCCATGAATTTATCAGTTATTCAGGCTCTTTGGCTCTTCTGCATTGGCTGCATTAGCCCTTATCAGCCACAGCAGAGAATGGAAAAAGGACCCCAATTTTCCCCTTTTGTCCTATCTAGTAAATAACTATTTTTCTGTGTCTAAAATCATGAACAGTCTTGAAAACAAGCAAAAATGACTTTCCATTTTTTAATAGGTTGTACTGTATAATGAAAAGAGCATGACATTTGGAGCCAGAGGACCAGGGGATCTGGAGGCAGGCTGGGCTTCTTCACCATGTACTAAGCCTCAGGGCACAAATATAACTGATTAGAATTTCATCTTCTTCATCAGGAATGAGATTTAGAACTATAACTATCAGTCTCATAAGAACAATATCATTATTATTATGATCGTTCAAAGGAGTTAATGATAGTAAAGTGCCATATGTGTTATAAAGAACAATATAAATGCCATTTTGAATTGACCACCACTTAAAAATCTTGCCCGCTATTCCTTTTAGCGGTGGTGTCAGCAAAGGGTCTCAACACCGTTGCTCCATAAGCATGTCGGGTGTTTTGTTTCACTTTTGAAAGAGAGAAGCATCTCTAAGTCATGGACTCTGCCTCCCCACCTCAAGCTCCTGTCCCTCCCCAGCCTGAAACATACACTCCAGTCCGAGGATCCCTATCGTACTGTCATCCGCCGTGTTCTAACACGACACTTACTCAGTGGGAGGCTGTTTCCTGACACATTTGAATCTCTCCGTTCAGCTGCATGTTTTCTACTGTCTCAACTGAGGGTGAACCACAATCTTCCCACCATGTGGTCCAGCTTAAACGAGCCTCACAGATTTCTGTCTTCATTCCCTGTGAAGATCCTGTCTGACCTGTGACCGATGTCCCGCTAGCATGAAGCCTTGGGCTCCCGTTTCTCACCATTCAACCTCCAAACTGCTTCGCTGTCACACTTTTCCCTTCCACCACATTCTCCCCCATCCCTACCCCACTCCCATGTCTCCCTCTGTTGTTTTTTTTTTTTTTAAGATTTTAAAATTTATTTTACAGACAAAGATCATAAGTAGGCAGAGAAGCAGGCAGAGAGAGAGAGGAGGAAGCAGGCTCTCTGTTGAGCAGAGAGCCCAATGCGGGGCTCGATCCCAGGAACCTGGGATCATGACCTGAGCTGAAGGCAGAGGCTTTAACCCACTGAGCCACCCAGGTGCCCCTCCCTCTGGGTTTTAAGTCCATCCTGTCCTAAGGTTAGGTCATTCATCTCCACCTCTGATCAGAGGGCACTGCCCGGGTTCTACATCCTGGGTATGTTCTTTGCTATGGTGGCTAGAGCTGTGCATTCAAATTATCTTCCATGGATGGTCACTACATGCTTTGGAATACATGAGATCCTAGAATTATACTCACAGATTTAATCCCTATTCCATATTCAGGGAGTTTACAAATATGAAAACTGCTGCCCAAGTGGTGTTTTGGCTGGCTCAGGAACATGGAGGGTCAGTGCTGAACACCTGAGAGGTCAGTCAGGGTTTTGGGCCTCCGTTCCGATGTGTTTTCACCCCATCACCATTCTCCAACAATTGTAACTTGTTTCCATTAAAAATTGGAGTTAAAACCCAGGTGCCCTTCTTCCTCAGTGATGTTGGACAAGATGCAAATTTGGGATCATTCCACTGGTAAAAGGCTTGGAAGGTAAAGTGCAGAATTACAAAAGCCAAACCGTTTAAGAGGGATTCCTCTGCCAAAACATTTTACACTAAAAGTGGTCTGTGACACTAAATTAAAGTATTAAAAAGTCAGACAACTTAATGGGGTTATATTTCACACAATAGAGTCAAAGCTTCAAATGCTTTCAGGAAACAACTAACAATAAACTTGATGTTTTTAACACTCTGGGATTTCTTGGGTCCTGTCCCGATCATTCATCACCAAAACATTATTTCTGAGAATCTATTTAAGAGAGGAGTCCAAAGGATAGAACAAAAACATGTATATAAGGTATATCATATACCAATCCTCTGTGGCTATCCCTTCAGATGGAGTGTAGAGAGTGGGTTATCTTTCAGTTTGATGTACAGTTGAAATGCATTACTCTCTAAAACTGTATCATCAAGGTCACAAACACTCATGTGGCCAAATGGAATGGAAACTTGTCTTCTCCTTAATCAACACTCCTTCCATCCTGAGATGCTTTCATGCTATTATGTTCTCCTGGTTTCCTCCTACTTTACTGACTATTGTTCTTGGTTTTGATGAGTTTCTCTTCCTCTATCAACTTTTAATAATATTGGAGTTCCAGGGCTTGGTTCTGGACTCTCTCATTTTCTTCATCTACATTTTCTACCTAGGTGTTCTCATCTAGTTAGCTGGTTTGAAATAAGTCTATATTCCAATTAACTTATAAATTTTTATCTCTAACACTGACCTCTTCATTAAATTCCAGACATTGCTAGGCAACTGCTTAATTCACTTGGAAGTATGAAATATATCTCAAATTACTACCATTTTCATCCCTCCAAAAAGAGAAAGACTAAATATTCCAAAAATATTCCCTATCTCATTCTGTGCCACCACTATTCATCCAATTCCTTAAGCCATAAACAAACATTAACCTTAATTGCCTTCCATCCTTCCCTAACTACATGCAATTCTTTGATGAGTTCTTTTCATTCTAGCTCTTAAATATAGTCCATGTGATGTAATGACTGGATATACTGCAGCCATTTTGGACCATGGGATGATATTAGGAATGGAAAATTACCTGTGGTGAAGTGACAAGATAAAAAGATCTTAGGTCCTTTAAACCATAACCTACCATAACAGCTCTGAATAGATTTTACATGAGAGAATAACAAAAAATCTTGTTTAAGTAAGCAAGTAAATAAATAAATAAATTCTAATTTCTCATCTCCTTTGGTGTCTACCTATCAGTTCCACTCTAATCTGACATCATCTCTCAAATATTCCCCATCTGGTTTCCTTGCTTCTCTTGTCTCTTGTCTTCCTAAAGAACATCCAGAGTAATCTTTTAAAACTGTGTATCAGATCATGCCACATCTTTCTTAATGCTATCTATGGGTTTCCAGCTACATTTCTAATAAAATGCAAACAAACTCCTTTCAATACACCCCAGACTCTATCCTTGTACAGTGAACTCAGGCTACAGTCACCCAGGATGTTCTCACTTGAGAGCATTTGCACTTGTTTTTCTCTCTACCTGAAATACTCTTCCCACCATAGTTGTCTCCTTCACTCAGGTCTTCAAGGTCAAAGCTTTCCTCCTTATAGAAGCCTTCTTTGAGGAGCCAAAATAGAGTAGCCCCAATTACTTTCCATCACATTACTCTACTCTTTTTTTTTTTTATATCTACAAGCTGGAATTATATTGTCTCCTTACTTGTTTATATCTTATTACCTGAGTCTAGGACCTAGAAAGTACCTGGCTATTCTAAGTGTTCACCATACGTTTGTTACATATTTATTGAATGAGTAAAATCATTAATTGCTTTAAATTCCAGAATAGTGAATATACAGTGTTACATTAGTTTCAGGTGTACAACATAGTGATTCATTAGTCAATGCTCATCATGATAAGTGTATGCTTTAATCCCCATCAAAGATCTCACCTATCCCCTCGTGCCCCCCCCCCCCGCCCCCCGTAACCAGCAGTGTGTTCTCTATAGTTCAGTGTCTATTTTTTGGTTTGGCTTTTTATGTCAAGTTCATTTGTTTTGTTTCTTAAATTCCACATGAGTGAAATCATATGGTATTTGCCTTTCTCTGGCTGACTTATTTTACTTACCATTATACTCACGAGATCCATCCATGTTGTTGCAAATGGCAAGATTTCATTCTTTTTTATGGCTGAGTAATATTCCAGTGCATGAATATATGTGTGTGTGTGTGTGTGTGTATTCCTTATCCATTCTTCTATCTATGAATATTTGGGCTGCTTTCATATTTTGACTATTGTAAATAATACTTCAATAAACATAAGGGTGCATGTATCTTTTTAAATCTGTGTTTTCATATTCTCTGGGTAAATACCCAGTAGTGGAATTACTGATCATAAGATTTAATTTTTTAGGAACCTCCATATTATTTTCCACAGTGGCTGAACCAGTTTGCATTCCCACCAAAAAAAAAAAAAAAAAAGAAAGAAAGAAAGAAAGAAATAAAGAAAGGGAAAAAGTTCTCTGTAGAGTTAATGAGGTTAAAACTGTCACCCGCAATACTCTGCCACCTCCCCTTCTTCTTCTCAGAATGTTAAAGGTGAACATTCCTTATCTTTGGAGAACATTCCTTATCTTTCAGAGGAAAACAATAGGAGGAGATCCAGCTGGCCTAGACCAGTTTGAACTCAACCACCCACACACACCTGCACAGATAGACTCTGGGGCATCTGATCGTTATCTCTATCTTATTATAATGTTAAAATCTCCACTCAAGGAGAAGCGGAAACTTTATCAACATAACACAGAACATATGTATAAAGCATGTTTTCTAAGTACACCTGTGCAACCTTATGCCCAACATATGATGACAAAGATTTCCCTTCTGAATATTCATCCTGACTCTCAATGAAAAAAACCCACTCATCCCCTCCTTGAGGAGTCACAGGTTTGGAAGTTTTTTCCTATGATCTCATTTGTTGCAAATAAAGTTTCCTTTGTGTGACAACAACAACAACAACAAACCCAAAAGTTAATTGCTAGTATTCCTTCAAGTTTTGGAACTTAAAAATTTCCATAAAGTGTTTTAATAAGCTTACGGAGAATGCAAGTTTATGGAGAAGCTGGCCAGTGCAGAGACCCTTGCAAAATAATTACAGTATTAAGAAGGAGCTGATACACAGAATTACCATTAATTCTGCAATCACACTTATGAGTATATGCTCTAAAGAGTGAAAGTAGGGACTTGGAACAGATATTTGTACACTAATGCTCAGAGCAGCATTATTCACAATAGCCAAAAAATGGAAGACCACCCACAGGTCCATCAACAGATGTAAGGTGAAATAAAATGTGGTACATAGGTACAACAGAATATTATTCAGCCTTAAAAAGGAATGAAATTCTGACACATGCTTCTGCATGGATGGACCATAAACACCGTAGTAAATTGAACCAGAAAGAAAAGGATACATATTGTATGATGTCACGTATATAAGTTACTGAGACTAGGAAACTCATAGAGACAGAAAGTAGAACAGTGATTCCCAGAGGCTGTGGGAAGTGCGGAGAATGGATTAGTGTTTGATAGGCACAGAACTTGAGGTGGGGAAGATGGAAAAGTTCCAGAAGGGAATGGCGGTGATGGGTGCCCGACACCGTGATTGTGCTCAATTCCACTGAACTGCACACTTAAAAACAGCTTAAATGGTAAATTTTATGTTATGCATATTTCAGCACAATAAAAACAATGAGAGTTAAAAATGGGAATTGGGATGTGATGGGAGACAAGAGGGAACTGTGATGATGGAAGATACATTTTGACCAACTTTACCACACCAAGTCAACTGCATTGGATAAATGGGCTTTCCTTCTCAGCGCATGAAAGAGGCCTTCTTTAAAGACAAAAGAGGAAAATAATTTTCTATTGTTTATCAGTACTGATTGAATATTTTTATAAATGTTGATAGGATTTTATCCAAGGCATAAGGGCAGGGAGAACAATTAATTCATTCTGTTTTGATGTTCTTTGCCCAGAACAGAGCTATAAATAGAACTACAGTATCAGGATGGTCATAAGGCATAGAGTAATTCTTTCCAAAATCCTACTAAAACACATCTAATCAACTCGATGTTATTCTTCCTGTCCAGACAGCGAAAAAGATGTTTTATTAATCTACACTCTGCTACATGTTTTCTGACATTACTCCCAGTCAGTGCTCCTTGCCCAAATCATTACGTAAAGCAAGGATTTAGAAACACTTCAATAATTGGTATCAAAACACAAAACACAAAAATGACTGATTTTTTTATGCTTATGCAAATATTTGGTGTTCCCACCGATTCAAAAGATGTGGGGAACTTGTCTGATGAGACACCAGCATCATATGTAATAAGAAACTGTCAATGAGCCTGGTCTTCATTATCATTCCTACCCGTGCACTCCTCTTCTGGCAAAGTAGTTCCGAATTAGGAAATAAGCAAATCTTTTTAACGTTCTTCACTAGCTTCCTTTCCACAGACACTGGTCCTCTTCTGATAACCCACACATATATGTTTGGCATGTCAGTGTTATCTTAAGGGTTATTTGTATTTTATGGTATTTGAATTTTTTAAAAATGTTTACTTTTTTCTGAAAGATTTTAGCATCATTTCCCAAAATACATGTTCATTTTCAGTCTCTAGTTGTCTATTCACACGTGAAACTTTAAGCAAACTGTTTGCAGGAGCATAGGGGCAATGCTTTTCACCAGCCCTGGCCAGCCTGGGTCTCAGAGGGCTAACTTTCATCTCATTATCTCTCAAAGGTTGGCAACTTAATTTCAGATCTCAGAAACATTTCTTCTATCTCCCTTTTGGCTCTTCTTTTATGTTGTTTTCCAGCAGAAGAGGTGAATCACCTCCAGCCTGGGACCTGACTGGTGGCTGCTCCAGTCCTGCCATTGTTGGTCCAGTATTGGACCTGCCCCTTGGCTGTACCCTCGATGTGGCAAAGCAGGTGCAAGTCTGACCAAGCTGGATGGAACACATGAGGGCATGTGTGGCCACTAATGGCTAACATTTTATCTCACCTCCTTTACTGTGATATGGAGGAGAGAAATTTCACAGGTCAACACTCAACTCCACCACTGTATTCTATTCCCCTTATAATACTTAGAAGCACCCTTTCTCTTCTCCTTACCTATTTACCATGACCACTCTACATGTCATTGAAAATAATGTTTTATTAGCCTTTGGAGATTGTATGAACCACAAAACTCATCAAAACTCATGTGATCGAATTTCTTTATTGGACAAAAGAGAAAGCTGATGGCAGCTTCTTTGTATTACAAAAGCTACTTAAAAAGTTGTAAATTGGGGCGCCTGGGTGGCTCAGTGGGTTAAAGCCTCTGCCTTCAGCTCAGGTCATGATCCCAGGGTCCTGGGATTGCGCCCCGCACCAGGCTCTCTGCTCGGCAGGGAGCCTGCTTCCCTCTCTCTCTCTGCCTGACTCTTTGCCTACTTGTGATCTCTGCCTGTCAAATAAATAAATGAAATCTTAAAAAAAAAAAGTTGTAAATTTAACTTTGTTCATAATGACAATGACCATGGGGGTAGGGGTGCTGACAAATGTGGAGTCTTGGGGAATAAATGGAGAAATCCCCAGACTTGGACTCAGAAAACCCGAATCCTGATTCTACTTCCACTATTCCCACTTGTGTTACTGTAGGCAAGCCATTGCTCTCTGAATTGAGGTTGCTGGTGGGGGTACAATGAAAGACTTGGTTCAGAGGCACTGTAAAGTCCCTTTCCTTAGGAAGTTCTAATGTCTCCACTGATAAAGCGTGTGGTTTCAAAAGTGCTCTTTTACCAAGACTTCTTACTAACTATGATTCAATATACCGTCAGCCCTATATAATGTATCAACACTTGAAGGAAAAATCAAAGTTAAGAATAGCTAGCTTTATGGAATATTCTATATATTCCTGAGCACTTTACGTACAACTTTTCTCATTCACTTCTTGTCTGTGTAAGGTGTGATTCGATCACCCTCCCACATGATAAGATGACAGGTTCAGAAAGGATAAGTGACTTGACCAGGGTCTTACAACTTTTGAGAGGTGGACTGTAAACATGAACTTGCTGGTGATATATTCATGCTTTTGCCAGTACAAGAGTTTTCTAGTGACTGTTACAGAGAGACTGACAAGAGAGTAAGGAGCAATAGAACTAGATTATTTAGAATATAAATAAATAAATAATGCACTCTTTCCTTTATTCCCAAAAAGCTTGATCAAAATTTAATTCCAGCATCTTTCTTTCACAGATGCTCCTTCTCTCTCCTATGTTTGATCTTACTAAAGGTAGTGAGCTCCATGCATTTCTAGACATATGCTGGCTATAATGACTTAGATCTAATTTTCAGTTTTGAATCTATAGGATGCTCTACCATTCTGTGTCTGATACTCTTCCCGACGTCACTGCATTTGCTCACTGCTTCCCGTAACATCATGAAAAGGAGGATAATTCTGTGTTTATACTGCTACAGAGGTTTTAAGCTGGAACTCAAAATTATACAAGACTGTTGCCCTAGGGGAAAAATAAACTGGAATTCTGGTTTATTTTTTCCCATTGGAAAAAAAAATGCTTTAAATATTCCCTTGAGTATTACTAGTTGTCTTATTATTATTACTATTTCAAAGAAAGGAACAAAATACTCCTGTTTAATGTGTAAAAGTTGCATGCCCAACTGGCCAGCAGAGAAACCTCTTTGAAACACATTAATGTTCTGTTTATTAAGTGTGGGTGACACTAAAAGGTCAAAAGGACATTCTTTATAGAGGTACATCCTTGCCATTGCCAAGAGCCTGATGCAAAAATGCATCAAGCCTTTCCAGCAAAGGTACTATTGTTGGGGAACACGAATAAACCAGAGGTGAGATACAGTGTATGCAACATAAGGAAGTCTGTAACTATAAAATAGCTTTCTTCTCCCTCCAACCAACATGGGCACATACACAGACACAGACAGACACACACACAGACACACACCTTTTCTCACCCAGAAATATACAAACATTTTGACAGGGACCTAGCATCTGTTTTCATGACAATTTAGAGAACAAAATAGGCAACATGTAGGAGGCATGCAGCTTAGCAAAAAGAAATCTACAGTAGGCATAAAGGAACTTGGGTTCTAGTCCTATTGCAACACAATCTGCTTGGCATTAAGCTGGTCTTTCATTCTTTGGATCAATGTTCTCTAAGTCAGAGAACTGAGGTTAAAGGTGATGATTTCTAAATTTCCTTCCAGACCTAAGGTTCTATGAATTCAAGAAAAGAGTCAGAAGACAATGTCTATGCCCAGGTCATCCATTCCCTACATCCGGACTGCCTTTCACCAGTTACAACAGTGTAACCTCCCACAAGGTTTATAGTTACAATCTATTTTTTCAGAAAGTGCAGAATTTATTTTGCGTGGTTAGTAGCCTATCATCAGATAAGCCCATTAAATGCAAGTCTCAGTGGAAAACATGAAAATGAGGAAAACATTGTTCCCAGCCCTCAGGAGCTTTCACTCACTGTAGACCTAGACTACAGACAGGTAGTAAAAGGTATTGTCAGGTGCTATCAAGACATACCATGGGGCACCTGGGTGGCTCAGTGGTTAAGCATCTGCCTTCAGCTCAGGTCATGATCTCAGCATCCTGGGATCAAGCCCAGCGGGGAGCCTGCTTCTCTCTCTCCCTCTCCCATTCTCCCCTGCTTGCACGCGCGCTCTCTCTCTGTCAAATAAATTTAAAAAAAAAAAAAGAAAAAAGGGGGTACCACAGAGTGACACTGGTTTTCATGTGAGGGAAGAATGAGCTCTGCCTGGAAATGAGACTTCCTAGTGAAGTCTGCATGGGAGCAGGGCCTTCTGGATGGTTCGGAGATGCCTTGCACAGCAGGGTGAGAAGCAGAAATGGCCATAGACAAGTGAGGGGGATAACAAGTTATGAGGCAAGTACCAGGAACACCCCATTTGACTTCAGCAGAGTCTCGGTACACTGATACACACGGAACTCCTAACTTCAAATGCTTTTATCACTGGTGGAAGGTCCTCCCTTCTACTCTGGAGCATGGCGTATGAAATGGCATAAGGGCCGGCTAGGAGGCAGAGCATACCCCCATCAAGTATCATTTCTGGTGCGGCCACTGTGGGACTGTATGACACAACATACTTCAGTCAACAGAGCCCCCCAGATACTGTCTTCACTCGTCAGGTCTAGACATCTAATCCCCGTCCCAGGCTCGATGCCCTTAAATCCTGAGAGCAAGTTAAAGTTAAAAAATTACCAGCATAACCTCATGTGGGGAACTGGTTTAAGTTATAAGTCGCAGTTAACGATATATTGAACTAGACAGACACCAACATTTGCAGAATAAAGACCTGGGTATGATGAGAGACGAATTCTCCAGGGAATGTTCAGTCTGAAAGTGAGTACCTTCACTTAGAATGAGGAAGGTCTGGAAAACCCTTTCACGATAAACAATTTTTAAAAAGTAATTATAAGCATTTTTTTTTCTGAAGGCATGATATTAATGTTAGAGAAAAGCTGTAGCTCCTGAATTTCTAGCATTTCCATTCAATAGTGCAATTAAATTTTAAAACAAATTCAGCAAGAGTGTCACAAGTGAAAAATCTCTCCAGCACCAGGCAGAAATTTTCTGTCATATTAGCAATAGTATCATGAAAAATACCAAGGATTCCCTGTAATTAGCATAAAGAAAATGGCCACCAAAACTTATGACCAGTGATAAACTGAGTGAGAAGGATCCCAGAGACCTCTGGACATATACTTAAATTGTCAGGAAATCAATTACGTCAAAAGCAAAGGATTTAAAACAACGATCACAGAGATATTTCCTTCCTTCTTTGAGAAAAGGGTTTTACCCTCAGGCTAGGGACCAAGGGGGTTGTGGCTAACTGAAGAGGAGCAATTTAGCCTGTGCATAAATACAGTTGTTGTGTTAACATACTTACACATGTTCAGACCACATGTACACATGTAAGATGGTGGTATGTAGTCACCACCTAGTCTAGGATTCTCTATGAATTCTTTCACAATTTCAAGACAGTATTGAATTAAAAGTGCTAGTTCAAATAGAGAAACAGTACTCTTAATAGAAGAGTAGTCAACAACCGTACTCCTGTTCTGACCTTGACTTTGCCCTCAGAAGGCTCCTTGGCCCTGCAGGATAGCCCCTCATTTCTGATCTCTCATGAAAGGGGTGCTAACACTATCCCTTCAACTTCCTCACCATAGTCCAGGTTGTCTGTTTGAAGACTGGGTTATTACCTCCAGTTTACATAGCTCTTTCACTGGGAATTACTGGGAATAGAATGTTTTCTACAAATGATATAAAAAAACCTTCATAAATAGGACTTTCAGTGGATCTGACCTATCAAAAAATTTCAGAGCAAAACATCTTCAAGTAGCAAGTGGTATCCCGCCCCCCTCTCTCTCTTTTTTTTTTTTAGATTTTATTTATTCATTTGACAGAGAGAGAGGGCACACAAGCAGAGGGAGTGGGAGAGGGAGAAGCAGGCTTCCCATTCAGCAGGAAGCCCGATGTGGGGCTCAATCCCAGGACTCTAGGATCATGACCAGAGCCAATGGCAAATAGATGCTTAAGGATTGAGCCACCCAGGCACCCCAGCAAGTGGTATCTCTTAAGATGTTTTTGGAAACTCAATTAAGCCAGCATTTGTATGCAAAATCATATTACAAATAAGCCATTGCAAGATATGCATATAGTTGGCACAGGATGTAATTTACACATTAATATTCACAATCTAACCCAGCTACTTTAAACCACTGACAACCAGCTTTGCTTCTTTATTTATAGAATTTTCCTGGAAAGGATCAGCATTTGCTGGGGAACTAAATGACTATGTTCTAATCATGCTTCTGAGACCTCATTTCAAGAACTCAGAAAAGTCTCCAAAAAAACTCTGTGAGATGACATTTCCATAAGTGAATTCATAATGAATGTCTTTAATAAGGGTGACGGGTCTAAAAATAGTTATCTCATGTAAGTAACCAACAGTTACAGTATAAATCTTGAGCAGTCATTCCGTTTTTAGTTTCTGTAAGGGTGATGGGAATAACAATACTAAATCGGTATATCCTTTCACATTGGTCTTGATTTAGCATGTCTATTTCTTTCTGGGACTATCTCTGTGTTAAAGGGCAATGGGAAAACTCCAGAGGAGGGACACAAGGAAAGATAACTCTTTTGTCCCATTACAACAGTACTATTCTTAGGGACTTCTCATGCCTCAGTTTCTCTCTACCACTTTGAAAAATGGTGCCACTCATCTTGCTGGGGGAAAACTTCCTTCTCAAGTTGCTGAGATTTCTATAAATACCATTATTATTGCAGTCTACATTAGAAGGATCAAATTGAAATAATCAGAATGAGGTATAATACATGTAGATTTCTTCCTTAAAAAAACCCACATACATACCATATCACATGGCATGAAAAGAAAACCTAATATTTTCTAACTGTCCCCACTATTATTTTATTTCTGACCTGTATCTAACACAAAATATGGAACAAGCCAGATCCATTTCCAACCACGCAGATGGCTCATTATCCAGCTGTCTTAAGGATAGAAAAAATTAGTGAGCTTAAGTCTGGTGCTAGGAAGGAGCAAAAAACATAGGAGCCTGAAAACGAGCCTTAAGCCAAAAATTTCTACTTGTGCCCCAAATCCCCCATTGGGAGGACAGGGCGGGTCATGAGATAAAGTTTGCCACATTATCGCAGGGATCACCATTCATTTCACTTATTGAATCCATCATGCACACACATACACACACACACACACACACACACCTTCCAATTCTTTGGTTCTTAAAACTGTAACAGAAATAGAGTTGCAAACCTAACCCAGGATACCTGGCTTAAAGCTCCCCGCCCCCCTCCATTTCTGTGGAACATTACGTTCGGTACTTCATTATAAGGGGGAGAATATGGCTTCGGGAATTTTCTATTTGGTATCATTAATTCGGCTTCATGTGCATGTATATGTTTTAAAAATTCCTCATAAGACCAACTTTGGCCTTTTTACCCAGCTGTTGTTTTTGAGTATGTTGGGTTTAGCGGTGTTAATGGTACAGGCATAGTCGTGGCTGCCCCTAGGTCTCCAGATGGAGAAACACATTCATTGTAATTCACGTCACCTTTGTTGACAGGAAGGGCAGCAGTCTGAACAATTTTATTTAATTATTCACTTACCCTTTGTTTAGTTTTCTGTGGGGGAAGAATTGTGGACAGGGTGATGCTGACATATATACTTACTCATAGTGACTATAAGCACGCATTTTGAGTTTTTAAAAGTTGAAATATATTTGCACGTGACAGATAAACCTAGTTTATAATATATGATGTGACTATCCATAGAACAACTGTGAAATCTGGGAAAACTGATCTCTGGAGAAGCAAGCTTATTTTGTTCTACTTAGACTATCTGTTTTAAATCAGATCTTAAAGGAGATTCTAGAGGTAAGGGTCAAATGCACGGGTGTGTGGTCAGGCAGCAGCAATGTTCTTGCAAGATTGACAACAGTTAAATAATGCTTGGCATGAAGTCTTCTGCCAGCCTCCTGTCCTCCTGTGTGAACCTCGAGTCCTTCAGGCCTATTTTAGGGTGGTGGTTTAGTCCCCTGCTGTTTTGCATATCAAGACATAAGGAGAACACTGTGTTGGAAAACACCACCTGGAGGTGGAGATACAGGATATCCTCAGCATCATCCTTTGGCTGCTTAAGCATGGTCTTTGTCCCCAAAGACTGTGTCAAACTGGATTTGGGAATCTTCACTGGGATTTTAATGAGTTGATGAGACTCTCTCTCTGGCATTCATATCCTTTGTTCGAGATTCCTTCTGCCAGCAAACCAGGTCCTTCATCAGAGCCAAAGCATTAAAGCAGAAACAGCATCCCCTGGTTCCACTTCAGGTTGGCCAGAATCTTTAAGACCTCATGGTGTCTCCATTCCTTAGCTAGAAATAGTAGTCAACGAATCACAGACCCTCCTGGCCAAAAGATAGTAATCCATGAATATCCATATTCTTTTCCCAGTTGTATACTACCTCCCCAAGGACTTAAACACCAGCTCTTCCTATATTGGACACAAGGGATTAAGGAAAATGGCCTGGCCTTATCTGAGTATAAGCTAACTATCCCAAGATTTTAGTAATTCTATTTTTATTAGAAGAGAATGGGTGGAGTCTGTTGTTCCAAATACTATCTTATGAGGTCACAACTGTTTGAGATGCACCCTCCCACTTAATTTTTTTTAAATTTTTTAAAGATTTTATTTATTTATTTGAGAGAGAGGGAGAGAGAGAGTGAGTGCATGAGCAGGGGGTAGGGTGGAGGGAGACAGAAGCAGACTCCCCACTGAGTGGGGAGCCTGATGCAGGACTCAAGCCCGGGACCCTGGGGTCATGACCTGAGCAGAAGCGACTGAGCCAGATGTCCTGCACCCTCCCACTTGAAAACAAGTCTGTCCCCTATCAGTTTCAATTCTGCTTCCTTCTTCAATCTCACCCTTCTAGTGCAGGTTTTCCCTTGCCCAGTCCTACAGTTATTTGGGCTTAAGTGAGCTGCTCTTCAATCCTTGTTCTGTGTCCCAAGTCTCACCCTGTTTTCTTGTGGCAGGTAAGCATTAACAGACAGACATGGAAGATAGTAAAACAAATGAAAGGGAATGTCCCTTCTATCCAACTGTCTTTGCCAGTAGGAATAGGAAAGAAAGACTCTTAAGCCTACCTTTGTGTTCTAGACTGAGCAGTGTCTCCTCAAAATTCAGATGTTGAAGCCCCAATATCCGGTTCTTTAAAGTGTGACTGTATCTGGAGATTTAGTTAAAGGAGAGGTGCTTTGGGGCCAAGCTGACAAGGGGTAGACTTACAATGGTTAATTTTATATGTCAAGTTGGCAGGGCTACAGTGCTCATCTGGTAGTTCAAACGTTATACTAGATGTTTCTGTGATAGTGTTTCTGGATGAGATTTCCATTTACATTGGTGGGATTTGAGTAAAGCAGATAGTCTTTCACAATGTGGGTGGGCCTCATCCAATCAGGTGAAGGCCTAACTAGAACAAAGGGCTGACATACTCTGAGCAAGAGGGAACTGTGTCAGCGGACAGTCTCAGACTTGAATAGCAACATATGGGTGGCCTTGGTCTACAGTCTGCTGACCAGCCCAGTAGATTTTGGACTCTTCAGCCTCTATAATCACATGAGCCAATTTCTTAAGATAAGTCTGTCTATATACGTATATCTACATGGAGATGCATACACACTCACACATGGGAAAGGAAGAATCTCAAGAACCTTTATATTGTGGACTGAATCGTGTCTCCTTGAAATTCATATGCTGAAGCTCTAATGTCAAAATATTATAAAATATGCAAACACACACACACACACATACACATACACACACCTGTACATATACATAATATTGGTTCTGTTCCTCTGGAGAATGCTGACTAATATACACCTAATATACCACCCTAGCATTCTTGTTCCTATCTACTGAGTCTGGAAATGCCATGCTGGACTATTTCTACCACCATTGGTACTGAAAGATCTAATCTATGCAGATGGTTAAGCTGGATATTTGGGGAGGGGGGAGTCTTTGTTTTACAGATTAATTTTCATTTATGTAATCAAAAATTGGATCTATCCCAATGAGCCCCATTTTTATTTCTATCATTATTTCTGGAAGACTTTTCTCCCCTGCCTATTATCATCTTGAGCTTAGGTGCAGTGATTGTTAAAAAAGTCTGAGAGATAAATAAAGTGACAGGACTATGGCACACCCTGGTCTGTCACTTCGGCATTTCTTTAAGAAGAGGTTGAAAGACACTCCTGTTCTGTTTTTTACCCATTAGCTTCTTCCCTTCAACTACCAGGACACGGGCACACATTTGCCATTAGTAGAATTCTAGAATCCGATGACAGAATCCTAAAATCAAATATAAGACTAAGAATCATGTAGAGAATTGAGAACTTCTTTTTTTTCCGTAATACTGTACAAAAAAGGAAAGAAAAATTTCCTTTAAAGACAAGTTAAACAATTCAACGTACTCACTATACTGTGGCGGCTTTAAAAAAGCTATGATAGACATTGTCAAGTGTAATATTTACGTATTTTCCCCCAATGTTTTCCCCTCAGCAAGAACCTTGTCCTCTTTACTATAAATATTTGCATAATATTATTTATATTTCATGAAAATATTCTATTTTTTAGCCAAGTACATATTGTATAGAGATTTGAATTAATGCAATCTATAGCTCCTTGTATGTTGAAAAGTTGTAGACACTGAAAATTATTTTAAGAATTACAAAAGATACATGATGAATCCTCAACATATTATTCCCACATGCCACATTTCTCTGCTATATCATTCAGATCACCTTGTCCCATGTGGGAACAAACCCATTACCCTGAGGTTTTCCTGCATTCAGTTTGCAATTGAAGGGAAAAAAAATACTGTATATGCCAGTTAATCATCCCAGATGTAAGCACCAGCTGCACTCTCTGCTTTGTTTATGAGCATATTTTACTTCAGGTAAACACTGTAATTCTGGCAGAAAATTCTGCTTGATGGATATGAGTCCTGTCGTTATGTATTCATTATTTTTTAAGAACATTTGCATTTGTACAGAAAAGGATGCTAAATTAGAGGAAAGTAAACTTGAATTCTCGTCTTGGCTCTGCCACCCTGATTCGAGGCAAGTTAATTACTCTCAGTGTCCACATCTGTAAACTAGAATAATGCTATTTCTTCTAGAGACTTGCTGTGAAAAGTAAAAAAAAAAAAAACAAACTTAATTTCTGTGACATTTTGCAATACCTGGACATAGCTTTTGCTCATTTTTAAACTCATTCTCTTCTGGGAAGAAAGAAAGTTTAATATCTGCTTTATATTTTAAGTATACCATCAAGAAAAAAACATGGTGGGGCATCTGGGTGGCTCAGTGGGTTAAGCCACTGCCTTCGGCTCAGGTCATGATCTCAGGGTCCTGGGATCAAGCCCCGCATCGGGCTCTCTGCTCCGTGGCGAGCCTGCTTCCCTCTCTCTCTCTCTCTCTGCCTGCCTCTCTGCCTACTTGTGATCTCTCTCTCTGTCAAATAAATAAAATCTTTAAAAAAAAAAAAAGAAAAGAAAAAAGCATGGTAATAACCACAAATACTCTGAAGGATACCTTAAAGGGGAGATGCAGATATAAAGTACGTTCATTTGTGTGTGTGTCTGCGTGTGTGTGTTGTTCTACATTCTGGGTTAAATGCACTCATCTTCATTCCAGCTGGCCAATGCCAATCGGCGTGACTGGGTCTTCTTACTTCCTCCCATGTGCCTGTCCCAGATTTTAAGTCCAGCTTTTAATCAGCATGACAAATGTTAGTGGAAATATTTCAGAAGTGGCTGACATATAGTCAAGTCATTGTTCTTGGTGGAAATTAATGAATAACTGCCAGTTAATATCTTAATTCAACCCTGCTGACAGAATCCATACGCAATGGAGAGTGCTAGCCAGCTGGGGTAAACCCTCAGCTGAATTGTGGGTGAGTCATAGATTCATGTTCTCAGGTTTGGGCAGTTGGACTGCAAGTCAGAAAACTAAACAAGAGGGAGGTTACATCTGTCAGGAAAGTGGGCTGAGAAGAATGAGACATGAAGATTCTTTTTTTTGTTTTTTTCCTATGGAAATTGAGAAAAGTTAAAGAAAGCTCAGTGAGGTAATATTGCTTGGAGAAAGATCCATTGATAAGCCTGGGTTTGGTTTCATTTGGTCCAGTTACATTAAATGAAGCCGGCAGAGCTCAGGGTCAGGGTGTTCAAAGGGAAGGAGGTAGGTCTACTTGGGAGCATTGCATATGCAAATGAGGTCCTCTCAGCTTCTCGCTTCTCAGGAAGTGTTGTTTGTTCAGGAGGATTTGGCGGGGGAGGGGCAGGTTTCTCATTCCTAAGTGTGGAAAAGGGTAAGAATATCACCACCAAACACATACATACTCTTCAGCCACTTCAAATTGATGTGGGAAGTGGGCTGAACTGATTTCTGAGTGACCCAGAAGAACTCCATTACTGCTTCTCAGTGATGGCTGTGACAAAACCAAAGAATCCAGTCAGTAGCCATTGCTCTTATCCAAGCCCTCACCACCCCTCCTGAAGCTTCTCCCAATTACAGATCAACTTGTTTACCATTTTCATAGAGCAGCCTGAGTACTCAGCATCTGTCCTAAGATTGTCCAAGCTCCGAATATCAGAGGTTTCGATCTCAATGTCACCTTACTTTTTTTTTTTTTTCCAGCTGATAGATTCGATCTTACTTGTGCACATGAAACACATACGTGACTGGTCAAATAGATGAAAAAACAACAAAAAAAAACGAACAAAACAATAAAAAAAACCACGGCCTGAGTGGAACCGCTCCATTTCTGATCTGTGCGGCACACAGTGCAGGCCCCAAACGCTCCCTGGAAACCAGCATTGCCCTGAAAGGGCCAGGAGGAGAAGTCACATCAATCTGAGTAATATTGATGGGAAATATCACCCGATTAAGTAAAGGGGTACCTGAGTCACTGAGCAGGAAAGAACAAAGGGGAAAAAAAGACACGACTGTAAGGGCCTATTTAGGCAGAGCGGCCCCACCTCCATTGAACAGCCATTTTGTTGTTTATGCAGTAAAACTTAAACTGACCCTGCCTCTCCTGCCCGCCCCACCAAACTTACTTAAAAGCAAGTCTAGGAAACCAGTCCCAGGTAACAAAGCCCAAATACAAGGGCGGGTCAGGTCAGATGGAGATAACAGCCTGAATGCAGGGATGAGTCAGGTCAGGTGGAGACATCCAATCAGTGGGGTGCGCATATGGTATCCCTAGCTACCAAGGAGTGTGGGCCCTGCCTTTGGGGCGCCAATTCTGACCAAAGTGATAGGCTAGTTCAAATAGCTACTATGGGGTGAACTGTAATTCAGTTGGCCACCCGTGTGTGACCTAGCATGACTGTGCAGCTTTCTCTGTGTGTTACAATCTCATTGGCCACCTCTGTGTGGCCAGGCTCAACCACATGGCCTTTGCTCTATAAAAGTTAGTCTATAAGGCAGGGAGGGATCGCCTCTTTGTAAGAGACGACCCTGACTGGTCAGTTTGATTCTCACTGCTTGGTGCGAAATAAAGCTTTGCTTGACCTTTGCTTTGTATCAGTCTTGTTCCTTTGACCATGGACCCAACAAGGACAGTGAGAAAGCATATGCTTGACCGCAGCAGAAGAAAAAGAGAAAGGAAAGAAGGTCCATCAGTAAACTTCTGGAGAATTAATTTCCGGAGGGTTACCCTCTCTGGCAATATTTGTACAATGTAGTAACCTTTTTTTTTTCAGTCTTTTGTTTGCTTGCCACCATCACTGTTACCAATACCCAAGTAATGGCATAGAGAGGATCACCAGTGTACCTGCTTTCCCAAGACAGGCCCAATTTGTTTTTGTTATTCTAACATAACTTTTTGGTTTGGGTATAAATGATATAGTGAGTCATAGGGGAGGTTGGGGTTTTCTATTTTGCAGGGGGCAGGAAGGGTTCAGATGCTTCGGATAAAAGTTCAAGGTTGTCTTCATGGGATATCTCTATGGAATATTCAAGGCTGACATTTACCAGGCACTTACTCCAGGCCGGCACTGTTCTGGTATGCTATACATAGTAACTCCTCCGGCCTACTCACAACAACCCTGGGAGGTAACTCTGTTATCATCCCTAGTTTACATTCTTGCCTAAAAGCACACAGCAAAAAAGCAGCATTTTGGAGATGTGAACCTGAGTCATCTGAATCCAGAGGCCTTCATTTAATAACTATATGCCTTTCAAGTATTTGAAATGCACCCGATTCTATCTCTTTATTATTAATACTTATTGGAGTAATTATTAATAAATCCTACCAAACATTTTACAAATATAGGCACAATACAAGAAATACACATGATTCTTTCTTCTCTCCACATTGCCATTTCCATCACAAATTCATAATAGAGGCATGGACTGGGAATGAAATAACCTAAATTATTTTTAATTTACCAATAAATGGAATTTAGGAAGGACTATGACTAAATCAGTGAACCAGATATTTAATTCCCAGACACGCCATCCCCTGACCCACAGCCACTGTCTGGGGAACTTTTGGCAACAAGATAAAGACCAGAAAGCCCTCAGAAATACAGTTCCACTTACTAGACAGAAAGGAGAATCCAAACAACTTTCTTTCAGCCACTTTACTAAAACCATATCCTTTGGTCTAAAATTGAAATCTTATGGATTCTTTTGAAACATACATTTAAACATTTTTAAACATGAGACTCAAGTGTCTACAATTCTTATCAAGCTTGATTATCTGACTCCCCTGCTCAACTCAAGTTGGAAGAGTATGGGAACTGTTACAGCAAATAAGACATGACATCTAACTGTTGGAGAGATGACAAATAGAATTGAAAAGTAGATGTAGGTACATCTGAGCTTTGCCGTGAAGAATGAGCAATGACGACCCCAAGTAGCCATCACAGAAAGTATTAAGTTACATTCAGCATCTCCTGCCTAATATAATCTTTTGGAAGAGCTATATTTATAATTGCTTTACGAAATCTTGGTGGTTGCAGTTGAGAACCTTAGTTAACTTTCTGGAAGGTGTCTTTGTCTACTGATGTTTATGCAATGTAGGACACTTTTTGTTAATAATATCTGATCTCTAGTAAGTTATCCACCCTGATTCTGGATGAAATATTATGTACTTTAAATGCACCTAACAATATTTAAAAGAACCTAACAAATGAAATAGGTAGGACACGATAAGAAAAACCTTTCTAATATGTGATTGCCTGTATAGTGGTAAAACTCTAATGAAAAACTCTAATATCGATACCTAAATGCATTATTTATACAATTTAAAACTAAATGTGTATGTGGAACACCTGCATCACTCAATGAACTTTTGACATTATCTTTATGTGTGGAATTGCATAGATGCAGCCCGAATGGCTGTTAGCAAATGCTTACAAATTTTTTCCTGGCAGGGCAGTGCTAGTTTTCCATCTCATGTTCCCCTTCTATAAAATGAAGGTGGTATTAGACACATCATCAGCCTGTCAGGCACTCGGTTTGCTTAAAAGAGAGAGACATAGAGTAGTTTTGTTATAATTCCATGATTTAAAAAAAAAAAAATGCCACCAAGAAGAGCTGGGTGGAATTCTACTTTTTAAGGGTAAAGTCTGCTGCAGAGAAATCTGTCAGGATTTTTCCATTTTTATTCCCATTTCTATTTTTTACACTTGAACTTAGTAATCCTTGGTATATTTTGGTAGAGCCTGAGCTTTCTCCTCAGTTGCAACTTGCCCCTAATAACCTAAAATGAAATTCTATGACAATCTATGGAGAAAAAAAATCATAGGATCTAATGGAAAGCTCGCATTAGCTATCTTCTGCCTCAAGCTTCTGCTTAATGTTCCAAGGACAAGATAGAGAGTGACGTGGAACACCCATGGGGTAGGAAAACAAGATGTTGAATACATGCACGTGTCTCTTAATGGGATATACAGAGAGACAGAAACCAGAACCTTCTTACTATTAGTTAATTTCCCGAAGCTTTGACTTCCTAAAAATAACCCCAGGCTATCTCATTGGCCAAATTCTTAGACCTGACGTCAGATACTATATTTAGGACAGTAGCTAGTAGGAAGATTTTATCTGCTCATTCAAAATTTCCCTTAACACAGCGACAGGTGCTAGTAATAGAAATGAACAAGGACTGGAAAACTTTAGCAAAAGGCTTGAAATTGGAGTAAATGAAGGGGGCAGAACCAGGCAGGAGTTACAGCCATTAATGTCCTTGTTGCCATCAGGGAGCTGGCTTGTTTTTCAGAAAGTAACGTAATACATGCATACATACAGACACACATTACATACATACATACACACATTACATACATACATACTCTAGTTTGGCATTTAGCCAACTGGGCTTTCGGCAATAAAAATTTGGATTCGCTTTAAAATAAATCATATATTAGCAGTTATATTACCTGCCCTCTTAGGCAACAGATTTAAATCCAGAAGTAAAAGAATTAGAGGTAGGTAATTTTGATCATTATTACTAGATTATTAATTTTGATTATTATTACTAGATTATTTTTATCTATTATTTTAGCTTAATGCTAATCCTTTGTATAAAATGATTTCAAACACTTAAAGAGAATTAAAGCTCCTTGACGATTCAGAGCAGAAAGATATATAATAGAACACTGGAAACATTTGTTTTGTTAATTAGAGCCACCAGGTGATAAAGAACACTTCTAGAGACCTGGGCTCTGGGGGTGAGTAATGGTTTGGCATCAACCTAAGTTACTGCCAGAACAGTTCAGAATGCTATTTCCCCCCAGTGACATTAAAGATTGAGGTCTAAAAAGAAACACGATGACTAAGGGCTCTTTTCTTCTTTTCACCCACAAGTTCTTTTCACCCTTTGCTTGCTTTCTGCTTTCTTGTCTTTTCTTTTTTAAAGCCTTAAGTGGTTCTCTGATGTTCATCTGTATTCTGGCAATTCTATAATGAAAAGTGCTTACTCACAGGGAGCTCCCTCAGATTAAAGATAGGTTGCTGGAGCTCACTGGATGGTGAAAGCCATATTCGGCTTACCATTTGCCGAACTGGCCAGGTGAACTATGGACATGAAGCACTTGTTTTTCAATGGGAAAAGAAGGTGTAAAAATCTAGATGAGAGGGGACTTTTGCCTTTCTTCCCATTGTCTTTATTCTCAAAGAACTTAGATCAAGCTAGCAATATCCTTACAGACCTTCTGTCCCCTAAATGCCTTGTGTTATCATGAAACTTAATTGGCTGCCATTTTAGGGACGCACATAGAGGAACCACCAAAAGCTCCTCGGAGATCAGAGAAATTAAATAAAGTTCCCATGGCTCGCAAACAGAGCTGAGATTCAAACCTGGTTTACAGGACTGCAAAGCCCTGTCGTCAACCACTGCATCACATGCCTTCCTAAAATGCCAAGGCACCCGTTCGTGAATCCCTTCTCATCATGCCTAATTTTAAAGAATAGTTATCATGAAAGAAAACCTCAGTCCGAGTTCCTCGCTCTGTTCCCCGCATTACCACTGCCATAGTATAAATGCTAGTGAATAATGAGATATTCCCAAGTGTTTAAAACTCCCCAGTTAACGGCACAGAAGGAAGGAACATGGCTAATCTAGAGAGTGAGTCTACAAGATGGACAATTACAGTAGCACCTTACTGACAGGGAGGCTGCCTGGACAAGACAAAGTCACGTGGATCTTTACACCTTTACAAATATGTCTTTGATGAGAAAACTGAGATGACCATGTCTAATTTGGAAAGTTCATTCATAGATAAACTAAGTGCTCATCTTTAATACATGCACATTCTACCACTGTGCAGATCTGTAATTGAACAATTATGTCATTTGGAATTATTTACTGCAAAAATATCATTTATTAAAAATATGTTTAATGAGTGCCTCCCACTGGGCCAGCACTAGGCATTCAAAAGTGAACATGACAGATAAGAATTGTACTGTCGTGGTGGTCAATGCATGAAATAAGACAACCAACACAAACAAATCAAAACAAGTGCTAGGAAAAAAAAAAAAAAACAAGTGCTAGAAAGGAGACTGAGCTCAGGGGTTAGGCTGGGTAAAGTAAGGCTGAAAGCAGAAAATTAAGAAGGAGATGGTTCTACAAAGAGTATAAAGCGGCACCTGGGTGACTCAGTCCATTAAGCATCCTGCTGCTGATTTTGGCTCAAGGTCATGATCTCAGGATCATGAGATCGAGCCCCATGTGGGGAATCTTCTTGAAATTCTCTCTCTCCCACTCTCTCCCTGCCCTTTCTCCTCAAATAAACAAATAAATCTTAAAAAAAAAAAAAAAAGAGAGTGTAAAGAAGAGAATCAGAGTCAGAGTAGCAGGTAAAAAAGTCCTGGGGGTGGCACAGCCCTTGGTATGTGCTGGGGATGAACAACAGCAGGAGGGTGAGGGAGGCTGGGAGGAAGCAGCATTTGGGTTTAGTGTGCGGAAGTGGTCTGACATGAGATGGAAGATGACGAGAAGTCTGGTCACGACATCAAGTTCAGAGTTGAAGGGTATGTGCAATAAGAATTCACTGAATGCTTAAGCGAGGAGCCTTTATAATCTGATCTGCATTGTAAAATATCACTTTGGCAGGTGTTTTGCAGAAAATGTATTTTAAGAAGGGTGGAATGATGCCAAGGAGGCTAGTTAAGAACTAGTCGAGGTGAGAGATGAAGCTAGCTTGCATTCAGGTGGTACGTGTGGGGACAGAGAGATGAGTGGGTTGGAGATAGGTTTTGAAGTAGAAATAACAGAACTTGATGATAGGTTGGATAAAGAAAGTAGAAGGAACAGAGGATTCAAAATGTTGGTTGAGGTACTATGTGGATAATGATGCCCTTTATGGAGAAGGGAAAGCCAATAAAATACTTTTCTAATCCTTTTATGAGTCCAAATTTCAATAGTTAAAATAATTATGGCTACTGATTGTTATTCTATGCTTTAATCAGGCATTTAAAGATACTATTTTAGTTAACTGATTTGCAGTCTTATAGAGCATTATAATGGCCATTTTATGCATGAGAAAGTTGACATTCACAAAAATTAACTTTTTCAAGGCATCAATCTGGGAATTAGTAGAAACCAGGTCCATTTGGCGTGGAATCAGAATGCCAAACTTCCCAATGTTGGGGTTTGTGTGTATCTGGCTTTCAATTATACCTTCATACGTATGCCAGTAGCTGGGATAGACAGGTAGTATATTCTTAATGCATATTTATTACTTAAATAAAAACATGTAATTTCCACTATGCCTTGATGCTTCTCAGATATTCCCAAATATACTCCCTTCTAAGTGACATATTAGGTAGTAATACTGTCCTTTAGACTCCTTCACCCAGTTGGGACCACACAGAGCGAGTTCTCTATCACTAAGGAACTACTCTAGTTATACTCTTGTCTCTACATTGTTCCTGGAGAACGAAAGTCTTAGGAAGGGCCATAAGAGTCTCAAATACAACTCAGGTACTCAATTGTTGTAGGGAGATCTAGGAAATATATGGTGAGAGGGGTGGTAGCTAAGGCACAGTCCCCACCTCTGCCAATACCCCCAAGCCCAAGGTCTTTGGAGTTGGTTTTATTATGCATCCTACTCCAAGGTCTCTGGACCTTTGGTTTTATTATAAATAATCTCTAGTCTCAAGGTCATGAGCATCCTTACCCTATGGTGCACTCTCACAGGTAGGGCCCACTTCACTGTCAGGGCTTAGGACACCCTAAGAGCTCCATGAGAATGTTCCTCTTCTGCAAGGAAACCTTCCAGCTTCATATTATTCCAACCACAGTCTCAATTTCTTATGTACCATTCATCAACCAGTACTAAAAAGCACTATTGAATGCACTACTTGTCGAGATACAAGCTGTTTCTGTACCTCACCGGCACTCAGATGACTAAAACAAAGGTCTACTGGATATCAGACAGATTCTTTGCTCTTGTCCTTTCCCTTAGCGATAAAACTAGCTTCCCTAAAAACCCAGGCTTGGTGAGATTTACTACATGCTCATAAAAATATGGTTTATTCCAAATTGAATTTTACTCCCTTCGTTCCCTTGCACAGTATTCAAATTTATAATTGCTCTTTATCTTAATGTAGGGGATTATGTGTCAGACTTGGAGAGGTCCACTTCAAACTCTGGAAGACTTGAAATAAACACAGTCCTGGAATAAGTCTGCAGTCTATAGGCAGACAGGCCTTGAGGAACACTTTTACCCCCTCTTCAAAGAGATAACACCTGACCATCCTCATGCTACTTCTGCTTTACTTCCTACCTCTCAAGCTGGGTAAATTTCCCAGAAATATCATTCTTCATAAATGCCATCTTCCTTATGGTTTAAGCACCCCCCCATTCTTCCAAGGACCCCCAGCAATGCACACGTGCCTACTTCACAATGACAAACAGTATGTCATCAGCGTTCCAACCCAGAGCAATGAAAAAGATTCTCAACTACGTGACTGGGATCAACTGGCAATAGCACTGGGGACAGGTCTTTTTGTTTTGTTTTGTTTTTGTCAGAAAGGAATACAATTAAAGAGCACAGCTGGCTATCAATATCCATAACTCTAACATGGAGTTATGGATATCTAACATGGACATAACACTGCTGTCCATGACATGAAACCCATGCCTCCTCAGCTTGGTGGAAGAAAGGGTTCCAGGGTAGAGTAAGTGTCAGATTCCTCCAGAGGACTGTGTCTTTCCCACCAAGAGAGGGAAGGCCATATTTAATCAGATATCCTGACTCTCGAGGAAATCCCCCAGCAGCAAACTGTTATTAAAGTCCCACCTACCACTCTTCCATCCCCTCTGTTCATCTTCCAATTGACACTAACTTGTTTGAGCCTTGGAGTAACTCCATGGCTTCTCACGCATGTCTTTGCTGGAGCTGTCATCCTATCTCTGCTCTCATGGTGCATGTTTATGTCCCCGCCCCCCCATTCCTATGCTACCAACCCAGCCCCCAGTGGGATGGTATTAGGAGGTAGAGCCTCCAGGGAAATAATTAGGTCTGGATGAGGTCATGAGGGTGGAGCCCCTGTAGTGGGATATCAGTGTCCTAATACGAAAAGGAAGACTAGAGCGTGTTCTATCTCTGCCACGTGAGGAAGAGCAAGAAAGGGGCTGCTGGTCAACAGGGAATGGGACTCTCATCAGACACCAAATTTGCTGGCACCCTGATCTAGGACTTCCCAGGCTCTGGGACTTTGAGAAATAACACTTGTTGCTGAAGCCACCCAGTCTGTGGCATTTTTGTGTTAGCAGTCCAAATGGATGAAGACATGCGGTAACCCAGTGTCTGATTTGTTCAACATCCCCTGATCTAATTTCCCAGGCCAAGTCTGACATCCTGTCCAGATTCCTTCCCCTTACGATCAGTGGTTTTACAACTGCCAGTCCCATCTGAGTGTACTCATGAACCATTATGTCATGGAGATAAAATATCTAAAGCTTTTAGAGCAGACACAAACTTCAGCTCTAAGCCGATCTCCTGTGTTTTACAGAAGATGTGATTTATCCAGCATCACAAAGTAAGTTGATAATGATTAGAACCAAGCCTTCTGACTTGTACAACAATACTCTTTTCACCACCCTTACCATCCCATTCTTAGAAAACAGGTTCAACAATGGAAGGAACTTCCAAAAGGGTATATTATTAAAATTCAAGTGTGGGAGCAGATTATTCATTTTGTAAGTCGGCTTCTATTCCAGGAAACTGTAAAAACATTGAAAAAGGATGATAAGTGCCAATGTTTACAGAGAAATGCACCCAGGTATTTTCATCTGTAAAAGTTTCTGCAAACTTGTCAAACTAAATCCTGATGAGATGGGAAAAAATTATTTTTTTTCTTTTATTTAAGGCCAATTAACTTAGAGACAAATTTCCACATCTCTTCTGTAATCTAGGAAGGAAAATATATAAAGCACAGTTAATGTACTTGGAAGATTAATCAAGTGAGAGGTCCCAGCCCAGTGCGTGTGGAGCAGAGGATTTCTTGCTGTTTAAAGTCTTCCAAGGGGCGCCTGGGTGGCTCAGTGGGTTAAGCTGCTGCCTTCGGCTCAGGTCATGATCTCAGGGTCCTGGGATTGAGTCCCGCATCGGGACTGCTGAGCAGAGAGCCTGCTTCCTTCTCTCTCTCTCTGCCTGCCTCTCAGTGTACTTGTAATTTCTCTCTGTCAAATAAATAAATAAAATCTTTAAAAAAAAAAAAAATAAAGTCTTCCAAAAGTTAAAGGCCTACCAATCTGCTCCAAAGTTGAAATTCACTCTCAGGGTCAAATATATCTCGCTATAAGCTCCTTCCCTATCTGAGCACTTTTTTTGATGAGAATCAGCTCTGCTGAGTTTGGAGCAGTGTAGCCATCACTAAGAACACGTTCTCAGACCTGTTTTAAAGGTGAACAGTCTAGATGTCATGTATTCATGAAGCAAATCAACAAAAGCTCTAAAATTGAAACTCAGATCTCATAATTTCATTCTTTTTTGGTCAACTTTGATTGTCATGAACATTTTTGGTGGTTTTCAAGTCAAAATCGTCCAAAAACTTTTGAATTTCCCCATCATTTATGTTGTTACAAAATCAATGTTTGTACTTAAAATGTACACCTAATATATGGCTCTTACTTAATGGGTACATAAAATTTTATACTTGTTATTTTTTTTTTTTCACTACTAGTTCTTAAGCTGCTGCTTTAAGAGCAGCTCATGGAGACTTAAGAATTATATCATTGATCACCGCCCCCCCCAAAGGCTTAGCTTGGACCAATCTGATCCTAACAAATAATCTCCCTTGATGACAATCTATACATTTCTCAGTTAATAAGTCTTTGCTCGACAACTTGTTAATTACAGACGAGCAATAAGTTAAAAAAACAGAATTCCAAGAGGCCGGAGTTGGTTATACGTAGTGCATACAGGTCATGGAACTCCTCCAGAGACAGGTGAAGGATGGAGAAACTGTCAGGGCTTCGAGTCATCAGCTAAGTCATCACCAGGGTGACTGTCAGCCAGTATCACCAGCTAAATTGCAGCTGAGGGGATAAGTGGTTCTGAGGGTCAGGGGACACTTGAGGACTCGGGACAACATTAAAAGTAGTTTGAGATGCACTCTGTGCTCTTTGGAGCATTTTTTGCACCATGTCCAGAATCCCTTTCTCACGTTGGCCTAATGTGTGTTCACAGCTGTACTAAGAGTTTGTGAGTGCAGTTTTTCCTAGCCGAATGTTTCCTTCGTTATGAGATGTCATTTGTGTGCTTAAAGCACAGATGCATAGTGACGGCACTGTCCCCAGGTGGACCATATACCGTGGTTTTCCCCGGAAGTCTCTGTGTAAAGCCTGTTATCCCAGGATAATTGATAAGATCTACCCCCTTCACTCACCAGGATGAATGATACATTGTATCGTCCCATGACCCACTATGAATGACCAGTAAGTTATGTGGAATCCTTCCATCAAGCATTGGTCACAACCACAATTTGATTGCTGAAAATGTGTCCCTTTCACTGATTATCATTTTAATGGAAGTCTCTTCCCAAACGAGTCTGCCACAGCTGTGTACCTCTAGAGCTTCTTTTCCGTTCTCTACATTATTGTCTCAGGCTTCAGCTATACAGGATGAAGCCTACATAATTGCATGTTCACCTTTGATGCCCTTAACCAAGTGAAAAAAATGGTAAGTGATGGTAATCAATGTAAATCTGGCCATCGTTTGGATCATCTCAGCCTGGGATTATATTTGGAAGAGATACGAGTCTCAGGACTAAAAATAAGGAACATTCACATTTTTACAGCGATCTATAAAAAAAAAAATGCCAAAAAGCCCAACTTTCATTACACTTAGTGCAGTATCCTTTCCCATCTCCCTCACACATAGTATTTCTCCCCCCAGGCATTCAGTAAAGAAAAGACTGTCCTCAAGGGACTTCATCTTTGCCTAAAATTAAAGCAATTTCAGCCCTTTGTCAAAAGAATGCAACTGTAATCATAGATTTTTCATAAAAAGATTATCAAACAACTTTGATAAAACTAGTAAGAATTGTGTCTGTGTTAAAGATCAAGACAGAACCAGAAAACCAGGCCAGCGTGATTATTGTAATGAGACCTAAGCCATAATTTGAAGGAATCATTTAGAATGGCATGTCGGCAAGTGGTGAGAAAGGAGAGGGAGGCCATGGAATCAGGACCTTCCAAAACTGCTAGAAGACACCAAAACATTTCTTCTGCCGCACACACCTCTAAGAGATAGGTGTCCTCTCTCTTCTTCAGTTCATAAACCTAAGACAAGAGAGACTCCAGCATCTTCCAAGCCACAAAGCCTCCATAAGGGACATAAAGTGACTGCTGAGTTCTCAGCGTGGTGAATACTGGAGCTGTAAGACAGACAGACTCTGTATGTGTTATCTTTCATAGAGGAACAGTCTCTGAAGAAGATGAAAGTATAAAGATCTCCAGGTGTGTGTCATAAAATGTGCTCAAATTCTCTTCCTTAGAATCCAAAATCGGTATAGGTTCCTTCACAACATCCTTCATTTGTCTCCCAAATAAACGTTCTTTATTTCCTTCAACTGGAAAACAGCAGAATTCTAAAATTACTCAAGTTACTACACCTAGGAAGTAGTCTCAGATTGAAACAATTTCTAATTTACATGGGATAGTCGCCTATAAATCAGCATGTTAATAGAGAACATTATGACAACTTACGAGGCAGAGGAGAAAGGATGCGGGGACATAATTAGAAGAGCTTGTATTACAGAAGGTCCTTCTTTCATGACCAAGGACACCGTTGGACAATGGCCTATTGTAATCTGTATACAATGGGGATGAGTTTTGATCAAAAGTTGCTGAGTCTCATAGGACAATTCTCAGTGATGATGAGATATGAGACATGAACATTCCCAGTTAATCTTGGAGATCTGACATAGGCAATTAGTCCTTAAGTATCTTTTTGTATCAGAACTTAGGTCCCTTGTGAATAGTAATCATTTTGATGAGAATAGAAATATTTTAATATCTGTTGATGGACAAAATGACATATGTACATATGTACTCAGAGACCATCTGCAGCAACTCCAAAGTCTAGAAGTTGAGAACCACTAAGAAACATCATGTTACATAATTATAGTTCATCTTCTAACGACTTTTGATAATTTGTCTAAGAGCATCTGGTTCATATACCTATGTTCTAGGATAATATACCTATGTTAATAGCTTTAAAACCCACATTCCGTTTCCTATACTATTTGCCAATCATCCATTATTTAATCTATTTGCCATCTCCAGAAAGTCTTTTGCATCTTTTTGATTCATATCTTGCCTGTTTCCCCCCCAACTCCTTATCTCTTAGAGCATACCCAGTCTACATTCCAATATGGATCACAGGATACAAAATTAGAGTATTCTAGAGCTAAGAAGAATTTCATAAGATCACCAAATACAACTTGTTCATTTTAGAGGTGAGTGAATTGAGGCTTAGAGAGGATAATTGACTTTTTTGACATTGTATACATAGCAAGTGGCTAAGCAGATTTCATAAGCTAGTGTTCTTTCTCCCATGCCAGTGGCTATAAACAGCACTTCGCATACCATAATATCTAATTATGTGGAGGCAGCCTAGAACATTGTCAAGAGCATGGACTCTGCAGTCAGAATGAGAGGGTTTCAAATCCTAACTCTGATCCCTGATACTTCTGTTACCTTGGTCAATGAATCAATATTTGTATCCATCTCTAGTGGACAGATCTTATGTATTATTTACCAGTCATATTTCAATAAGTCCTTATGACAAATTGCTACAGGGCAGGCTCTGCCAGGTGCTAGGAATGCCAGGAGAAAGAGTCATGATACCAGCCCTCAGGAAGTCAGGCATCTAAAAAAAAAGTCACAATGCGGAATGAGAGGTAGCATAATTGGGCACGCCAGAAGAATGAATGGCTTTAGAGAGACTAGAAAAGTGAAAAGTGGCCCAATTCACTTGGGCAGGTTTGGGGTGCCTCACAGAGAAAGCAGCACTAGATTAGAGTCCCCAACAATGACTGCCCCCCACCAGGTTTAAGTGTCATGTCTGACACAGAATAGCACCTAAGCACATGTTTGTTAAATGGACAAGTAGAATTTGTCTTCCCTGAGCTACAATAGGGGAAAAGAGACACTTCAGAGAAATACAGGAAGAAGGCACTTCTTGATGTGATGGACTCTTGAACTCCCTCACTCTCCAGGCAATAACCGTTTATCGAACTCTCCGTGAGGCTGTCAGATGTTGGGAAGGAGCAGAGCTTCCAGCACCTCTATGCATATGATGCTGGGAATTCACACGAAGCTAAATAAAACTTGTTCCGCCCAAATTTGAGGTCTGTAGAACTAGTTCTTAATATACTTTTCAGGGGTGCCTGGCTGGCTCAGGTGGTGGAGCATACAACTCTCAATCTCAGGGTCATGAGTTCAAGGTCCACATTGGGCATGGAGCCTACTTAAATATACATATATTTATACACATTATTTACATTTATATGTTTATAATATAATATATATATGTATATATAAATAAATATAAATATATTTATGTACAAATTCACATATATTTCTATAATATAAATATACATTTTTATATATTTATATGTTTTATAAATTTATATTTGTATACATATTATACAACATTACATACATACATATATATATATATACATACACACACTCACACACATACACACACACTTTTCAAAACCTAGATGAGCCTATCTACTCAGATGCAAGATAAACCCAGGGAAGACCTCCCCCTGTTGCATCGACCAATCCCCGAAAGTACCTTCCTCCAGACAATTAAGCAGACTCTGCTCTGAAGAAGGTTTGGTGTGACAGGCACACCTCCTGCCAAGCAAATTCTAAGGCAGATGCATGAGTGGACTTGAAATCTCTCAGAAAGGACCTTTCTCTTTTAAAAGGTCACTGCACAGAACACAATAGAACTGTCGACTAGAGCACGCTCTTCTTCCAGCCGACATGCTTCAAAAGCACAAGAGCCAAGAGGCTTCTTTGTGCTTCACACCTGGCTAAGAGGCTTTCAGAACTTCACGTCCTCTTGGGTACTCGTATGTCTGTCATGTAATACCATTTTCTGGCAACTCTGTTTCTCTCCTCCGCAATCTCCTCTTGTTACTGTTTTGACTAGATTTTATTTTTGTACAACGTCTTCCCATGACTTACATTTTACTATGACACAACATGGAGTGTGGCTCCCACTCCTCACCAGAGGCAGAGGCATTTTTCTTCCCTTTCCCCTCTTCGATAGAGCAAGATTCTAAGGGTTCATTTAGCCAAAACCTCAAGGAGGCTTAAGGGCTACTTATTCTGCCTCTTTCCTTGACTAGCCTGTGTGCGGGCATTCACCAACATCGTAGGCACTGAAATGTGACTTTCCTCTTCATGTTGTGACAGGAAACATGAAGTCAGTCAGCAAACTACAGATGATGGGGGGCTGAAGTCTGCTGTAATTCCCGGTCACCTACCATGCTTGCCTTCGCATGTGCGCTCGCCAAAGCCGGCACCACAGGGCTGGCTGTGAAATGCCACCAGTAAAAAGGGCATATGGGATACAACACTGTTATGTAACAAACTAGCATCATGGTTAATATCTCTTTTTACAGATCGCAAGAAAAAGAGAGCGAATCTGGAATTGTCTGTACTTACTACGGTGTCTTGGGGGACAATGTGTGCAGATTCGGTAGAGAAAGCTCAGAAACCAATGTGACCACAAAAGGATAGGCTGAAAAATCGGTATTAGGGCAAGAGGAATTCCAGGGATCGGGATCAGGAGTGTATTACACTCTCAGAAGTAAGTACATTAGTAATTGATCACAGGCCTGGGGCTTTAAAGAAAGTATTTTCAGTCAAGAAAACAAAACCCAAACCAAACAAACAAAATACAAAGGAATGAGAGCCCATTCCCTGATCTATTGATGTAGTGAAGCTTTGGGTAAGTAATTACTGTGATTCAGGAAGACAGTACATTTCTGCCTCCACTCCACTTTCTACTAAATATTTGTATTTAAGTTTATTAATATACTTACATTATATATTAATTACATATAAACATAATATTTATATGACATAAGTATATTTATATGACATAAGTATACAGCAGGATAAAGGGAAGATGTGCAGGCCTTGAGATAGTGGTGATACAGGCAGAAGACTGGAAGGGGCTGTTAGTAACAATAGGCAGAGGAAGCCACAGTCACAAATATGCAATACTGTGACTGCAGAATTGATGGTGATGAATGTATACAAAGGACACTCAGGAGGCTTAAGGGCAGAAATGGAAGGCGTGACTGAAAATAGAACCCAGCATGGGTTCTGCAAGTGAAACAGTTATGTCTACTGCTGTCTTCTTCAGTAATTGTCTCCATTCTGGATCCCAGGAAACAAATAGCTAGATTACTCATCCCAAGCAAATAAAAAAGTGATAATATCACGATAATGGTAATAATCCAAAATCCACATCCAAAACAACAGAAGAATTATTGACAGTTCTGTAAAAGACAAAAACAACAACAAAGACACCTGCAATAATTCCCAGGAGGAAAAAAATAATTATATGTTGGCATCTAAAAATAACAATTCCTCATTCTCTTATGGTGATAGCCCACGGATGCCAGGTCACACCCCTTTGCCCTCTTGAGATAACTGATCACTCTCCCTTCTATTTCATTATCCTGAAATCCACGCTCAGGATAGAAACTGTAAGAATAAACATTAATAGAAGAGCAAAAGAAAACGACCTTTTTTTTTTTTTTTTAAACTTTACCAACCAGATAAACAAGCATATCATATGTATCAGGCAACCTTTATGGATAAAAACTAAGATAGGCAAGCTGAAAAATAGGCAATTTATGAAACAGAAAACAGGAAAAAAGAAAAAAAAAAAACCTTGGTGAACTTAGACAAATCGTTGAAGCTATTACAACTAAAAAAATGCAAACAAAAGTTTCTCGAAGAGAATTAAAATAAAACAAGAAAGAGTCCTTAGGAATTAAATCATGGTTGTTGACCTAAACCAAAACAGTAGAAAGACTAAAGAGACAGCCCAGGGACTCTCACAAATAGAGACTCACCTTAGAGGACAGAAGTTATAAGAGAAGATAAATCTGGAAGATCTCACTTCCGTGTATTAGGAGCCACAAAAAGAAAAGAGAGAAAATGGAAAAGATGAGTCATTAAAGAAACCATAGAAATAGACTTCCCTTAGCTGAGGGAAGCCACACATCTAGGGACAAGGAAGTCTCACCGAATGCAGATCATAACAAATGCAAAAAGATTCTCAAGGGCGTCACTGAAAACATAAAACCAAGTCAAATAATGAAATCATCCTAAAAGTTTTTAGAGAGAAATAGGAAGAATAAGCCTCTGCCCGGTACTTAAGTTCAGTGACCGTAGAGCAGAGCTTTCAAGGTTCAAAGGGAAAACTCTTTTCAACCTAGGATTCTACATTCAGCCAAAATATCACACAAATATGAATCTGTACAAGAACCAGGATAGTTGGGGCGCCTGAGTGGCTCAGTGGGTTAAGCCGCTGCCTTCGGCTCAGGTCATGATCTCGGGGTCCCGGGATCGAGTCCCGCATCGGGCTCTCTGCTCAGCAGGGAGCCTGCTTCCTCCTCTCTCTCTGCCTGCCTCTCTGCCTACTTGTGATCTCTGTCAAATAAATAAATAAAATCTTTAAAAAAAAAAAAAGAACCAGGATAGTTACTTCCTATTTCTTTTTAAAGGAAGTTACTTCAGGATGTATTATAAATAAAATGAGAGGATAATCTAATAATATTAGTTAGACAGCAAAACAGCAGCTTGAACCAAACAGAACTGGAGAAGTCGGCTGTGCATGGGTCCAGGCCCATGAGCCCAGTGTAGACCATGAAAGAGGTCAACTTAGAGGAAGATTCCCAGGAATCAGGGAAGGCAGGCCAAAGAGACTAAATGAAACTGAGAGGGTAAAAAGTAAGATAGGATAAAGGATGACAAAATGCTCCTGGGTGGCTCAGTGGGTTAAGTGTCTGCCTTTAGCTCAGGTCATGATCCCAGGGTCCCGGGATCAAGTCCCATCAGGCTCCTTGCTCGGTGGGGAGTCAACTTTTCTCTCTGCCCTTCCCCCCAGTCATTCTCTCTCTCTCTCTCTCACAGAAATAAATAAATCTTAAAAAACACACACACACACACACACACACAGACAATAAAAGAAGTGAGGCTTAATCTTCAGCAATTAACTAAATGTAAGAAAAAAATCACTGATTTGAGAACTTGCACGCTAGCAACCTTTTCAGTGAACTAAAGGTCATGATATTGGACCTTTCAAGTAAAAAAAATAAAAGTTTATGCCTAACTTACTTCTTAATGTTAAATGATATTTATATGATCATACTAATGTTAATTATTAGGAACTGTTTATTGTTCTACTTTTAAAGTTAATCTTTGGATAAAGACTTGGCTGTATTTTTAGCATAAAGTGAAGAGAGTAGTTGACAGAAGTAGGGCCTGAAATAAGAAAGAAAACATTGGGGAAAGTGTGAGAAACTAAGAGCCTCATTTTATCTCATGAGGAAAAAGAGCGGGTTGCAAGTCCTCACAGGAAGAAAACAACTTTAAGGAATCTATGTAAAGCCTACAATTATGTTCGAGATTGATTAATAGCAGGAGAAGGAGAAGAGAATGAAGTACACCCCCATCTTTCATAGGACAGAGTGAATTTACTAAATCTGTTAATTTACAAAATCTGGTATTAGTTTTCTACTAGATTGCTTGAAATAAGAACCAGTAAAAACCTAAAAAAAAAATAAGTAAATGAAATAGATACTTCTAAGGAATAAGCATGAAATTGGGGGAAAGTAGAGCAAGAGACTTGTTTCTTCTCATCAGCAGTGTTTAATGTGTATTATAGGCATGTGCGCCCTATATAATGTATGTACCGGCTTGTAATACTCTGATCATACATAAATGTGTACTTGTGTGTATAATATTTTTCATAGTAATTATCCAGTATTTTCTCTGTGCAACACATGTACCAGGGAAAGCAGGATTTTCTTATTTACTGTATAGGCTGTGTATAACTTTTCTATAGGATATTTAGATTTTTATTTATATACACTTTATACATATATAAGCACTTCTCTTAAATTATGGTTTTCCGTTCCTGCAGTTTTCCTTCTTCTTCCTCTATTAAATTTCACCCTTAGCAATTAAGTAATCAAGGGTACATAAAGTCCTTCCCTGTGTGTGTGTGTGTGTGTGTGTGTGTGTGGTGTGTATGTGTTTAACGCAAAAACTCTAGAAAGGTATAAATATTGGGAAAATGAGGGTGAGGTGTCACTCACTAAAAGGAGGCTAACCAGCTCACAAAAGGCAAGGTGAGGAGCCAGAAAGATATTTTGCTTACCTCACTGTTTCAATAAGGTCCTTTATCTTCCTAGACTTTTAGTTTTAGAACCCAGTAAGTACTTTGCTTATACTTACACAGAAAAAGTAAAAAGTTCAAAAAACCTGAACTGACACTTAACCCAGTGACCTAGAGGACAGGGCATGTTTATCAAACCAGTCTCTTGAAGTTGGAAGTTGAAGAAACATGGAGGGTCCCGGTGGGGAGGGGTAAAAGTCTTTGACCATGAAACACCTCACTCAACTGTCTTGATGTATTTTGTTTTGACAAATTCACAACCAGTGGCCCATATTAATGAGGTGGCAATTAAATCACAAGACTAGTCAGAAGCTGAAGGATGATTTTAGGACAAATGTTTACCATTCCAGGCCATGTGCAAACCTTTGAACCCTTGTGAAGTTCAAACATGTAAGACTCGGTGTAAAGCATCATGCCATCTTCCAGGGTAGGGCTCAGTACAAAATAAATAAATGGCAAAAGACAAATCAATAACTGATCAAGTACAATGTCATTACATAGTTACAGCTTCAGAATTCCAGATTACCTTAATCTTTCCATATAAACACACACTCTCCATAAAGAGATCAAGTCTTACAAATTGTAATGGCTTACTATATTGGATTAGGAAAAAAATGATCACATTTCATCATGGGTCAAAGATAATGGGATTATTATGACTTTTGTCATCTTAATTTTGAAGAAGCTGATTATCATTGAATGTGGGTACCTGAAAACCATATTGGTGACCCTTTGTATATCGCCACTTGTGTTAGGAGATAGAATAAGATTCTGGAGTCATTCCATTAAGGCTCCCAGGAGGTGTGGGAAGTTAATATATTCACTTACTGGAAAAACTACTTGCATCCCTCAAAACATCTCATAATCTCTTTACAATCTCCAAAAAAGGAGAATCAAGGTGGTTTTTTTTGTTGTTTTTGTTTTTTTACTTCTTTGGCATTCCCTTCTTCCTGCCTGCCTGCCTTTCTATTTCAAATAAGCCTTATCTTCATTTCAATTTGCATTAAATATCAGGCGCTGAGAACACTACTATATCCCCTGATTCCCCACAAACCTGCCTCTTTTGCCATTTTGGGAAATGTAGTAAAGAAAGAGGAGTGTTTTCAGTGCCAGACGGCTGCAATGAGTTGATTTCCAGAATTTAAAAATACAGAATATGATTAAACAAATGTGGACTTAGACAAAGAAACTACACATGTTTGATTTGAGCACTTGGAAGGACCCCAACTGCCCATAAAGATTATGTGAAAGTAATCTTAAGGCTACAGGGCTAATATGTGATCAAGAGTGGATGAATTAATACTACAGTAGACAAAAACCCAATCGATTGTATCATGTCTTTTTTTTTTTTTTTTTTTTAATAAAGAGGTAGTCAGTAAACAACATCACAGAAAAAGGAAAGGCAGTAAACAAATGCTGTGTTGCTGACTTTGGTTGTAAGGACTAGTGCAGTATAGTTTTCTTGGCAAGGCCAGCCTGGTAGAGGAGGGAATGTTAAAACCATCTTAGGTTGGAAGATAAACATAAGAGCAACTCATTTCCACTGTTTTGAATCCATAGTCCTCTAGCAACTTTCAGAAAACTTGGCATCCTCTGTCATTAATCTGTAGGAAAACAATGCATTTGTCAGGCCAGCTCAAGTAGCTTTCTCATCAGACAGATGCAGTTCTCATTATAAGTTGATAATCTGGCACTCTGATTATAACTTAAATTCCCATGCTGCTTGTCTAAGGGGAGAAGATTCTGTGAACTATTATGGACCTGAGCACTGCAACCCATTTAACAGTTGTGTTTATCACTGTGAATAAAAACCTTGGCATTCTGGTTCATATTTAATACAATATGTGAACTGTGTTAACACAGATCTCATTCTGGAAGATGGAACCACCTCTACCTGATCTGCGAACAAAATCATCGTTCTCAGCCTACAGTCCCGAGGGAATATGGCCCTGTATTATGTCATCGAGAAAAACACCACCATGTAGTCTATCTGGATGGACAACACCTGAGCAAGTCTTCTTTCCAGCCTCTGAGTATACCTTTGAAGTAGAAGATACAAGGAAGAAGTATTATTTTAAAAGGGCCAAATGAGTACATAGCTATTCAAAGCAAGAAAATGTGTCAAAATATGTAGTATGCCTTCTCGTGGGCTTTGTGACAAAGGAGGAGGGAGGGAAGAGAAAAATAGGGAAGGAGATTATGTAATCTGCCAAATGTAGTTATAGTAACTTTAGGTTCTTCTATATTTGTCTTCTGAGAAATGCTCTCCCTTACTGTAATCTCTAAAACAGTAGCTAGATTTTCAATGGAATTACATACCAAGAAGTAGAGTGGGGGTAGGGTTTAGGTAAACCACTTATAATAGATCTTTATAATTATAGATTATATTGATGTCCGGTGGAAAATGACTTAATTTTGAATGGAGCTGACCAGTGTCAAACAAAAAATTCTTGCTCTTAGCATATTAAACAGATTTTGAAGTATATTTTATATGGAACCAGATTTTCTTCTCAGCGTTCCAATATTACCCACAAAAAAAATATTTGCCTCATAACTATCATTGACTGTGTTTTTATTCAAAACTTTTGAGGAAGAATAACAACATTCCAGCCAGCTATTCCAAAACATGGAAGTTAAGGCTGCCTTTAGAAATAAATCTGCTTTGCAGAATCAGACCTATAAATACAGAGAACAAACTGATGGCCACAAGAAGGGAGAAGAGTGGAAGGGTGGGCAAAATGGGTGAAGGGGAGTGGGGACCACAGGCTCCCAGTTACAGAATGAATAAGTTATGGGGATAAAAGGCACAGCACTAGGAATATAGAGAATAAGGAACGATATTGTAATAGTGATATATTGGGACAGGAGATAGCTGTACTTGTTGTCAATATAGCATAATGTATAAATTTGTCGAATCACTATATTGTATATCTGAACCTAATGCAACACTGTGTTTCAACTGTAATAAAATATATAAATATAATAATAATATTAAAAAGAAGTATCTTTTGGGGCGCCTGGGTGGCTCAGTGGGTTCAAGCCTCTGCCTTCGGCTCAGGTCATGATCTCAGGGTCCTGGGATTGAGCCCCGCATTGGGCTCTCTGTTCAGCAGGGAGCCTGCTTCTCCCTCTCTCTGCCTACTTATGATTTCTGTCAAATAAATAAATAAAATCTTAAAAAAAGATCCCACTTTGGGGATCCAAAGGTATAGACTTTGACCACTGCACTCAAAGAACTCACAGTCATATGACCTGCTCTAATCACACTCATCACGGGGTGTCCATTTTATGAGACTGCTGGACATAGAGTAATGCCATCCGATTTCCCTCATGTTTCTCCATTATTTCCATGGCTACGCTGGGAATTTCTATACATACCACAGTATACAACACAGTGACAGGCCACAAGAAGCCCTCTAACAGTTCTTGAGGTCTGATTAAGGACAAACCACCGTACTTAAATGTAATGGAAGCCAAGAGCAAGCAAGGTCATATTTAGGGTATGGAATACACAGCAGTGTTACTTTCTGTATCAGCTTTCTTCACTCATTTTTTTTTTAATAATGAGTCAATGCTACATTTGTAATCAGGAAAAATAATAAAAATTAGGTAAATGAAAGTCAATGAGCAAAACCTGGTGAGCGTTTCCAGTATGTTTGTACTGTCCCATGAACAACACAGATGCAATAATTGTTACAGCATTTAAAGAACATTGGCTCAATGTGGTAAAAAATTCCTTAGCAGCCTGAGAAAGTGAACTGCTACTCACCATGATTCCTCATAATTCTTTTTTGCTCATGGATCTCACCTACTCGAAACTGTTATAACAACAGAGATGCCGGCAAAGCCCTTTGCAATTCACCTTTAATCTTTGACCCTTGTTATGTCTGTCACTTTTAATACATGTGGTCTCTCCATGGTATTAGCTGACATGTTTGATAACTAAACATATCATGTCAGAGGCCACCCAGTAGCTTTCATGATGAGAAGAGGCTTTTTTATCAAAAACATGACCCCCTCATCCTGGTTGCTCAGTTCAATTCCAGAGCTGCAATTTTTACACAAGCCGAGCCGCTGAGTGACCAAATGTGTGCAGCGCTATCCAGAGTTCCTGAGGGCTCTGCCTATTAGTTCTACCCTCAATCCATAGCTACTAGTGAAAACATTATCTTATTCACTTGTTCTTTCACTCCTTCAGCACATGTCTGTAAAGCACAGAGCTACCAGGCATTATGCTAAGCTTGGAGGATTCATGGCAAACAAAATGAAATGGACACTGCCTTCGTGCCCCTTCCGGTCAAATACGCACCCTCAGAAACCACAGAGCATCTATAGTCAATCCAGGCAGTGAGGTAATCTCTACCACCTAGCCATTAAGGAGTCTCCAAAATAGACCAGTATCAATCAATTCCTATGTTTGTATCATTCACTCTTACGTACTTTAACCAAAGAGTGGCTTTCTTCTTCCAAGGAGACTTATTTTGTGTTCATTGCCAAGGTTTCCTGTGTCTATAGGTGTATGGATGTGTTGGGGAAACAGTATAGCTCTCCACATCAGCCAGATCTAATGTAGGGATCAATATGGTGAGAGAAGCAGCTAACCTTACCTTTTTCAACCTTAATCTAAACATCTATGGCAGACCCCGGTGCTCCTCAGAATATTCATAGTGAGTATGTAATCCATAGGAATAGAATGTAACAAAACAAATAAAAATCACGACAAATTATGATTTAATTTTTTTCATTTTTGTGTTAGCCTATAAAAGCTACCTCTCTGTTATGCATAAAAGCAAGTGAGCAAAGTGTTTTCCCCCCACATTTCTAAATTCAAGCCAAAACTTGAATTGATTTTGTCTATCCATTCAAAATCAAACTTTTGGACTACACAACTCACTAAAATTATAAACTCTTAAATCTAAATATAAGGTGAATAATTCCTAATCTGTTTTTACAGATTGGGAAGTATAAAGAACTTGAATTAGTGATATAGCTAAAATTAATGAGATACCCAACCACGTGGCTATTACAGAGATGGAAGCTGAAGTTCTATTTTCATCTTGGATTTCTCTCCTGTTTTCTAGACCTTTCTGTGTCCTGAAATCTGCTCTGTCCCCCCTCTGGTATATCCCACAGACAACTCAATATCTCAAAGCCACCTGCATTTCCTTGATGAGAACTACTCTTCCTCAGATGTGTCATGTTGTGTCAACCCTCCAGCATGCCAAGGTCCAGAAATTAGTGTACCATACTGAGTCTTCAGTCTAGCCAGTTCTCCTCTTTTAATATCTCCCCAGGCTGATCATTTCTTTACCTCCCCATAGCAAACGTGCACATACCTTTCTTTAATTTAAAATCCCATGTTGTAAAGATCAACTCCAAACTATGTGATATGCTATAAAACAGTTCTCAAGTCCTGATCTTTCCTTCCGAACACCTCCCTCCATGGTTCCCCAGGGTCCCTCACACAAATCTCCTATCATTCCTCCTCTCACACCGTGTGTGTGAGATTTTTTTTTTTTTTTGCAACTCCTGAACACCTCATTCTCTGTCTCCCTGGAGGCTTTCACACATGCATTTCCTTTTGCCCTTCTCCTGGCTGAGTTTGCTGGCAAGTCAAGTTTGCTGCTCCTATGTACTTCTTTGGGAAACTTCCTTACCCTCTCTTCCCCACCACAGTTGAACTGTTTGGGTTAGATGCCCTCCCCTGAGATCCTGCAGCACGCTGTGTTTATCAATATCCCAGCATGCAGCATCTATGTTGTAGGATCAGTTCACTCATCTCTCTCCTAACATAAGGCCATGAACTTTTCCTGGGTCCCTGCTCCCTGCAGCAGATGTCTGATCTAGCAGAAGATATTACAGATCACTGGTAGTCAACATATATTTTAAAATACATAAACAAATGAGGCAGTCTTTTATATCAATTCTAGAAAATACTCTTTACATTCTTTAAAGAAAAAAAAAAGAGAGACGCAAATGTTTGGGTGACTAAAACACAAGGGTAGCTCCTGCTGTCTTTGGCATCTTTGCCAAAAACCATGAAACTCTGTGGATTTTATAATGGAGAATATGGAGGCATTTACTATGAGGCTTTTCCAATGGAATTACAATTTTCCTTAGCTTCAGATCTTCAAACAAAAGCACTAAAATGCTCATTAAAGGCACAGAGTTGTATGTATTTGGCCACTCTCTATGTACCCCCAAATCTAGCCCATTTGCTTCTTTCTACCTTCTGGGTTTTTTCACTTTCTAATCTACACACCTTTTCTCTACATCATAAGGCATCCATCTTTATGTTATAAATCACACTTACATATATTCTCATTTCTACTTTTCACAACTTCAGCTTAACTCACTGCCCATGATGGCCATCTTGTTCTATCATAAACTTTCAACTCAAGTGCTCATGGCTTTGTTCTGTCCATGTCAAATTCTCCAAGATGACATCTTATCTTTCCTAGCCAGGAGGGCCATATTGGAAGTTCATGGCCAGTCTACAAATGACTCGGCACCACACGATTAGCTTTGGGTGGGAGCAGGAGGAATTAAAAGAGGGGTGAGGTCATGTGGCATGTACACAGTTTTCTCCTCTCAGGGAGAAAACTATGTCTGCTAGAGGTGTGGAGGAGGTATTTAAAAGGAGCCACATGGGAAGGGACGGGGGTGGAAGGGTGGCAGGTTCTAAAAATAGAACACTTGAGAAAGAAAGAACTTTCCAACAAATTTGGACCTCACTTTCCGGCAGTAAACAGCACTCTTACCTCCTGTGATTTTTAAACTATTATTTATCAACCTTCTAGAAGGAAAATGAAACCCGAGAATTCCAGAAGTGAAAGAACCCCACTTCGTAGAAGAGCTCCCAAGGAACAGTAAAATCCTAACTCATTAAAGTTGTGACCTCCAAGGAACTAAACATAAAGTTGCACTCCAGCCACTTCTGGAACCTTCTATATTGGCAGAAACAAGCAGAAAACCTATTTTGTTTGTTTTGTGTCCTTGGTGAAAATAGACACCAATTGGTCTAATGCATTTTTACTTAATATTTCTTTGTTGCTGCCATTTTTAAGCCTTGACATGTGCTAACTTCTTCAGATACATCATCTTATTTAATTTTTACAAGATATGATGAAACAGATATTATCACATGTTTCAAGATAACGAGGCTCCTTGTAATCAATCTTCCTAACTAACTACAAGCTTTTTCTTCCTATAATGTTGTATGGAGGGAATTCTTGAGGATGAAAGCAAATGGCCTTACTCATTATCATACCACCAATATCTGGTATGTTTTAGATCTCACCCCACCTGTCTGATGTCCATAGTCATGCTCTTAAATATCATATGTCCCTGGGAAAGTCTCAGAACTGATAACAAGAGATGTAGAGACAGGTGCAGGTAATCAGCCTGCAATGATACTTCATTTTAGAAATTTTCTACTCCCGTCCAGGGCCCAGATCATAAACCATAATATTCTCTCTCATTCATAAAGATTTACAAAATCCATAACCATCTTTCAAAATCTTGCTCTTGGATTTGTTTCCTTCAACATTCTACAGATGCCCAATTTCCTTTTAAAGAAAATAATACTGAATTCTCCAATCCACAAATGTCGACAATACGTAATTGCAAATATTTGCTATTAAATATCACTGTGTAGTCAAAATTTAGTTATAAGATTTTTTTTCTAATGGTAATGAAAAGAAGATCATTTTTCTCCCCTCAAGCTGCTGTTTAAACTAAAACTGATTAAATCTGTGACATCTTATCAGAAATTAGCCAGGAGCTTAATGAAAGAAAAACATGCAAGGGTTTCTGGGTTTTACCATCTGCCTTCACGAGGGCTTTCAATTCCCACAGAAAGAACAGGAAGCTCCACTAAGATGACTGGAATTGGATCATAACTGCGTAAAATATACTTAATATATGTCACAATTTTTTCATAAGTTTATAATGTTAATGCTTAGGAAAGGACTAAACAGTCCATGTGATACCAGGTTCTGCAGAGCTGCATGAATAATCCATTTCTTGGAGTTTCCTTGGCTTTGGAGAGGCTTTTATAGCATCAAAGCTGAGCAAATATTTTGCAAATGAATCTGGCCCTAAGTGATTCAGTGTTAAATTCAGATCATTAGTGGAGGAGAAGCTGCCTCTCATCTCAAGAGAAGAAGCTTTGCAGTCTTCAAGTTGTTTAAATATTGACCTGACAAAGAGCAGCCTGATCCTAAAGGAAGCATGCCAGAATCCAAAATGAAGCTAGAGAACGACCTCCTCCGAGCTTTCCATTGGGCCTCCCTTATATCACTGTAGACAATTAAGAATCTCCCCTTCTCTTGAAGAGATCTAGAGAATGACTCTGTGACCAACATCAGCCACATTTTCCAATGGGGTGAAAATGTTCTTGGTAGGAAATTCCTCCTTAGAGTACTGCTTACTCCCTCGTGGTACAGTTGATGAGCATGTCCTTTCCCTATCCCCTTTGTTAAGATGGAGACTGACTATTCACCACTGATTTGAACGTTTTACTAGCTCCTTTCAATTGTATTTCTTCCAGGTAAATACTCCCAGCTGCTCCCATCTTTTCACGGGAGTATCAGAATCACAGGAAATTGTTCAGAATGAGAGTAGGGTGAAATTTGTTCTCGCCTAAAGGAGTTTTGTAACATTACAGATGAGAACATCAATCCCGTTTCAAGAATCTGAAAATGGAGTGTGACTTTGGTGAGTCAGGTTAAGTTGTTACCAATCACATCTGCCAGGTAACTAGCTCCAGATATGGTGTGGTCTCAACTAATCAGCACTGGTGAGACTTGTGCAGTGTGATTTGGATCTTTAGAAAATAAAGAGAAACTCAAGTGAATGAGACACTCAGGAGGAGAGATACACCATGAACTGTAACAGAAGAGAGCAATCATGAGTAAACAAGTAGAGAAAATGGCCAGAGAATGGAAGCTATCCACTGCTTGCTATGGAGTTTGGAAAATAATCTAGTCAGTGGATATTCATTAAGAAGACTCTTTTTTCATGATTTTTTAAAAAAATTAATTTATGATAAAATTTTTTGAATTATAACACATGTATAGATTTGCTTAATTACCACAGAATCATGATACAGAATACTTCCATCACCCCTCAAAAAACTTCTTATTCTATTCTCCTGTAGATGCATCCTTTCCAGGGCCTCAGACCCTGGCCCTCGGTGATTTGTTCCCATCACGACGTCTTTGCCTTTTTGAAATGTTATACTACCCAATATGTAATTTTTGAGGTTGGCTTCTTTCATTCAGGATAATGCTGAATCCATTCAAAGTGCCACATGTTTTACTACCTTATTCCTCTTTGCAGAGAAATAGTAGTCCATTTTAAGGATGAATGAGAGTTTCTTCAACCATTCATCTGTTGAAGGACATTTGGGTGATTGCCAACTTTGGGCCAATATGAATAAAAGTACTATAAGCATTCATGGATGGGTCTTTGTGTGAACAGACATTTTTATTTTGCTCCAGTAAATACTAAGAAATGGGTGATATGGTAAGCATCAGTTTATCTTTAGGAAAATCTGCCAAGCTCTTTTTCAAGTGGCTATTCCATTTTGTATTGTCTGAGTGTTCCACTCCTCCACATCCTTATTAGGCATTAACAGTGACAGTCTTTCATTTTGATTTGTTTTAATTACTCATTGTAGTGATATCATATTGTCATTTTCTTTGTCATTTCCCTAACGGCTAATAATGTTGTATATATATTCATATAATTTATCATCTTATTTATATCCTTTTTGGTGAAAGGTCTATTCAAGACTTTTTACTGTTTCTTTAACTGGGTTGTCTATATTCTTGTCATTGATATTTCAGAGGTTTTTAAAAATATATATATATACCTTAAATACAAGTCCTTTCTTGGATATGAGATTTATACATATTTTATTTCTGTCTGTAGAATATCTTTTCACTCTCTTAACAGTGTCTTTCACTGAAGAAAAGTTTTTAATCTTGATAAAGTCCAATTGATCAAATGTAATTGACAAATTATATTTCTTCTTTTTAGGTGTCGTGTCTAAGAACTCATTGCCTAACTCCGGCCATGAGGATGTTCTCCTTTGTTTTCATATAAAGTTTGTGTAATTTGTATTACTTTCAGGTCTATGATCCATTTGGAGCTTGTTTTTATATGAGTAGGAAGATTAGGTGGAGTTTCCTTTAGTATACATATGGAATTTGAATTTTTCCAAAATCATTTGTCAAAAAGATTATCTTTTCTACAGTGAATTGTCTTTGCATGTCTGTCCAAAATCAATGAGCATAATTGTGCAAGTCTATTTTTGGATTCTGGATTCTGTTCCATTGATCTATGTATCTATCTCTTCTCTAATACCATACTATCTTGATTACTGTAGCTGATAATAACTACAGTATTCAAATGGTTTCTGAGTTTAGAATACAAAAACACTCAGTTCATTTTACCAAAGCAACAAAAGCCTGTCACCATTTTTGCATAGTACAAATTCAAAATAGTCTCAAATATGAACATAGAAGAGCTCTAAACAAAATTAGCAAACCAAATTTATAAATTCAGTATTCCATCATTAAGCATGACATTAGCTGTATGTAGGTTTTTGTAGATATCTTTTATCAGATTGAGGAAGTCCCTTTTACTCTGAGTTTGCTGAAACTTTCTATCATGAATGATGCTGAATTTGTCAAGTGACTTTTCTGTATTCGTTGAAATGATCATGTATTTTTTTTCTTTTTTTAAAACTCTTTACTTGGGGGATTACATTAATTAAAATTTAAAAAAATTAAACCTATCTCCCAATTCCAGGATAAGACCCACCTAGTCACGGTGTATTATTATATATATATGTATTATTGGATTTGATTTCCTAATATTTTGTGAAGGATTTTTGAAACTATTGTATACATGGTTGGTAAAAATGTAAATTGGTAGAGCTATAATGGAAAACATTATGGAGGTTCCTCAAAAAATTAAAAATAGAACTACCATAGGATCTGGTAATCCCACTTCCGAGCATATTGCCAAAGGAAAAAGAAACAGTAACTTAAAGAGGTATCTGCACTCCAATGTTTCATTGCAGTATTATTCACTATAGCTAAGATAGGAAAACAACCTAATTGTCTATCAACTGATGAACAGATAAAGAAGATACGGTATATTCCTACAATGGGATATTCTTCAGCCATGAGAAAGAAGAAAATTCAGTCATTTGTAACAACATGAATAGACCTTAAGGGCATGAATGATAGAAATCACACAGAGAAAAAAAAAGTCAAACTCAACGAAACAGATTAGAATAATGGTTACCAAGTGCTAGGGATAGGGAAGATGATAGTCAAACCATACAAACTCCCATTTATAAGTGCAATAGGTTTTGGAGATCCAATACACAGAATAGTGACTGTAATTAATAGAACTGTACTATATATTTGAAAGTTGCCCGAAGAGTAGCTTTTAAAAGTTCTCACTACAAAAGATATGGTGATTATGTAATGGGTGGGGGTGTTAGCTAACCTTCTAGTGCTAATCATTTTGGAAATCAACATGTTGTATACCTTAAATGTACACAATGTTATACGTCAACTATAAATCAATAAAGCTGGTAAGGGAAAGGGATTTTTGCATCTATATCCATGAAGGAGGCTGATCCGTAGTTTGACTACACTGTTTTATCAGGTTTTGGTGTCAAAGTAATGCTGGCCTCATAAATTCAGTTGGAAAGTGCTACCTCTTTTTCTCTTTTATAGAAGAGATTACTTAGAATTTACTTGACTCCTTCTTTATATGTTTTGTCAAATTACCAGTAAAACCATCTTAGTGTGGAAAATTTTCTTTCTGTAATGTTTTTAAACAATGAATTCAGGAGTTCCTGGGTGGTGCAGTTGGTTCCAGCTCAGGTCACGATCTCAGGGTCCTGGGATGGAGTCCTGCTTCAGTCTCTGTGCTCAGCATGGAATCTGCTTTGAGATTCTCTTTCTTTCCTTCTCCTTTTGCCCCTCCTGCTCTTGCTTTCTCTAAAATAAATAAATAAAATCTTAAAAACAAACAAACTATGAATTCAACTCCTTTAATGGTTATAGGATTAATAAAGTTGTCTATTTAATCTTGGGTGAGTTTTAGTAATTTCTGGTTTTAATTGGACCATTTCATCTAAGTTGTCAAGTTTATCTTCATAGAATTATTTATAGTATAGACTTATTATCCACTTAATAGTATGGAGTCTGTTATGATGGCCCCTATTCTGTTTCTGATGTAGTAATTTGTATCTTCTATCTTTTTCCAGTCAGTCTTGCTAGACATTTATCAATTTCATTGATCTCTTCAAAGAACCAGTTTTTGGTTTCACTGATTCTCTACTGTTTTTAGATTTTCATGCTTGCTTGCTTGTTTTCTTGTTGCTTTCTCTCTCTCTTATTTTTATTATTTTTCCAATTGTTCTTAAAGTTCTTTATGTGAAAGCTTAGATTACTGATTTGAGAACTTGCCTTCTCTTGTAAGCATTTGTTGTTACAAATTTCCATCCGTACACTGCTTGCTGGTATCCCACAAATTTGATAGGATGTATTTTCATTTTTATTACAAAATAATTTATTATTTTCCTTAAGAATTCTTCTATAGCCATGAGTATTTAGAAGCTTGTTGTTGAATTTACAAGTGTTTAAAAGTCTTTTCTTGGATAAACCAATTTCTAATTTAATTCCACTGTGGATAGTGAGCTAAACATACTTTTGTGATTAAAGATTAAAAAAAAAAACAACAACCCTATACTTCCTGCAATGTGATTCCTATTAAACTTGTTAAAAATTTTATCTTGTGACACAGAACAAGGTCTACTTGGTGACTATTTTATATGCACTTGAAAAGAATATATATGCTATGGGTTGTTGGTGTTTAATAAATGTTATCTGCTTCCATTTGATTGATAGTGGTTTTATTTTTCTAATTCTTCCACATACTACACCACCAGATTGTCTGTCTACTAGTTCTAGCAGTTTTTGAGAGAGTACTGAAGGTTTGAAATATTATAGTAAATACAACTGTTTCTTTTTTCAGCTATGTCTGTTTTTACTTCACAGATTTTGAAACTCTGTTGTTTGGTACAGAGTTACTTAAGATTGGTATGTCTTCTTAGTAAATGGTTTCTTTTATTCTTTCTTTATCCCTGGTCATTTTCTTTGCTCTAAAGTCTGTTTTGTTTGATATTAACACAGCACCTCAAACTTTCCTTTATTTAATGTTTGTAGGTCTATTTTTTTCTATCTTTTAAACATAGATATTCCATTATTTCAAAGTGGCATTATTATGCATAGCATATTGTTGCACCATATATTTTTCTTTATCCACTTTGATTATTGAAGTCCTTTATTTGATATTTTAGACCATTTATATTTAATATATACACATTTAATGTAGTATACATCTGTCTTTTTATTTATTTTCTGTTTGTTCTTTCTGATTTTTGTTCTTCTATTTTAACTTTCCCGTCTCATTTGTGTGACTGGATCTTCTTTCAATATTTCACTTAAATTTATCTATTTTTTTTTTATCTCATTGTGAATATGTAATTTTTATATGATGGTTGCCCCAGAAATTGCAATATACATAATCACTTTTCATATTCTACTTAGACTTAAAATTTTATACCTTCTAGTGGGATTTAAAAACCATATTTACCACCATACACTCCTCTCCCATTCCCTTCTTTGTTAAGGTAGACATATGAATTATATCTGCATATAATAACATGTATCAATGTCAATTTTTGCTTTCAATTACTATATATGTTTTAAAGAACTTAAGAGAAAAATACATATTTTATTTATTCTGATAGTTACAATTTCTGTTCTTCTAAGTTTCTTGCTAGACAAAGAAAATTGTTCTTCTGTTTATCTCCTTATGTTTGAAGGATTTCTTCTGGAACTTTTAAGAGGATGTCTTAGTTATCTTTTTTATCTGAGAATGTCTTTTTTTCCCCACTTTAATTCCTGGAGGATGTTTAAGTTGAGTATAGAATTTTTGTTTAAGGGTATTTTTGTTCTAGCACTTTAAAAAGACTGATCTACTTCCTACTGGCCTCTGCGGGATCTGGTAAGAAATTTGTAGTTCTTTGAATAGTTTTTCCTCTATAAGTAATATACTGTTCTTCCTAAGCTCCTTCAAGACCTTTCTTTGTCTTTGTTTCTCAGAAGTTTGATTACGAATCTCTGGGCATGGATTTTTGTGTTTATCCTATTTTAGACTTACTGAGCTTCTTAAATCTGTTGGTTTATGTGATATGACAAATTTGGAACATTTTCAGCTATTATCTCTTCAAGCATAAGGGTGTTATCCACATAAGGATATATATACACATGTGTTGTATGAGTTTACATGCTCATATACACACTGTATTCTTTCTACTTTTCTGCGATTTCAAGGATAAGCATTTTAGACACTTTTTATATTGTCTCACAGGTTCCTGAGGTTATGTTTATTTTTTTAATCACTTTTTTCCGTGTTATTCATATTGAATAATTCCTATTGATCTGACTTCAAGTTCATGGTCTCTCTGTCACTTTCGTTTTCCTCTGGATCTCCCCTAGTCAGATTCCTTTTTTTTTTTCCCCCAATTTCAGCTATTGTATTTTTAGTTCTAAAATTATCATATAATTTCTTTATATCTTATTTGCTGACACATTCTTTCTTTCCATTCATTTAGACAGCATTTTCCCTTGCTCATTCGAACATTTTCACATTAGCTGCTTTTTAAGCCAGTGAGATAATTCAGCATCTGTCATCTCAGTGTTATTATTGTATACATTACTAAAATTTTATCACGTGTATATGTTGTCATTTTCTGTGCAAGTTGAAATTTTCCAAATTTTTCATATGCTAAGTAATTCTGTTTTATATCACAGACATTTTGAATATTATAAGACTCTGGATCTTGTTTTTGTGTTAATTCTCTGGAAAATATTAACTGTTTTACTTTTCTTTCTTATTTAGGTAATTGACCCAAGAGGGTTCATTCCACAAGTTTTGAGCAGCTTTCTGTTTCCTGTATTTTTGTTTGAATGTCAGTTCTATTTCCAAAGCCTTTTTAGCACTACTTACAAAAAAAGTATCAAAAAAGTATACAAAAAAGTATTGAGTATACAAATATCGTAATAAAACTAGCAATTTATAAAGAAAAATCTTTGTGTATAAGTTGTCTTTGCTGAGAAAGAGACTAAAGAGAGACAAATAAGAGAGACAAATTTTGCTTTTAGTCTCCATTTATCAAATTCAGCCACAGCAAGATTTTTCTTTACACTTTTTTCACAAAATAACCACAAATTAAATAACTAGCTTCTATATCTATATTATACAATGATTTCTTAATCCTGGGAAGTTAATGTAGCATGGTACAAACTGCCAGATATCAGGAATTTCTCAACAATACCATTCCTACGGGTACCAAAATAATACATGAAAGTAGCAGTGATAATGGAATTCAGTTTTTAAAGTTCCTGTCTTTAATTAGAAAAAAAATCCTCTGCATTCATCCTGTATGACTATTTTCCAAATAAAGCCCTGCAGCCCTGAAGCCTCAGAAACATACTTTCAGTGCTCAAATAGTCCACCTCTAAATAAATCTCTTGTTATGTAAGGCTAAAATTTAAACTTTAGTACTGAAATGTGTATGTACACGCATACATTTACAAATACACACACACAGAGACATACATACACACACACAGAGACATATATACATACACACACAATTGAAGCAACTTTTTTTTTTTTTTTTAAAGCCCAACAGAGACTGTTTGCAACGTGGAAAAGACTATGTAGCAGTTGACAGCAACAAGGGAAAACAATGGGCACTGAGCATAGAGCCAATTCTCTTCTTCCATTGCTTAGAAAGTTCACACACCAAGAAAACTAGCATTATCAGAACTCTGAATTGGTAAAGTTTGTCTTTAAAAAACACAGTGATTTATTCTTCTCGTACCCACTTAAGCCCCCATGTTGCATCACCACTTCCTCATATCAGGGAGATCATATGATAGTTGTCTTTCTCCGCTTGACTTATTTCGCTAAGCATGATACGCTCTAGTTCCATCACAGACCTGTACCCCTGGGGATAAAAATATATGTTTATAAAAAATAAAAAATTATATATAAAAAAATAAAAAACACAGTGAAGTGTTTTAAATCCCAATAAATAAAAGTAAATTTACATTCAGATGAACCTACTGCTTGAGCCGATATTTATGAGAGTTTATATTAAAACATGGAGAGATAAATAGTTACTCAGGTAATGAACTAAGGATTTACAACTTCTAAGGTCCTTGGCAAATATCTTGGGCTAGTTCTTAGAATATTTTAGCATTGTAAGAATGATGATGGGGATTTTTTAAAAAAGGCTGTTTTCTTTTTGGCTCGGGTCATGATCCCAGGGTCCTGGAATCGAGTCCTACATCGGGCTCCCTGATCAGTGGAGAATCTTGCTTTGCCCTCTGCCTCTGCCTCCCCCCCACTTCATGTTCTCTCCCCCTCTCAAATGAATAAATAAAATCTTTTAAAAAAACCTGTTTTCCTCCAAAACAGAATTTCTTAGATGTGAACTCCATAAAGGCAAGGACGAGGTGCTAGGTTCTGGAATAGAGTAGTGTCTAGAATGAGTCTGTTTTTTACCCTTAACAAGTTCAGGTGAAGTGCAGTGCCTGGTCCAGAAAGGGTGCCAAATAATGTTTGTTAAGTTCAATTATTTAATTTTTAAAAATTTATTTATTTATTTTAGAGAGAGAAAGCTAGTAAGCAAGCAAGCTTGGCTTGGGAGAGGAAGAGAGAGTCCTAAGCATACTCTGTGCTGAGCAGAGAGCCCAATCCTGGGCTCGATCTCACAACCCTGAGATCACGACCTGAGCAGAGACGAAGAGTCGGATGCTAAACTGACTGTACCACCCAGGCGCCCCTCAGTTATTTTCTACAAAGTTGAATTTTTGCATGAGGCCTCATATCAGTCATGTGCATCAGCAGAGTCTCCCTTTCCCAGCTTATATTGCAAACTCTGGAAATAATAGAAACCATTTATATTTCCTACTAAAATTGTGCTTAAAAACAAACATACACACAAAAAAACCTGTTTCTACTTTTCCTGTTCACTGATAGCTCTTGTGTGGTAAAGCATCTGAGAGATTAAGCAAACATACCCAGTGATTTTTCCATCACCTTCTTCTCTACTGTCCATATGCAAACACATGAAATAAACAAAGTCTAATAACTTAGGTTACGTTATTGAAGTCCAACGCTAGAATGACATTCACAGGCTAAGCTACACAAAAGGAGGAAAAGACTATACATCTGCTGAATGAATCCTCTGTCAGTAAACATATTAGTTGTTTTACATACGGTATCTGGTTACTCCTCGCTATAAGCCTGCAGATTATTATTGATGGGATTCTCAAAGAAAAAAAAAAACAAAAACAAACCCGAGACAAGGTAAGAGCTAGTAAGTGTAGCTTTAGAACACGATTCACAGGTTCAATGTAAAAGCAAATTGTCCACTGTTCATTTTCATAGACAAAATGCTAATACAATGCCAATACAAACATCCCACAACTTGGAGATACTTTGCGCATAAAACTATGTAATTTCAGTTCACTTCCTCCTAAGTCAGTGTGTAATATACTGACACATTTCTAGAAAGGATCCCTACTTCAACTTTTTCTGAGAAGGATCGTTTTTTTGTGATGCTGCCCAGAACAAGAGAAACACCCACTCAGGGAGAAGCTTCCAGGGAAGGTGTTCCGGTTACACACAAGCAAAATGAATTTGAACAACAGGTGGGGCTAGTTTCCTTTGCAACAGACCTTGGCGGGCTGCAGATGCTCTGCTTGCTGACTGCTCAGAGGAGCACCAGGTTCACTCCCAGACCTCACCCTCTGAACACAAGATATGCTCCCCTATCTCACACTCTTCGAAGTCCATACTGAATTTGAATTTCAAAACTTGGGGTCCTATTTTTAAAGGCAGACAATGATACAGGAATACCTCATGGTAATTATGAACACATTGAATGTTCTGTTTCCTCTAATTCCACTGAAAAGGAAAATAAGACAAAATAAAAATCTGACAAACAAAGAGGCCTCTCCATATGTAAGTTCTTGTTGCTTGTGCATTCAATTCTGCTTCTAGTAGCATCTGTCATACAGACCCAGACCTGGGTTGTTCCTTTAAATACTAAGAAGGCTACTGCTTTATTGTGAGGGAAAGCCCCACCAAACAAGTAACACAGACTGCCGCTCCACCCTTGGATGTATTGTTGCAAAAAGCAGAAAGGGGAAAACCAGTCGTATGTGAGGAACAGGTGCTTAGAAAGGACGGTGGACAGCCCTGGCATGCAGGGAGCTTCTGGCACCAAACAATACAGCTAAGAGTTAGTATGGGGTGACAAGGCACTGCTGCCTTTAACATCCCAGGAGGGCTTTTAGTTATATTATTACAAAATTTAAAGGATTAGGAAACCCGCCTGCTCGGCTACTGAAAGAGAGGTGGGTCTGAGGTCTGGAGGTCACCTCGGGCAGAGGCTGCTGTCCTCAGAAACAGAGCTCAGGAACAGGACGATAACCGTGGTGGCAGAAAGCTCACAATAGCTCAATGCCGGCATCAGGGGCTGGTGCCATTGCTGAGGACCCGTGGGACCCTGGCATTTTCTCCCCAGTGAGATGGGAGAACTCTGGGGCCACTTGGCAGCCAGGAAAGTTCCCATTCTGGTCTTACTTAGGGTAGCCCATGATCTTGTTAGAGAGGGGTCTACGGCCATACCACCCTGAACGCACCCCAGCTCGTCTGACCTCAGAAGCTAAGCAGGGTTGGGCCTGGTTAGTACTTGGATGAGAGATCTTGCTAGAGAGGGGATGCAGACATACAGAATAACCGATTCTATCAGAATGACTATCCTCTCATAGTCAGACTATCTGACTATGAGAGGATAGTCATTCTGATTCTATCCAAATATCTATCAGATATTCTATCAGAATACCTTAATTGAGTTTTATTAGAATATATACTAATAAAACTGAGTCTCTATCTATAGGCAGTATATATGGCCTGTTTAATTTGTTTTAGGGTTGTATTTTACTTTTAAAAATGTATGGACTAGAGGGGTGCCTGGGCGGCTGAGTCAGTTAAGTCTCTGACTCGTGACTCCAGCTCCGGGGATGATCTCATGGGTCATGAGATCCAGCTCTGCTTTGGGCTCCGTGCTTACGGGGGGAGTCTGCTTGGAGATTCACTCCCTCTGGCCCTCCCCCCACTCATGCTCACTCTCCCTCTCTCTGAAATAAATCAATTAATCTTAAAAATATATATATATGTATAAAAACATATATATATATATGGACTAGAATTTTGCTCCTAAAAAGAGAGTCATTCCCAGCATTTTGACTCCTCTCATTCCTGACAGTTCAATTCTTAAATGATGCTGATGTATGACAGAAGTACTCTGGAGGCTTTATCCTTTACTACTGCCAATGCTCATTTGCTTGATCTATAGACTTAGAGGGGATCAATCAGAGGCGAAGAGGCAAGAGTCATGCTACATATTATTATCCCCAAACAGGGCCTTAGAGAGATGTTTTCCCCTCTCTGGCTATGGAGTATCCCTCAGCGGGTTTTAAAAAAAATCATCCTTTGTACTAAAAGGCTATTGTATGTGAAAGAGACTGAGGAAGGGGATAGCGCTGAAAAGCTGAAGAAGTTACTTAAAAAAATGAAATAATTCATATTTAGAAGTAAGGACCATGCCAGATTGGCTTTAGCATCAATCAGTGTCTAGCTAAAATGTGCTCTTGGTTTTCAGGGTCTCTCTTAGCCTATAGATAGCAGAAGACCAAACTCCCACAAGTGATGTCATTTCTGACCTTCTAGAACTAGAATGAGAATAGTTACCATGTGATTACATAGATTACCATACTATTCAATCAACTGCATTACTGTCATAACAAGTAAGGCTGCCATTAGGATTGGCCACCATTCTCAATGAGTGCTCTCTTTCACAGATCTCATGAATGAAACATTATTTTTTTCAAGATTCATTTATTTATTTTTTGAGGCAGGGGAGAGAGAAGGAGAAAGAAGAGGAGGAGGAGGAGAGGAAGAAGGAGAGAGAATCCTCAGGCAGACTCCCCTCTGAACACAGAGCTCCACATGGAGATCCATTCAGGACCCTGAGATCATGACCTGAGCCAAAATCAAGAGTCAGATGCTTAACCAACTGCGCCCCCCAGGCGTCCATCATGGGTGATAATCTTACATGCATTATATGTTGTAATTTATACACAAGTTGAAATACAGATGTATAGTTATTATTCAAACAGTAAAATGCTATAATGGCTAATGATGATTGTGAACCCTGTGAAACATATGTACAAATAATTATTAAGGACTTTTAATATAAATAAACAGGAAAATAGATCAATAGTTCAAGTGAGTCTAAAGAGAATGTGTTATGCAGATAATTTTAAGAAAAACATTTATAGAACCAACAAATGTTCATTAAATTTCAAAATAATAATATAAAGCTGAATAACAAATATTAGAGCCTATCAAAATGTAAAACCTATGGAATTTTTCTCATGAACTAGCATTCATAAATTTAAATAGAATTACCCTTGGGAACTGAATTCAATCATTAGATATTTAATACCATTTAGATCATAAGGTTTTCAAGAAAAGTTCCTGCTTAGAAATTCTTTGCATCTGTGAGAATAAATTAATAATGATAGAATGTTAACTTTGCAAATCAAAATTTCTTTATTAAGGAAAGCCCTGAAAAATGTAAAACCCTAAAGTGGTCTTAGAAAGAAAATGAGTCATGAATCCAACAGCAAATATAAGAGCTGACGCCACTATTCAAGTCTCAGTATTTCTGTCCTGCTGCTTTAACATTAGGTCATATTATCTATTATTTTCTTAAATTATTATAAATTCTTATAAATTTTTCCATTAAGCTATTATATATGGCAATGTACATTTAATTATATATAATTATATAGTAAATAATATATTTAATTCTGAAAGGAACAGTCTTGATGCCTTTGTGTTTGTTAATTATAAGACAGAAACTATGTTTATTAATAGCTGGGCCAAGCCACATGGATAGAAAAAATTTTTAATAAAGATTAATGAATTAGGAACATCAAAGTAACGGTGAAAAATGATTATTAAAAGACAATAAAACTAAGAATGATGGCTTAGTAGGAGTTATAATTTAGAAGCCATTATTTCCTAAAAGCCATGGCAACAAAATAGAGGGAGAGGCAAATGAAATGTTATGCAAACAAGAAAAAAATCCTTTGTTTGTTAAACCACTATAATTTGGGTTTCATCTGCTGTTGTAATTTAGCTTATCCTACCCTGCACAATTCATTGGCTGATGCTTGGAAGAAGTTTCAAGGTTACACACACAGAAATTATCAGTATATTTTCCCAAGAGACAGGACTAAAACTCTTCTCCCAATGCCTCACGAGTGGTCATAAAATCTGAGACGAGCTCCCTCTAACTTCTTCATTCAACATTCCTTAGATTACAGAAAAATAGATAACCCACAAAAGGAAATCTAGTTCTCAAACTGTAAACTGAATAAAGAAAATAGTGTGGTGGTAAGAGAGTCAAGAGACTGTCAATAGTGTGTCAAAGCTAATATAATGTCTTGGCAAAGATGCCCAAGAACAAGCAAGAAAAAAATGCTATGACAACTCTGCAAACACACCTGAACGGAGAAAGGAAGGAAGGAGAGAGAGTGTACAAAACCCTGTAGAGTTAGCAAATAAAAATAAAAAAATAGGGGACATTTGGTTAAATTTGGATTTTATATAAACAACAAATAACTTTCAGGACAAAAATGTCTTAAATATTACATGAGACATAGTTATACTAAAAAGAAATATTCTTTGTTTATCTGAAATGCAAATCTAACAGGCATCTTTTATCTGACAACTATGCTCAACTCTGCTTCTTCCAGTAGAAGTCAATAAGAGGTCATGAGTTCATTAAAACAAGAATTCAAAGGCACAATGACAAAATAAATGAGATGACAAAGGAGACAACTGACCAAAGGGGGAAAAGACCCAAATCAATAGCCTTATGAAACTAAAAAAATATATATATATATATTAGAAAAAGAAAAGATAATGACTGAAAATTCAATTATTTACACAGAATGGCTTAAAATAATTATGGTAAAGGAAGATGAAAGATAAATAAATTGAAGCAATTAAACTAAAGCTAACAGATAAAGATTTTAGAAAAAGAAATCTAACATGAAGCTCATAAGTTTCCCTGAAGTAGAAAACTTAACAAATCAAAAAGAATATTTAAAGATATAATCCAAGAAAACTTCTTGTAAAATTTTAACTACATCTTTAGAATGAAAGAGCACGGTCTCTAGAAAATCAGGTGCGAAACACTCACTCAACTTTTACACCTACTGAAGTTAAGCTATCATGTTTTAAGGATAAAGTATTTTTAGGCATCCTGGCACTAAAAAGCCAATCACCTGTAAGGCAGAAACATCAGTTCACCTTCAGACTTGTCTCCTACAAAGTTGAATACAAGAAGTAAATGGGAAATTCACCACAAATTAAATCACAGAAAATGTAAAGGAAGGATATTACACAAACCAAAAGTGTGATGCAAGTAAAAAGCAGTAAGTCAATATTGTCAAATATGAGAACAATTCATCGAACACAAGCCATAATGTGCCCTACTTAGGTGGAAAGGAACCAAAAAGTACTTGACAACAAAAGTCAGCCAAAGGAATGAATTCAAGCTAAAATTCAAGAATGAGATATAGATAATAATATTGTAATAATGTTGTATGATGGTAGATGGGGACTATACTTAGGATAGTGAGCACTGAGTAATGTAGAGACTTGTGGAGTCACTATGTTGTAATATAACACTGTATGTCAACTATACATCAATTAAAAAAATATTCAAGAATTGAGAAGAGCCAAAGGACTGCCTAGTCAAGGGCATGGAACTGACTTGAGTTTATAATAGCTGACGGTTGGAAAATATGGTGAAGGAAGAGAACCTGGCAAGTATAAAAACTAGTAATATAACTACTAAAAACTGGAAGTGGAAAATTGCAGTGAGAGGAAATATGAGAGGGAGTAACATATTCACTTTCATAAAAGTCAACTGAAATCTGTAGGATAAAAAAAAATAAAAAAAGAAAAGAAAGAAACATTAACCCACTTCAATGTTTTTAATTAAGATAATTTTGTTTGACACTTAGATGGATCTTTTAGGAAAAGATATCCCCTGATGTGAAAATAAATCATTTATTTGAGTTCAACAGTTCTAAGAGTAAAGCTTCAATTTTAGGCTTCTGTTAAACTAAAATATTATCTATACTATGATCTGAGTGTAAAGAATGAGTCCTATTTGCCTAGATCTATCTCTATCTGTATATGTCCATCCATCTGTCCATCGATCTATCCATCCATCCACCTATCTTCCTATGATTTTACCCAGAGACACACACAGAAGAACATAACAGAATTTTATCCATCTAGTGTTAACACTGAGTCTCTCTGCATGGTTTGATTTGAGGTTTTTTTTTCCTCCAGTCTAATGCATTGTTTAAATTGCTTTTATCAAAACAACAGAGTTTTCTACACAAAACAAAGAAGAAAAATATGTTAAGAAATATGTCAAAATGTTAACTAAGGTTAATCCTGAGAAAATGATTATTTTAACCTATGTGTATTTCAGTATTTTTAAAACAAACAAAAATGTTGCCTCAAGCTCAATAGAGAAATATAAAATGAAAAGTAACAAATCCACATCCCATTGCCATTCTTCAGAAATAACCACTGTTAACTGTGTACTCCTGTCCAGAAATCTTCCATGTATTGTATACATACATACATAGTTATAAATAGAAACCTATCTGGTTTTTATACAAGCCAGATCAAACAATTCTCAAATATTTTCTAAGTAAATTCAAAGCACTAATGAATTAACCTGTTCACTATTCTGTTTTTTCTTCATTTTTAGGATCATTTTCACTCAGTCTCAATGAGATGCTAGAATGTGTGTTTTGCTTTGTAGGACCTAATATGCATATTAAAGAATATTTTATTTCTTTGTCTTCTTGTGACTGGCTTTCCACTCAGATTTCCAGGTCTTTCTTGATTTCATGATTCTGAATTGTTGATTCTGACTCCTGGGTACCACAGGAGTCTCAGAGATGCCAATTAACTATGATGCTAGGTAAAAATGGGAAATCAAGCTTGAGGTCATCTTAATCTAATAAATTTCCACTGGCTCCTAAGGCACTTCCCCGTCATCTTTCTAAACACACAGGGTATTGTGTCACGTTGTGTGTACTAATGGTAACTTCCTGCCATGGCACATGAGAACACAGCAGAATACTGCAGCCTTGCTGTATTCCTCTACCCTTCCCTCCCCTTCATGTCACGCTACGTGTTTCCCCTCCTTGCCCATTTAAAACTTAGGAATTTAGTTCCAAGGCTTGGGCTCAATATCTTCTGTTCTCTCAAACTCTCTGAAAGGTTCACTTTGGATTTTTCCATCCATTCCCTTTAACATAGTAGCAAATTTCTTACAGTTTTTGGGGGAAAAAGTGTATAGCTAAAGCTTTCCCTGTACAAGTAGTTCATAATGGAAGTTTCCAATTGGGATGCAATTACTGTGCTAGTCAGGACCAGAGAATGCCACAGAAACTGCCTGATGTGGACGCTCAGGGATCACAGTTTGGGCTGGCTAATTAAGCACAGTACCAGCCCCAAAGATGACCTGAAAAGCCCATTGATGGGAGACGTTTTTAGTGCAACTTCTTGGCTACACAGGAGATGGGCTCTGTTCTGCCTCCTGCTAAGTAAGACCTGCTTCTATGTATGGGATCCAAACATCCTCCACAGTATTTCCATCCAAGTAGGGGAACAGATTAATAACAAGTCAGTGATGGCTGCAAGGTCAGCCACTCACAGCTCATGATCTTCTAGAGAAAGGTTAAGATGAATATGTTACTACCCTCTTAGGTCAGAGTCTCTGATTCAACCCTAATTCAAATGAGGTCAGAGAATCCTGCCTTAAGCCTCTTCTTTCTTCCAGGGAAGTCTGAGTGTTGGCTGTTCTATTTCAAGACATTCTCTCCTGATGTCTTCAAAGATCTGGTGCCTCTGTCTGGGTCAAGGGACAGCTTCTCTCTCCTTAACCTTTCCCCTAAGATGCTGAAAGACCTAGAAGTGTTCCTGCTTTGCTATCTTAGCAGCTGCTCACTGCTGGGTACACCTCAGCAATGAAAATGCCAAGACCAGTTTCTGGAGGAAAGCTGGTGATGCTTTGCCCTGCAGCTGCACACAGAGTAGACGAACTGCCAGCCAAAGGCAAAGCAGTCTGTCCGTCATATTCACTTGCAGCTGTTACCGAATTTGCTCGCTTCCTTTCTTGCAAATTCCAGGGTTTTTCTTTGCAGTACTATAAATCAAGTTTCATTCCAATTTTGTGGAATTTGCTCTTTCAATTTTTTAAGGAAAATCTAGGAAACCCTAGCTTTCTAACATCCTTCCATTATTTCCCTTTAGCCATTTCTATAACCATGAACCAGGAAAACAGCGCAACGTAGTTCAAAAGGAATTTGAAGGGAAATATGAGATAGTAGGTGTAAAATTTCATTACACAGCCAAAATCAGTTAAAATGTTCCAAACGTAAGTTCTGGAGATTTCTCTGAGATGTAGCCTAGTTAAGAATCCAAATCACTTGATATACACACTGTAAGTTAATCTCCAACATTGAAAATGTACACATAAATATATGTACATACATATGTCTGGGTAATGCAAAAGGTGTAAGGTACAAATATAATAAGATAATCCATAAGGTTGCACTGAGATGATTTCTGAAGCTATGCTCCCATGCACATTAAACTGTGAGTTTGTTAAATCTGCTTATTGTTGATTTATAGCGATAACAACATTTAGCAGTTCAATGGCTAAGGGGATTAATGGTTAAGTGAATTAAAACAAAATGTTCAAATATTGAGATATTGTGAAATGTGTTTCATACATAAAATGACTGTACCAGTTACAGTGAAAACATATAGAATTATAAGGTCTTGAGCTGCAATTATTTTTTATCTAAGTACTAACATTATATAAGTCCAGGTGATTATATATGTCATATAAAATGGAGTGGTAGTCAAATAATGTGCTGATAAAATTTTAACTAGACAAATACTGTCCTATTCATTTTGAATAGTTCCCTGTACCCTGCTGTCAGTAGACTGCATTAGTTTTTTTGGATAAATTTTGCATCTTATTATTTGAATATATGTTAGACTACTTAATAGAGCTCTCTGATAACAGATTTATCTTTAAATGTCAAAATTTCAGCATTACAAGTGTATCTGCATATGTGTCTCTTGTAAAATAAGTCATCTGATTTTAAGCATGGCACAGAGGGAGAAATAAAGGCCCCGTGTAACATGACTGACAGGCTAGCTAGGAAGCAGCATTCTCTATGTACTAGGGATGTTGATTATGAAATGCTTTTGAATGAATTAGATTAAGAGTTAGAATTAGGACAAACTCCTATTTCTACGTCAAACTTAATGACTGAAGTAAAAAACCCTTTCTACCTAATTTCTATCCCTGACATTCACAAGAACAGCTTTCTTTTTTCTTTTCTTTTTTAAAAAAAAATTATTTAATTTATCTGAGAGAGAGAGAGCAGAGCGAGCGAGAGCACACAAGCATGAGGAGCAGCTTGTGTGCTGGAGAGAAACAGGCTCTCTGCTGAGCAGGAAGCCCGATGTGGGACTCGATCCCAGGACCCTGGGATCATGGCTTGAGCTGAAGGCAGACACATAATCAACTGAGCCACCCAGGCTCCCTAACTTTACTTTTTCATAGAAGAGTTTAAGTGCACGAATGACACCAATAAGATTAAATATATTTTAGCATATATAATTAAAAGTAATGTTTATAAAAGTATTATTTAAGACTGGATATAAAAACAACAAAAAATACACATTAGGGGGTGCCTGTGTGGCTCAGTCATTTGAGTGTCTCACTCTTGGTTTTGGCTCAGGTCTTGGTCTCATGGGTCCTGGGATCAAGCCCTGTGTCAGGCTCTGTACTCAGTACTCTGTACTCAGAGTCTGCTTGAAGATATTATCCTTCTGCCCCTCCCCGCCTTAATGCATGCACAGACATCTCTTTCTAAGACCTGATATAACAACAAAAAATACACGTTAGGTTTTGCTTACAATAAAAATGCTCACTCCTAAGTCTATAGTGACAGAATACCTCCAAACACTCCTGTCCCTTAGATCATCCAAATTTTCATTGCCTGAAATCAGGCAACTGGGTTAACTTATAAGAGAGAAGGAAGGAGGAAGGAAAGGAGGAACGGAAGAAGAGGCAAGACAAAAATGTTATCATTTTTCCCCCTATGCTGTAGAGTTACTGAAAATGATGCCAATGAATATATGTACTTTATTTTTTAATATATTTATTTTTAATATATTCTTTATTTTATAATATGTACTGTATTTTTTAATTTGGAATAAATTCTGTAGTCCATGTGGTCAGGTGACAAGAACTGTTGTAATAATATATAGGGATCAATAGCTACATTATTTGATGATTCTGAAGGCTTTCAAGTGTTTTACTTTTTTTTTTTTAAGATCTTATTTATTTGACAGAGAGCATGCACAGGGAGGGGGGCAGAGGAGAGGGAGAAGCAGACTACCCTGCTGAGCAAGGAGCCTGACGTGGGCCTCAATCCCAGGACTGTGGGGTCATGAACCTGAGCTGAAGGCAGATTCTTAACGGAGCCACTCAGGCGCCCCTCAAGTGTTTTGTTATAATTTCAATGCTATATATATCCAAATGCCTCCTTGCACATTAGTATATGGTTGTTTAAGAGTTTTTTTAATCAATACTTTCAAGAAAAAAAAGCAATTTTGATTATACTTTGCTTATTATAACAATATTATGGTAAAATGTAGTGCTATTTAAACAGCTGCTATAACATATAACACAATTTCAAATTTAAATATCACAGATCTTTTCCCCAAAGCAATAAGGTAGGTATTGAGAGAAAGCATTATGATAGTTGCCTTAAGAGATTCAAAGAAATTTAAGACAAATCTCTGCTCTCTTTGAATATCTCTTCTTAAGGTGGAAAAGAAAAAAAAATATTAAAAAACTGTTAATATTTTAAAGTAATGTATAGTAAGTCACAAATAAAGAAACAGGCATTAAAGGACTGTTAGAGTTCATAAAGTTTGCTTCCCTAACAAATATTTTCCAGCATTGAAAGTGAAATACAAAGATATCCTAAAATAAAATTCTTTACTTTCTAGACAGTGGAATATTTGTTATAAATTATCTTTATTTAGGAATCATGTGGAGATCAAAGAAATTCAGTTAAATTTGAGATAGCCAAATGCAATTTGTTTTTACCAAATGCAAAGTATGGTTTGACTGGAGAATTAGTAAGATAATATTCACTGAGTGTGCCTCTTGATTTTGTAAACAAGATAGGGATACCCACAACTGCTGAGTCAACATTATAATATTGGAGATTTTAGCCATTGCAATAAAGCAAGAAAAGGAAGAAACAAAACTATCATTATTCACATATGATATGACTATATTCATAGAGAATACAGAAAAATAATAATGAGCAAATGAATTTAGTAATGTTGCAGATTAAGTCAATAAACAAAAACTAATTGTATTTCCTCTAATAGCTACAAAAATTTGAACAAAATAAAAATATTATTGAGATAGCACCAAAAATATCATATACCTAGGAATAAATCTAATGAAAACTGTGTAAGATTGCTATTCCAAAACTTAGAAAACATTAGTAAAACAAACGAACTCAACAAATGAAGATGTAATTCCATGTTCATAGATGAGATTTGCTATATTAAAGTCACTTTCCAACAAACTCACCTACAGGTTTAATGCAATGCCAACCAAAACCCCATAAAGTTTTCTGGTGAGTGCAAAGCATTTTGACAAAATGATCCCAAAGTTTGTATAAAGATGGAGATGATCAGGGCACCTGGGTGGCTCAGTTGGTTAAGCTTCTGCCTTTGGCTCAGGTCATGATCGCAGGGTCCTGGGATCAAGCTCCGCATCGGGCTCTCTGCTCAGCGGGGAGCCTGCTTCCCGCTCTCTCTCTGCTTGCTGCTCTGCTTACTTGTGATCTCTCTTTCTCTCTGTCAAATAACTAAATAAAATCTTTTAAAAAAATAGAGATGATCTAAAATAGCCAACATAATCTTGAACACACAAAGTTGCAGGAATTTAATAATGAGTAGAGGTGTGAAAATAGACCAAAGGAATACAGTAGAGTAGAGGAACAGACCTATAGGTGTATAGTTTATGACATAGTCTCAACTATAATTCCAGTGGAGAAAAGGTAGTCATTTCAACAGATGACAGTGAAGCAACTGGCTGTCTGTGTGGAAAAATATAACTTTGACCTGTATTTCATATCAAAGTAAAAAATAAATTTTAGGTGGACCATACACCTAATTTTGGAACTAAAACATGAAGTTTCTAGAAGAAAAGTAGAAAAATGTCTTTAGGATTTGAGAGTAGGTAAAGTTTTAATGGACAGAGCATAGAGTTATCCATAGAAGAGAAAATAATAAATGGAATAAAGAAAAAATAATAAAAGAGAAAACAAATAATAAATGGAAAAAATAAATGGAATCAAAATTAAGAGCTTCTATTTATTAAATGGTATCATTAAGAATGTGAATAGGCTGGGGTGCCTGTGTAGCTCAGTGGGTTAGGCCTCTACCTTTGGCTCAGGTCATGATCCCAGGGTACTGGAATGGAGCCCTGTTTCAGGCTCCCTGCTAGGTGGGAGCCTGCTTCTCCTTCTCCCTCTCCTCTGCCATTCCCCCTGCTTGTGCTTACTCATGCTCTCTCTCTCTCTTCAAATAAATAAAATCTTTAAAAAAAGAATGCAAATAGGCAAACCATTGAAAGGAAATATGTGCAGTATTTTTACATGGCAATGTGTTCAAAAATAGAATATAAGAATCACCCTTTCAAATCAATTAAAAAAAAAAAGCCAATATTAAAAAGGACAACATACGGAGCACCTGGGTGCCTCAGTGGATTAAAGCCTCTGCCTTCAGCTCAGTTCATGATCCCAGGGTCCTGGGATCCAGCCACTCATTGGGCTCTCAGCTTAGCGGGGAGCCTGCTTCCTCCTCTCTCTCTGCCTGACTCTCTGCACACTTGTGATCTCTGTCTGTCAAATAAATAAATAAAATCTTTAAAATTATTTTTTTAAGATTTTATTTATTTATTTGACACAGAGAGAGAAATTACAAACAGGCAGAGAGAGGGGGGAAGCAGGTTCCCTGCTGAGCAGAGAGCCTGATGGTGGGGCTTGATCCCAGGACCCTGAGATCATGACCTGAGCTGAAGGCAGAGGCTTAGCCCACTGACCCACCCAGACATCCCCCAAAAAATCTTTAAACAAACAAACAAAAAAGGACAAAATATTTGAAGAGGATCTTCACAAAAAGGATATTTAAATAGCAGAGACCTGTGCTAAATATCCAACAGTTATTATGAATATGCAAACTGAAACCACAATAGGGTACCACTTTACACCTACCAGAATGGCTAAAAGTCAAAATACGGAGTATGTTAAGTGCTGGCCAGGATATGGAACTCCTGGAAACCTCATATGTTGTCAGTGCAGATATAAACCAGTTTGACCACTGGGTAAACAGCTTTGCAGTATCTACTAAAGTTAAATACATGCCTACCTATAGAAATTTCACTTCTAGATATAGCCCCCCCCTAAAATAAATGAGTATGCCCACCAAAAGACACATACAAAAATATTTGTAGCAACTTTGTTTATAAAAAGAAGACTGCAGGCTTCTGATTGGAAGCAGCCCACATGTCCATCAACATGGGAATGAATAAACAAGGTGCCCTTTATCCAAATAATGGAATATAAAACAGCAATAAAAAGTACTGATATATGAAACATAAGTGAAATTAAAAAGCATTATGCTCAGGAAAATAAATAAGATACAAAGACTATAGATTTTCTAAAGCAACATCTTTGGGGCTCATAAACATACAAAACTAATAAAAGATAACAGAAGACAGAATGGTGGTTACCTTTTGGAGACGGGGTATTGCCTGGTAAGGGGCATAAGGGCATGTCTATGTTAATGAACTTGCTCCTATTTTCATCTAGGTGGTAGTTACCCAAGTGCAAACATCGAAAAACCTTTCAAGATTATATTCGTGCCACTTACTCAAAATAAATAGCACATGAATTAAGAAAGGTCTTAAAAATGAGACAAAATAATCCACCTTTCAGCTGAAAACTTGGCAAATGAATAATTCAGTTAATCCCCTTATCAGACAAAAGTTGCTTTTCCCCAATGTTCTTCTATATCTAAAAAAATTAGTCATTAGAGCTAGAGGAAGGAAGCATATGAAAAAAGAATAGGATAATTTTTATTGAAATACTTCTTAACATCACTTAGAAAAATTCATATATATGTGTCTGTGTGTATTACATATATTATACACACCCACACACACGTATCTATAATATAGAACATGACTGAACTGAATGTGCCAAGGCTTAATGTATTTCCATTGGTTCTTCCAAATCACAGTCACACACACACATAAAGCTTTCTCCCTTAAAATTATGAAGTGAAGGGAAAAGCCAGGTTCTTCAACATGCAGAACCGAAGCTAGACATGCAGATGATCCACTCCAATGTGCTCCTCTCTATGATGATGTCTTAACATCTTCTAAGTTAAAATGTGTCTTAGAATTTGAAATCCTACAAATATGTGTCTGTCCTTTTGATGCCACTGCTCTTGGAAGTCTTGGAGAGAAACATAAAATAAAAAATCATCATGTAACTCTTGGAGGGACACTGCTACTGAATGTCACTGCACAGACGGTTAATTGTACAAGCCATGGTCACACAATAGCCTGTGATTGTGATCATTTTGTTAGTGTCAAGTTCACTTATCCACCTCCAACTCACCCCCCACCAATCACTTCCTTAAAATGTTCTATTGGCTATTCATAGAATCAAGACTTGAATTAGGCTGGTTATCACAAGCAGCATTTTAAAAACACGACACTGGGAATGAAAATGAAAATCAATAACAAGGAACTATAGATTTGATAGTGTAAAGAAAGACAAATTCTCAAAAAAAAAAAATTCTGTTGTTATCCTGAGAGTATTAACAAATGAGATCAACAAAATTAATTGTGCAACATACGTTTACTACGTTTTTAGTGTAACAAAACAATTTAGGTAATCCCCTTGGAATTTGTTAAAGTACTGTGTGATATGTATGATAATTCAGTTTGATGATTAATTTATGAACATTTTCCTTAAAACAGTTTAGTGACTATTATATATATGTGTATATATGTTATATATATATATATATATATTTTTAAGATCATATTACTGCTGACTCTTGAACAATCCAAGTTTGAACCGTACAGGTCCCCTTATGCTATTTTTGATAAACGCAGTACGGTACTTTAAATGTATTTTCCTTATGGTTTTCTTAATAACATTTTCTTTCCTTCAGCTTACTGTACTATAAGAATACAGCATATGGTATACATAAGATACAAAATACGTGTTAATAGATTATACTACTGGAAAGGCTTCTAGTCAAGAGTAGTCTATTACTGGTTAAGTTTTGAAAGAGTCAAAAATTATACATGGATTTTCAACTGCCAGGGAAGGGGCGTCAGTGGCCCTAAACCCCATGTTGTTCAGATGTCAATGTCTGTTCAGCAGGCAGAATCAGGAAGCTGCAGGAATGTACACATCTGCTTTCTTTAATGATAGCTTTTGACAGAGTTGTTTATACCTGCAGCAGGCTGCCTAAAACAGCCTCTCCATCACTGGGCATTTAAATATTATGCCTATCTCATTTTCCTATTTGGGGCTGGGCTTTGGCAGAATGTAGAAGGATAAATGTTTCATTTTAAGTGTCCCTCATTCAATCTATGACTTCACATATTTTTTTTTTTAAGATTTTATTTATTTATTTGTCAGAGAGAGAGCGAGCGAGAGCGAGCGCAGGCAGACAGAGTGGAAGGCAGAGGCAGGGGGAGAAGCAGGCTCCCTGCGGAGCAAGGAGCCCGATGTGGGACTCGATCCCAGGACGCTGGGATCATGACCTGAGCTGAAGGCAGCTGCTCAACCAACTGAGCCACCCAGGCGTCCCTATGACTTCACATATTGAACTATAACATAAACCATGAACTTGGAGACTTGTTTTTAAGGAAACATTATTTTCAACTAAATTCTTATGTTGTATTTTAAAATGTAATACAAGTTTAGATTAAAACTGGCTGATACATTCAACATAATTCAGGATGATAAAAATAAAAATAAGAAGAAACTCCTATTCCTCCGAAGCAGCAACTGACTTGTCTTAACCAGATTCGCTTGGACTTTCAACAGTGGAAAATGGCAAATACATGGTAAGTACAGCAGAAAGAGCTCAACCCATCGACTGTAAAAATGAGCTACCTGACAACATGATGGAGCTAGAGAATATTATGGTAAGTGAACTAATTGAGACAGAGAAAGACAAATACCATGTGATCTCACTTAGATGTGGAATCTAAAAACAAAACAAATTAATAAACAAAAAGCAGAACCAGATCTATAAATAGAACAATCTGATGGTTGCCAGAAGGGAAGGGGTGTGATGGGTAAAATTGGTGAAGGGGAATGGGAGATACAGGCTTCCAGTTACGGAATGAATTAGTTGCAAGAACAAAAGGCATAGTATAGAGAACATGGTCAGTGGCATTGTAATAGTGTTGTATAATGACAGATGGGAGCTATACTTGTGAAGAACACATCTTAACACATAGAGCTGATGAGTCATTATGTTATGCACCTAAAATTAATGTAGCATTATGTGTAACTACACTCAAAAAATAAAATTTTAATTTGATTTTTTTAATTTTTAAAATTTTTAAAATAAGGCATGCCTGTTCTTATTCTTTTGTAAGGCTTATTTAGCTTTCTCTTATTTATAAAATTGGATATAATAACTGTAGTAAATAGAGTTACATGTGCATAAGCATCAACCTCAAGTTGTGAGCTATAACACATTATATATCATCTGTGTGAGAATTACGCAGTAAGTTTGCTAAGGAAATAGCACTGAGTGTATTATCTACTGTGCAATTTTGTGATGCCTTAGAATTCAGGGCTAAGAAAAAGTTTTGCTTTTTCCTCCCCAAGGAACTGTAATGCTTCCTTCCTTGTAATAATAAAACTTATGTGACCAAACTCTTTAACTTTTCACTTTGGTTTCTGGGAACTTCAGAGACAAATTGGGAGCTGGGTTGTATCAAACAGATGCTATTTTTTTTCCTAACACAGCTTTCCTATTTATATTATTGTATTTCATAACTCTCAAACTCTATCCATGTCATCGTAGATTTACTATATGGAGGGGCAAGTTGCCAAGAATCTTTTAGTGTATAAAGTGGGGACAAGTAACTATTTTGCTGATGAGAAATAGCCAAGAGTTTGTATTGGTTTGCTAAGGCTGCTGTGACAAGTACCAGGAACAGAGGGGTTTAAACAAAAGAAGTTTACTGAGTCTCAGTTCTGGAACCCAGAAGTCCAAAATCAAGTTATTAGCAGGGTTGAAACGTTCTGAGGAAAGGAGGGGGCATCTGTTCCATGCTTCTCTCCTGACCTCTGGTGGTTTGCTGGCAAACCTTGGCGTTCCTTGTAAATCACCTCCACTTGTGCCTTCAACTTCACATGGTGTGCATGTCTGTGTGCATGTCTGTTTCTGTATTCAAATTTCTCATTTTACAAGGACACAGTCATATTGGGTTAAAGCCTACTCTAATGAATTCATCTTAAAATGACCTGATGTCCACGGGGCGCCTGGGTGGCTCAGTGGATTGGGCCGCTGCCCTCTGCTCCAGTCATGATCCCAGGGTCCTGGGATTGAGCCCTGCATGGGGCTCTCTGCTCTGTGGGGAGCCTGCTTCCTCCTCTCTCTCTGCCTGCGTCTCGCCAACTTGTGATCTCTGTCTGTCAAATAAATAAATAAAATAAATCTTAAAAAAAAAAAATGACCTGATGTCCAAATATGACCTTATTTCCCATTAAGGTCATGTTCACAGGGACTGAGGATTCGTCCTGCACCTCTATTTTGTGTGTGGGATGGGGGCATGGAGGGTCATAATGTAACCCACCACAGAGTTTGGATGACTAGTGAGAGGAAACAGAAAGAAATCAAGCCCCTGAGACTTCCAAGACCACAGTTGTCTACTCTATCCAACAACCTTCCTGCGCCTCCTCATTCCAGCTCAGCAGGGGTGGGCTGCCCCACCTAATTGCAGTCTGGCTCTTCTGGAAAGACCCAGCACTCAGCTAATCAAACCAAGAGTAGGGACAAATGGGTCCCGAGGCTGATGTAACTGGCCCCTCTGGTATGGGCTGCTTTTGCCTGATGATTTGTAAAAGAAAAGGCTGAGGTAAGGCCTGGGTACGTGCTGCTATCATCTAAGTTTTATTATAACTGCTATAACAATAATCAGAGCCGGATCATAAATTTTTCCTCCTTCAAGTTAGCTATGGGAAGATGCCGCTTTCTTCTTTATGTCTACAACATGCTGCCTCTTTTGCATGACTGTCCCCCTCTGTGTGGTGTTGGTGATGATGGCTGTGAATAGGGCAGGGGAAGACTAAAATTAGTTCTATTAGGTCAGGAAGCTCAATGCAGTACTATAAACAAACTCATATTTCCCTCTCTCCTTGTGATCCCCTTCTAGGCTACGTCGGGCAAACAGAGACTGCAAGGAGTTTCAAGGCCTCAGAATGATGGAGAGACAGGGTCTCTGAATCTGTGCGAGACTGGGGAATGTGAGGGTCAGGCCAGTCTCTGGTATAGGTTGTTCCCTGAATGGGGCCCCTCCCTGGGATCTGATGCTGGAGTCTGACAGCTGGTCTCCTGCAGCCTGATCAGGGCCGAGGGTTGCTCCCTGGGATCTTAGGCTTCCTTCATTTCTCACTGGCACAGGCTAGCAGTCAGCACTTACGCATCTCATTCAGGGCACCCGGGGTGCTTCTTAGCCCCATCCACGCCACAGTGACAAGCAGGCAGGCTCAAGAATGCCAAACACCAAATCTGCTTCATGCTTAACCACACAGCATCACCTGGTTCACTTCAAAGGCCCTTCTCGCTATGCCTAGTGGGTAGGGGCCAGTCAGCAAAGTGATTTTCTGTTGTTGGTATTTCTTGTAACTAATATAAAATGTCTTTCCAATCCTAGACAAAGTCTAGAGAAGGAAGACTGTCCTCCTGCCTTTCCTATCTTCTCCTTCTCTTCTCCTACTCCTCAGATCAGAAGAGATCAACTTTCTTTCCTTTCTTTTTCTGTCTAAGCAGATCCTACTTATGTAAAACCATGATCTAGCCTATCCACAGACCTCTTGATAATGACTTTTATAAAGCCTGATTCTTTTGACAGTCTGGCTTTCCTTCCAACCATCTAGCTGTTCACTGAAAATTTCCCTTAGAAACATCAAAAGCTAGATTTCATTTCATTCTCTTTCCATTTCTCCAGTAAGGATCCTAAGTCAGTTCTCCTCATAGTGGATACATCAGCTCATTTGGAAAGAATTCAGATATTCACAAAAATGCAAAAGAGAAAGCAACTTGCATTCTCTCTCTCTCTCTCTCTCTCTCACATACACACCCCTTCAAATGTTATTTCTATTACATAATAACCTAGATCACTTGAGCATCTACTTAGTATATACATTGTGCTAACTTCTGTGGGATATATATATCATCTCACTTAATCTTGGCAACAGCTCTGAAACATGGGACTTTCAAATACCATTTTTCAGATGAGAAAACTGAGAATTTTCCCCAAGTTATATTACTAATGGGTGGCAGAGCCAAAAAACTAAACCTGGTTAATTTTCTTCTTTTGTTTATTTCAATGTAAAAAGCTGTGTGTGCCTGAACTTCATTCCACCTTGTCCCATTATAATTCTTTCAAAGCTGATATTTTTGTAAGGCAATTCTACAATCTCTCTCAATCCTCCCCCAAGATATGTACAATGCCTGAAACTATTTATAGCTAATGATTCCATGAGCTCCCTCCCCCTTGATGTCACAGTGTCCCTGAGCATCAACAGCAACTCTCCCACTTAATTCTGACTCTGATGCTTGTATCTGTACACAAAGATTAACTGTCATGGATGCCCTGTTACCCAAGCATTTTTCATGCCTAGTAAATACACTTGTCATCAATAACCTATTAGCATTCAGCAGCTGCAATAAAACAAAAATAAACAGTTCAAGAACAAACAGTTTAAGCTCCAGAATTTATAGAAATCCATAAGCAAAGGAACTGACAAAGGGAGGCAGGTTTGCTTTCAATGGAAAGCTCTAGTTTTCCTCCAAAGGCCAAACTTCCTATCCTAATACAGCATTTAAGACTTCAGACCCAGCAGTGGGACTTCTTTAAGAAAGACCTTGTAGTCTTCTGTAAATATCTGTTTGCTCACCAGACTTTTCCCTAGTTCCTCTTAATGTGTGTGTGTGTGTACACGTGTATATATGTGTATATATAAGATTTATGGAAACCTTACCTATTTTCTTTTTTGTTTCACATTTAATTAGGACAGGATGCTATTCCAGCTGCAATAGCTTTGAGAGCTCATTCACAAAACAAAAGCTCATATAAAAATAAGCATAGGTCATAAATAAAGTCATGAGGAAAATCTCATGTAATGTCTTTTAGAAGCTCAACTCCTTGGAGTCCTCCAGGTAAATTTTCTTGGCTCCTAAGGCAAGCAACATAAAGGCAAAGCATGCATCAGCCCTTTCTAGGTCTCTGGAACTTTCTATTGCTTCTTCCTCAACTGTAAACTCTGGGGAAGGAGCGGCAGACTATCCACAACTATACCAATGGAAAGCAATTGGGACAACAAGTGACTGTGAAAGTAAGAAACAATTTTTTGACAAAAAACAATAATAGTTTCAAAAGTGACAGGATACAGTTACAGAAAAGAGCAGATTAAATAGGAGTGTCTGATAAAAGCATGTTGAGCTTTGTAATTTTAATCATTCTGACATTTTGATGAATGCTTAACCTTACCAAATAGGCTGGAGGTTGAAGTGTACCTCATGGAATGTGCAGACTGTGTTTTGCTGCTGGCTCCGGAGTCTTGCTTGTGCATTGCAAGGAAACCCCAGGAACAGGTAAATGTTTATGGTCCTAGTTTGAAAAATACTTGCAAATAGCATAATACACAAAAGAAAAAATAAGTTCATGGGCTCTGCAGGAGAGGCACACATGTGTGTGCAGGAACACACGAACACACATACATTCATTTTTTCCCCTTCAAACTACCTTAGTGATATCACCAGCGAGGACCTATAGAGATGTGCCACCACAAAACAATGTTAATGTGTGATCTGTTAATCCTTCTCCACTATTCACTGCACTCCTATTATCATGGTCTAGTAAATAGGTGATTTCAAAGAATTTTTTCCCCCAATTATGTATCCAATATTACTTTGTAAAACAAATACTTAAAAATCTCATTTAACAAGGGAAGTTTCTTCTGACAAAACTGAATATCTAGTTTCTAGTGGCAAACAATTTCTGTCATTCCTCTAAAATATCATAGGACATCAGGATTGGCACATTAAGTGCTGAAAAACAAAATACCACATATATTTCCTCTTACTCTGACAACTATAACTTTCTGAAGATAATATCAGGGATACTTAATGTCAGAAAAACATACCAATGTTAAGGGGTAAATTCTTTTCAAATAAAACAAATCAGCTGGAGAGCATGTAATCATGGGTAATGCTCATTGAAAGGAAGACAAAAACAAAGGAATAATCAATCCATTTTGATTTGACTGATTGGCATTTTAAGCAACGAGAAGAAGAGTAACATTAAAGACATAATAAAAATCACCCTCTCCTTTTGCACAGCAAAGGAAACAGTTAACAAAATCAAACGACAACTGACAGAATGGGAGAAGATATTTGCAAACGACATATCAGATAAAGGACTAGTGTCCAGAATCTATAAAGAACTTGGCAAACTCAACACCCAAAGAACAAATAATCCAATCAAGAAATGGGCAGAGGACATGAACAGACATTTCTGCAAAGAAGACATCCAGATGGCCAACAGACACATGAAAAAGTGCTCCATATCACTCGGCACCAGCGAAATACAAATCAAAACCACAATGAGATATCACCTCACGCCAGTCAGAATGGCTAAAATCAACAAGTCAGGAAATGACAGATGCTGGCGAGGATGCGGAGAAAGGGGAACCCTCCTACACTGTTGGTGGGAATGCAAGCTGGTGCAACCACTCTGGCAAACAGCATGGAGGTTCCTCAAAATGTTGAAAATAGAACTGCCCTATGACCCAGCAATTGCACTACTGGGTATTTACCCTAAAGATACAAATGTAGTGATCCAAAGGGGCACGTGCACCCGAATGTTTATAGCAGCAATGTCCACAATAGCCAAACTATGGAAAGAACCTAGATGTCCATCAACAGATGAATGGATAAAGAAGATGTGGTATATATACACAATGGAATACTATGCAGCCATCAAAAGAAATGAAATCTTGCCATTTGCGACAACATGGATGGAACTAGAGCGTATCATGCTTAGCAAAATAAGTCAAGCAGAGAAAGACAACTATCATATGATTTCCCTGATATGAGGAAGTGGTGATGCAACATGGGGGCTTAAGTGGGTAGGAGAAGAATCAATGAAACAAGATGGGATTGGGAGGGAGACAAACCATAAGTGACTCTTAATCTCACAAAACAAACTGAGGGTTGCTGGGGGGAGGGGGGTTGGGAGAAGGGGGTTGGGGCTATGGACATTGGGGAGGGTATGTGCTTTGGTGAGTGCTGTGAAGTGTGTAAACCTGGCGATTCACAGACCTGTACCCCTGGGGATAAAAATATATGTATATAAAAAATTAAAAATTAAAAAAAATCACCCTCTCTTATGTGATGTGAGGATTAAAAAAAAAAATAGTAAGTATGTGCTCTACTTGCCTGAAGTTAACAGCCGATTTAAAAGACAGCAGGAACTACACATACTATATTTGTACTTACTGTCCTCTTTCCAGACATGAGAAAAATTCATGCATAGGGGATAAGGAAAATGAAGTGAAAAGGAGGCTATATCATCAATGTAATCTCAGGTCAGCATCACCTGGATGAGGTCACAAAATAACCTAAGAGTTAATTATAACCTAACAGTGTATATTATAATGTATATAAATTACTTTGTTTCCTTTTAGGATACTAGGTGAATTCTACAGTGACGATTTGCTTTACTATAATTATGATGCGTTTCCCTTTCTATAATAACAAGAGTATATTTAACCTACCTGATAGCATGAAGTAACTAAGAATGACTCTGAAACTATTGTTCCAAGAGCTGTTTTTAATGCGGGTACCCAGGAAATGCCTGGTTATTAGTTAATGAGACAATCTGGTTTCAGCTCAGATTGTAAGCCACAGGAGATGTCCTCCAGTGAGAGGGTTTACTACTCTATCAAGAATGCCCAAAACAGGTTGATCTGGCTATGATACACATCTGATAAAGGGAACCCAGAAAGAGGGTACTGAGTGGGGAAGGCAGGACAGGGTGGTGGGGAGAGGGAGGGTAAGAGTGAGTGAGCAGGGGCACTACCTAGTCATTTTCTCTATCCAGTAGACTGGCTTCTGACATTGGCAGAACATACTGACCACGAAGAAAGATAAATTTCAGTAGGAATCAGCTGAACAAGAATTAGGCATTTGAGCAAATCTATAAGCTATGAGGAGTCTAAAACAAGTGCTGGACATCCTGGTTCATAAAGCATGATCCAAGAGGATTGTAAATCATGTAAGAGAGACTCCCCAGAACCTGGAAAAAGAACCAAAATGAGACGAGGACTATCCTATCCATCACAGTCATTAAAGGTTATTTTGGGATTCCTACTGAGGAGAAACTACACTTATCTTAGCAATTACTGTATTAAAAAGAGTGAATCAGCCATTCTCAAAAAAGCCTTGGATCCCTCATAAAATCCTAAATCGAACAGTTACTCTAGACATTGTTACATCTGACAGCAAGATCAAGTGAGTGTTGCTAATGATTTTAAGATTTTAGTTCCCAAGTTGTACCAAGCGAAGTTGGCAGCCGCACACATTTTGTGTATGTGGTTTATTTCCAGTAGGGTTTGCTGCAGTGTTTCCATACATGAAATGTGAGTAATTTTAATCAATGGTTCTGCAATTTCTCCCATCTCATCAATGGTATCTCCATCTCTCTGGGAAAGAAGGCCAAAAAGCATGAAGTTAGCCTTGGTTTCTCTTTTTGGGTTAAACCTTTTATCTAAAATAGCAACAAGTTCTCCTAGTTCTACCTTTAAAATATCCATAACCTGAGCATTTCTCATCTTATTCATTGTGACCACCTTGGTCTAAACCACTATCATCTCTTTCCTGAATTATTGCAGTACCCTCCAGAATGGCCCCCTGTTTCCAACCTGCCCTGTCCCCAATGTTCTTTTCTCAGCATGCCCAACACAGTGTCACTTTACAATATTAAGCCAAATCATGTCATTCCTCTACTCTAATCCAACAATGGCTTCCCCATTTCTCATTGGCTTTTAAGGACCTGCACAAGCTAGCAATTCTCCCACCCCATCCCCCACCACTTCCATATGTAGACCTCATCACTTTATGTTCCCCATACTTCGCTGTGGCCAACTTGGCATCCTTATAGTTCTTCAAATATACCTGGCAGGTTTCCACCTCAGGGCTTTGGCACTAGCTATTGCCTCTGCCTAGAATATTCTTTTATATAGATATGCATGCCATGCCACTTTACCTCCTTGAGGATTTTTGATCAAATGTCACTCTCAATAAGCCATACCTAGACCATTAATTTTTTTCATTGGCCTCTTCTCTCCCCAGATCTCTATCCCCTTTCCTGCTTTATATTTCTCATTAGTGCTTATTACCTTCTAATGTATCATATGCCTTGTTTCCTTATTGTTTTTCTCCCCCAAATAGAATTCTAGTTCTAGTAGAGCAATAGCTTGTTTTGATCACTATTGGGTCTCTAGCACTGAGAAGTGTCTGATATAGTTAGACATTTAGAGTAGACCTTAAATAAATAGAAACCAATTGAATGAATGAATGAATGTAAAGTTAATCATTGTGTATACAAGTGGGGATAAAATATACCTTTTGGTTGGTAGACTGTTTTATTCACTGGAAAGAGCAGGGGAAGACGAAATGGTTGGTATCTGAAGAACAAAGGAATAAACAAAAGGCAGAATCAGACCTAGAAATACAGAGGACAAGCTGATGGCCACCAGAAGGAAGGAAGGTGAATGGTTAGGCAACAAAGGTAAAAGTCAATGGGAGATACATCCAGTTATGGAATGAATTAGTCAAAAGGTACAGGATAGGGAATATAGTCAATTGTATTGTAGCAGCATTGTATGGTGACAGATGGAAGCTATCCTTGCGGTGAACACAGCATAATATGTAGAGAGAGTGAAACACTACAGTATACACCTGAAACTAATGTGACATTGTGTATCAACTATAAACAACAACAACAACAAAATGGTTAGCAGGGGTGATGGCAGGGAGAAGTGGGATTGATTGAAGCCCCTACTAATTTCTTGACATCTACTGGGACCTTATATGATCATATTATCCACAATGAATTTCCCCAGAACCTTAAGAAGTAGATTGTATTTATCATCTTGATTTTACAAGAGTAAGAGGAAGCTTTGAGAAATTAACTAGGAGTAAAGTAAGGTCACAATAGGTTAATCTGGAATTCATCCACAGATCTATCTAATCTTCACCTATGTCCTGAAGAGAATACATCTTAGAAAACATTCTGCCTATGATCTTCTGGATATTTGAATATACTTGGATAAGGGAGAAGGAGGAGGGAGAAGGAATGGCTGGTGAGCACATCTTCCCAGTGCCTGGCTGAAGGGTTGACAGTGATGGAAAGAACCAGGACACAGGATTAGCAGGCACTATTCAACTTCACAGATTTTTCTGATGCTTTGAGTCATAGAGAGAGAAAACATGTTTCTCAAGGCTTACACAACTCCTCAGGAAGCTAGCGGAAGAGTCTCCTCTTCCTTTTGTCCTGAGGCTAATTAGTATCACACAAATGATAAATCTGACAGATTCTGGTCAATGTGTTCTCAAATGAAAGTAGTCACTTCTGCATTAGCAGTCACTGCAACGTGTCCATCTTTTTAAAAATGCTCCAATATTTTATAATTGTTTGAACCCAGAATATGTGTGTGTTTGTGTATCCATATACATGAATACACACAAGATATAGTATATATAGTCACTATCTATATAAATCACACATGAATAATATTCTAACCAGAAAAATACTGCATATTTGAAATACTCACTCTGAGAAACTGAACTATGCAGATCAAAGCTTACAATGAATCACTTTCCAAGGAAAGCTATTTTTTTCCCCTAGCAGTGAAGGATGAAGAAATGTTTCCTTTTGTTTCCCTTATAATTAAACTTGTTGGAAACTCCTGAAGAGGTGAGAAAGGAACAGTTATACATGTGTAACAGCTCCCTGATGTCTGGTCCTCAATGGATCTCCAATTCGGTGGGGAAAACATCTGAGTTTATACTAGCTTCAAAAAAAAAAAAGTCGTGCTTTCTACATACTGGGAAGGCACACTCTGATAAATATGCGAAAGAACAAAAGTAAGCTGACATCCATCTTCGCTAAGCAGCCTATTTGCTGAAGAAATAGGAGATGTCTTAATGGTTCAAGGGACTCAGGCAATAGATGCATTCTTTAAATACTGCCAAACGGATGGAGAGACCACCAACAGAATTACACTGGTCCCAGCTCTTCCTTTCAAGTGAGGTGCTTTATTCCCAGAACATTTTTTATCCTCCACAATGCAGTGTATCTTCTAGGACTTCTTCCAAATCCCTGTAGGGTTTGGGAGCCAGGGTGGGCAGTGAGTTGGGCCCCTAAGTCCGAGTCTACTCACACATATCAGGCCTGGCCGGGCATAGTCAGTATGGGCCCACACTACCAGGTATGTAGGACCACCAGTTTGTCTTCCAGCTAATTTTAACAAAATTCTGAGAGGCAGATCAATGTTAACACGACTCTTAAAAATGTGTAGCCCCAGAGAGGATCACTGCCCGGTTCTGAGTCATGGACACCCTGGCCAGCAATACAGTGAAAACTCAGGGACTCTGAATACATTTTATTCCTCAAAGGAGGCTGAGGGCAAACCCTATAGAATTGACACGTCCTCACAACTCAGCATTAAAAATTATTGGAAATCAAGAGACTCAGATTGTAGTTTCTGGTCTATGCCATGGACTGACTGAGGACATTTGAACAAATAATGGCACCTCTTTGGGCCTCAGTTTTAGCCATTGCAAACAGTGACCTTGAACAAGCTGCCTATTTCCTCTGGACTTCATTTAATTATCCATTGTAAGTAAGCTTACTCTGGTATTTTATGATATTATTAGGGAGATTCTTATTATAATATTCCTTGTTGAATCTAGTTAATGTCCCGGGCTGCAGGAGACATTTAAAGATTCTGAATAGAATTAGCCATACAACCAAATAATATCTCTCTTAAGAGTTGGGATAATTTGCTTGGTGAATGAAAACGTGAAGGTCACTGGGATGGAAATCCTGCATTTCAGGGACTAGTACCCAGTTGGCTTCCTGCAACCTGATTTATGACCTAAGCAAGTGGTTAGATTTGCAAGACAACTTAGTAGTAAACAGTCTTATGCTATGTATCTGAACAACAGAAATTTTTTTTTTAAAGATTTTATTTATTTGACAGAGAGAAAGATCACAAGTAGGCAGAGAGGCAGGCAAAGAGAGAGGGGGAAGCAGGCTCCCTGCCGAGCAGACAGCCCGATGTGGGGCTCCATCCCAGGACCCTGAGATCACGACCTGAGCCGAAGGCAGAGGCTTAACCCACTGAGCCACCCAGGCGCCCCTGAACAACAGAAATTTTTGTAATCCTTTCTGTGATATCTGAGGGCATCTATTTGTTTAAATCAAAACAACAGTAATATCAGGGGGATGGAGAAACGGCCTGGCACTCTGAAATATTGAACCCTGAAATTAGATCCTCTGTGGCTCTCCAACCATAAATAGCTACCCGTCTTAAATGCTGTATTCACCTTCTATTGCTGCATAACAAATTACCAAAACCTTACTGGCTTGAAACAAACCTTATTTCACAGTTCTGCAGGACCAGTGTCCTGGCTGGCTCAGTCGGACTTTACTCAAGGTATCACAAGGTCAAAATCAAGGTGTTGACTAGCAGGGCTCTCATCTGGGGTCTTTGGGGAAGAATCCACTTCCAAGATCATTCAGGTTGTTGACTGATTCCAGAAATTTGTGGCTCTAGGTCTGAGGACGAGTTTCTTTTACTGGCTGTCAGCTATGAACCTCTCTCTCAGCAACCAACAGCCACCCACATCCTTCTCAAAGGCCCCTCCACATTCAAACCAGCAACAGCAGGTTAAGTCCATCCTGCTTTGAATCTCTCCCACTTTCCCTTCTTCTTTCTTCTGCCACTAATACAAGAATGACCTCTTAACATTGGCTTTGAGTAAATTCGGTCCACTTGGATAATCTCCCTCCCTTTTAAGGCCAACTATATCACGTAACATAAAAAAGTGATAACTCACAACATTTAGATTCTGAATATTAGTCATGTAGAATTTGGGGGCCATTTCCAGAAATTCTCTCTAACACATAATGCTTTAGTTATGTCCTTTCTAGAGTCAGAAGGCCTAAACAACAATGACCCTTTTGCCAGGCTATTTGGATAATATATCCTTGCAAATAATGACAAATGAGTGTCTTGTATTTTGGTACAATTCAGAGGTTCTTATCATTTTTGTGACCAGAGAATTTCACAGGTGGGTGCTCTAAATAAACATTCCCCAATTTGCGCTTAGTCAAATCCAAATTCAAAAGTAACTCAATTTATGGCCACACAACCCAAATCAAACTGGGAAATTAGTGAACATCTGGGAAATACGATCCACACAAGTACCCAGGTTTAAATTATTAATACAAAATAAAACTCCAAATGTTTTTATTCCTAAATGTATGGAGTCATTTATCTTCTGGATTGTCATCTGAATAATTGTCACAGAACACCCTACTTTCTTCCTTTGTGCATGATGCTTAAAGTATAAAAAGGCAAATGTTTAGGCGACAGTATTGAACTGGATAGAGAGTGAGGAAGATAATTTTAATATGTTAAGTATAGTTACTAAAACAAAGAAACTTCTAATGAATGGAAACTCAAAAACTGCTTTTAATCTTCTCATTCTGAAAACATCAAGGACAAATATAAAGGATAAAAAGGAAACGGTATCAGCTTATGGAGTTATATAACAGCAGCCAAAGAAAATGGTTCAGCCCATTTTCCTACTAAATAATAATAATTTCACACTTATCTCACTGAACATTTTGTTTCTGCCCATCCATTCTGAGGAGGCATTTGAATTACCGTAGACAACTTTGACTGTCAGTCAAGTGTCTAAAGCTTCATACCAATTGCCTCTGAAATATGTTAAGATAAATAAAAAATCTTGACATGTAAAATTGCCTTTGCTATCTGTTGAGAATCATTACTCGGTAACATTATTTGATACGAATACTTGAAACTAGCAGTTACACCAGATTCGTAAGATGACGATCCTTCGGTAATTATCATTTTGACAAATTTGAAAGTCATTGCGCCTATATTTTTCTCTTACAAATCTGTCATTCATTCATTCTTGACCAATCTAACTATTTTTATAGGGATGGCTTATATGTAATTGTTTATATACTTTAGCAAACTTTCACAAAACACACCAAAGAAGTCCTTACATGCCTTCTATTGGCTATCAGTTATGAACTTCAGGGAATACCTAAGATTTTGTGAGGACACGTGACTCATTAGCATCTGGCCCTAGTGTTAAGTGCCACCAGCCCCTTCCCCTAAATTCACACAACCGACAGAATCGCTACACCACTTTTGCAACATCTCCTACTTTGTTTGGACTTCCCACCCTCCAATCTCCCTCCCTGCCTTCCTTCCTTCTTCTTCTACCTTCTCCCTCTCCCCACTTCTATTCCTTCCCCTTTCCTTGCTTTCTTTTTCCTCCCTCCCTCCCTGCATTTCTCTGGCTCTCTCTTTCTCTCTTTGCTTTTCTTCCTTTCATTAGACATACAGAATTTTTCTTCAAGTCTATGAATTAAACTCAAAATCTGTTCTTCCTTAGTTATCCCACTTTATTAAGAAAATGCTTGGATTAATTCCCCTCCCACATTTATAAATAAATACAACTTTATATTGTCCCCAAGACAAGTACCTTAGCACATACATTCTCACCTTTCAGAGGCCTTGTCAGGCCCTTTCTTCAATGTTCCCAACCCATTCCACTGCATCACTGTTTTGTTGTTGTTTGTTTTTTTAAAAGATTTATTTATTTATTTATTTGAGAGAGAGAGTGAGAGAGAGAGAGCGAGCATGAAAGGGGAGAAGGTCAGAAGGAGAAGCAGACTCCGTGTGGAGCTGGGAGCCTGATGTGAAACTCAGTCCTCAGTCCAGGGATTCCTGGATCATGACGTGAGCCGAAGGCCGTCGCCCAACCAACTGAGCCACACAGGCGCCTGCATCATTGTTTTTTTTTTTTTTAATTGATGTATGGTTGACACACACTATATACCACATTTTTATTGTGGAGAAATTTGAGTCTAGATTGTTTGAGATATACTTTTGGTTACTGCTTCTTTACAAATAATAAACCAGAGCAGTACCTTTCTCATCGATAATCCCCCTATTTTCTTGTGATCTCCAGGATTTTTTCTTTTTTTCCTGGAGAATTTCTTTTTAATCAACAGACTTTATTTTTTAGAACCGTCTTGGGTTTACAGTAAAACTGAAACCAAAACAGAGAGTTTCAATATATCCCTTCTCCCCTCACCAACACATTTTTTCCCTATTATCATCATCTTACATTAATATGGTAACTTTGTTTCAATTAATGAACCAACACTGAAACAGTATTAACTAAAGCCCATAAATTACATTAGGCTCTACTTTGTGTTGTATAGTTCTATCGGTTTTAATAAAGGCAAAATGAAATGTATCTACAATTCCAGTATCATGTAGAAGAGTTTCACTGCCTGAAGAAGGCCTCATGTTCCATATATTCATCCCTCCCCCCTCCCTCTCCCTGAACTTTTGATCTTTTTACTATTTCTATGGTTTTGCTTTCTCAAGAATGTCATGTGTACAGTATTGTAAGAATTGTACAGGATCTAACCTTTTCAGACTGGTTCCTTTTATTTAGCAGTGTGTATGTAAAGTTCTTCTGTTTCTCATGGCTTGATAGCTCACTTCTTTTTATCACTGAATAATATTCCATTGCATGGATAGCCCACCTTTGAAGGGTTTTTCAAAGTACATTTTAAGTGTAAAACTAATAATAAATTTGTTTCATCTTCACGTCTAATTTTTGGCAAGATAAATTTCCATATCTGAAGTCCCTTTTCTTTAATAATGTACTGCCCTCATGTATCCAGTATAACTGATAAAAAATATTATAGCAATCTAATTTTTTGTCCCTTAGTTGATGAACCATTCCCTCTCCCCTGAAAGATTTTGGTATATTTTCTTTACTTCTGATATCCTAAAATTCACAGTAATGTATATGTAAGCTTTTATTCTTTATTTATTCTATTTGGTCCTTTATAAAACCCTTCAACTTGAGCTTATGTATGTATACAATTTCAAAAATTATAAGATAATATCCTTGAAATATCTCTTACCCTTAATTTTTTTTGCTTTTTTGTGAATGTCTATTTTATGAATATTAACATTTTAACATCTGTCCTCCATTTCACTTTTTCTTTCATCTCCATGTTTCATTTGTTTATACTTTTCTTATGCTTTCTAGAAAAGTTCCTGAAAGTGGTTTCCACTTTTTTCAAATTGTTAAGGCAGACTTTATTGTTTAGAATATAGTTCAGTTGGTGAATTTTTCATGTGAGCTTGAAGAATGTCTGCTCTGTTGTTGGATGGGACAGTGGTTACATGTCAGTCAAGCTGATTGATAATATTGTTCAGGACAACTTACTGACTTTATATTCTTACTGATTTCTTACATCATTGCACCTTAATTCTTTTTTTCTGTTTTTTTGTTTTGTTTTGTTTGTTTTTTGGGGTTTTTTTAGGCATTGCCCTAGTATTTGCAATATGCATTTATTCCCGAATAGAATGCAGACTATGCCAAAAGACTCTAACTATATTACAAGTGTTGGAATCAACCCCAGTGAGAGAGTTTGGAGCAAAAGTTGCTAAGTGATTTTGATAATGAGTAGAATCCATAAGACTAAAAGGAACTGTACATAAGCGCTGTATTCTAGTTTATAAAGTGGTTTTTTCCCCCCCATGTGGTACAGTAGGTTAAAACTTTTGTTCTGGGGCGCCTGGGTGGCTCAGTGGGTTAAAGCCTCTGCCTTCAGCTCAGGTCATGATCTCAGGGTCCTGGGATCGAGCCCTCCATCGGGCTCTCTGCTCAGCAGGAAGCCGGCTTCCCCCCTCTCTCTCTCTGCCTGCCTCTCTGCCTACTTGTGATCTCTGTCTGTCAAATAAATAGATAGAATCTTTGAAGAAAACAAAACAAAACAAAAAAACAAAAACAAAAAAGAAATCCTTTTGTTCTGTTACATAAGTATGAGAAATTTAACAATCATGTAAATGCCTAGAGGATGGCATAAATGAGGCTCCACACTGTTGGAGTAAGAGTTTATGAATAAGCAAGAGTAGAAGCCTAGAATGAACAAGGTAGTCATAGGTGAGAGTTGAAGATACCAATATGAACTCATGCTTAGCTTAATACAGATAGAGATAGCTATATATATAAATATTTATAGATTAAGTATATGTACACAGATAAGTATGCACACATACATTTCTTTGCCTTGCCAGCTGAGAGGGCCCGAAAAAAGAATCAAGTAGAAACAAGCATTCCAGATCTTGGCTTCAATACTATTCTCCAATTACAGGTATTATTTCAAGGACTCCTTGAAGAACTGGCTGGTTCCAGCCCTGGGGCAAGAGACACACAGATGAGCTTGGTGAATATTATAGTTCTAGAAAGCAAGAAAGTGCTCAAAAAAACAAAACAAACTTTCATGGATGGGGAATGTCAAAGGGGTGCAGAAGCCAGGGGCCAAAGCTGGAGTAATATGAACAATAAAGTCTACTGGGTTGTAAACAAAAGTATGAAATGAATTTCCATGATTCCATACTGATACAACTGAAGAAATGAATGAATGAACGAATGGAGTAGTAGACACAAATTTACCATACAAAAGAAATCCAAATAATGTATTCACATACTCTGCCTTCAAGGAGGTGGACAGTGATGCCCCAACTCTTTAAATGGGAGCTATATACATTGACTTTATTCCAAAGAAAACAGTATGGAAAGGGGAAAAACAGTAACTTTATGGTGGAGAAATCTGACAGTATCTCAACCTGGTGATCAACATCAATATCAATAGTGTTAAGTCATGTTGAAAGTATGTACCCTTGACTGATGCACTGAAAATGGCACTTTATTTACATTTGTGATCATCCACAATCTCTGAAACACATAACCATAGTCTAATTACAGGGGAAAAAAACTTACTATCACAATTTCCAATAGAGGGACATCCTGAAAAATATCTGATCAGTGTTCCTCATAACTTATATTTGAAAACAAGAAAAGCATGACAAAATATCATAGCCAAGAGGAGCCTAAGGAGTCTAATGATTAAATGTAACATGGTACCCCAGCTGGGACCCTGAAAAAGAAAAAGGACACTAGGTAAAACCTAAGGCAGTCTGAATAAATTTTGGACTTCAGTTAAAAATAATATATTTTCAATATTTATTCATTGCTTTTAACAAATATACCATGCTAATGTTAGATATTTTTAATAGGGGAAACTGGTTATACTACATATGAGAATTTCTCTTTGCAATTTTTCTGTAACTCAGAAACTGTTCTAAAAAACAAGATTTGAGAGGTGAGGAGTAAAGATGGCAGAGGAGTAGCAGGCTGAGATGACATCAGGTGGCAGGAATTCAGCTAGATAGTTGTCAAACCATTCAGAACACCACAAATCCAACAGGAGATAGAAGAGAAGAAGAGCAGCAATTCTAGGAACAGAAAAGTGACCACTTTCTGAAAGGTAGAACCTGCAGAGAAGTGAATCTGAAGCGATGGGAAGATAGACCATGGCAGGAGGGGCTGGCTCCCAGCAAGTGGCAGAGCAACAGAGCATAAAATCAGAACTTTTAAAGTCTGCTCCACTGAGGGACATCACACCAGAGGCAAGGCAGGGGTGTAGCCCTCGTGGGGACAGCATGGTCTCAGGTTCCACAGGATCACAGAAGGATCAAAGATGTCTGAGTGTAGCAGAGCTCACAGGTATTAAAGCGGGAAAGCCAGCTACAGAGACGGAGCTGAGGAGTGAGCTTTCATCTTGGAGTTACCTTAAACTGTGATCTGTGGCACAGTAGGACCACTGTTCTTTGAGCAGGGACCCCAAAAGTGGCAGATCCTGGGAGACTCATCTTCCTTCTCTGGAGGCAGGAATCTGCTGGGTTTGGAGACTCCAAAGGGGGCTGTGTGCCAGAGACAGAAATGCTCAGTCACAAGCTGGGTGAGCTCGGAGCCTAGCTGGAGACAGGGAGATGGGAGTGATTGAGTGCTTTTCTCCAAGATGGGCGCACTGAGGATTGGAGCCCTGAGCTCTCGGCTCCTCCAGGCCAGACTAGGAGGCTGTCATTTTCATTCCCATCCTCCAGATCTCCACAGAAAGCATTCAAGGAACAAAATCTTCCAAGAGTGAACCAGAGCAGATTACTTAGCCCGGCCCCTGGCAAGGGCAATACAATTCTGCCTTGGGCAAAGACATTTGAGAATCACTACAAGAGGCCCCTCCCCCAGAAGATTAGCAAGAATGTCCAGCCAAGACCAAGTTCACTGATCAAGGAGAAGAGTGGAATTCCAGAGAAGGGGAGAGCAAAGCATGAAATTCATGGCTGTCTCCCCACAATTCTTTGGTCCTGCAAAGTTAATAAAATTTTTTAATTTTATGTTTTTTTCTTATTTTCTAATTTTTTAAATTTTCTAATTTTGTTAACTTTTACTCTTTCCTCTTCTAATGTTTTCTAACTAGCTTATCATAACAATACCTTTCTTATTAAAAATAATCTTTTTGAACCTTAATTATTATAGTCATATTTTATCCTGCATTGTATCTAACTTCATTTTTTGTATAGATATAGGGGTTTTTCTCCTAAAATTTTTTGGTATACAGCTTCTTCTAACAGATCAAAATATATCCTAAATCTGGCATAGGGCTTTGTTCTAGTCGCCAGCTTGAGCAAATTCTCTCCAGTTTCTTTTTCTTTCTTTTCCCAACCAACTTATCAACTCCTTTCTTAGAATTTTTTAAAAATATTAATCTTTACAGTTATATTCCATACCTTCATTGTGTTTATCCTATTTTTATATATATACAAAAATATTTCTTTCCTTAAAATGTTGGGAGGTTGTTTCTTCTAAGACACAAGATACACCTGAAATCAAGTGGGTGGCTCTGTTCTAGTCACCAGTATAATATATATATATATATATATAGTTTTTTTTTAATTTTTTCTTTTTGTTTTGAGCTTCTTTTTACCTCCTTTCTTCTCCCCATGATTTGGGGTCTTTTGATTAGGTTAACACATATTTTTCAGGGGTTTTTGCCACCCTTTTAGTATTTTATTCTCTCATTCATATATTCTTATCTGGATAAAATGACAAGACAGAAAAACTCAACTATAAAAAAAAAAAAAGAACAAGAGGCAGTACTGAAGGCTAGGGACCTAATCAAAATAAACATTGGTAATATGTCAGATCTAGATTTCAGAATGAACATTCTCAAGATGCTAGCTGGGCTCGAAAAAGGCATGAAAGATATTAGATAAACCCTTTCTGGAGAAGTAAAATAACTAAAATCTAACCAAGCTGAAATCAATAAAGCTATTAATGAGGTGCCATAAAAAATGCAGGCTCTTATTACTAGGATAAGTGAGACAGAAGACAGAATTAGTGATATAGAAGACCAAGTGATGGAGAATAAAGAAGCTGAGCAAAAGAGAGACAAACAACTACTGGACCATGAGGGGAGAATTTAAGAGATAAGTGATATCATAAGAAAAAACAATATATGAATAATTGGGATTCCAGAAGAAGATGGGGGCAGAAGGTATATTGGAGCAAATTACTCTAGAGAATTTCTCTAATATGGCAAAAGGAACAAGGATCAAAATCCAGGAGGCGCAGAGAACCTCCCTCAAAATCAAAAACAATAGGTCCACACCCCATCATCTAATAGTAAAACTTACAAGTCTTGGTGACAAAGAGAAAATCCTGAAAGCAGTCCGGGACAAGAAGTGGGTAACACAGAATGGTAAAAATATTAGATTGGCAGCAGACTTATCCACAGAGACCTGGCAGGCCAGAAAGAACTGACATGATATATTCAGAGCACTAAGTGAGAAAAAAACATGCAGCCAAGAATACTATATCCAGCTAGGCTATCATTGAAAATAGAAGGAGAGATAAAAATGTTCCAGGACAAACAAAAACTAAAAGAATTTATAAACACCAAACCAGCCCTACAGGAAATATTGAAAGGGGTCCTCTAAGCAAAGAGAGAGCCTAAAAGTAGTAGACCAGAAAGGAACAGAGACAATATACAGTAACAGTCATCTTACAGGCAATACAATAGCACTAAATTCATATCTCTCAACAGTTACCCTGAATGTAAATGGGCTAAATGCCTCAATCAAAAGACACAGGGTGTCAGAATGTATAAAAAAAAAAAAAAACAAGACCCATCAATATGCTGTCTATAAGAAACCCATTTTAAATCCAAAGACTCCTCCAGATTTAAAGTGATGGGATGGAAAAAAAATTTACCATGCTAATGGACATCAAAAGAAAGCTGGGGTGACAATCCTTATATCAGATCAATTAGATTTTAAGCCAAAGACTATAATAAGAGATGAGAAGGACACTATATCATACTCAAAGGATCTGTTCAACAAGAAGATCTAATAATTTTAAAAATCTATGCCTCTAACATGGGAGCATCCAAATATATAAAACAATTAATAACAAAATCAAAGAAACACAACAACAATAATACAATAATAGTAGGGGACTTTAATACCCCCTTCACTTACATGGTCATCCAAGCAAAAGATCAGTAAGGAAATAAAGGCCTAAATGACACACTGGACCAGATGGACATCACAGATATATTCAGAACATTCCATCCCAAAGCAACAGAATACACATTCTTCTCTGTGCACATGGAACATTTTCCAGAACAGATCACATCCTGGGTCATAAATGAAGTCTCAATCAGTACCAAAAGATTGGGATCATTCCCTGCATATTTTCAGACCACAATGCTCTGAAGCTAGAACACAATCATAAGAGGAAATTTGGAAAGAACCTAAATACATGGAGGCTAAAGAGCATCCTACTAAAGAATGAATGGCTCAACCAGGAAACTAAAGAAGAATTGAAAAAAGTTCATGGAAACAAATGATAATGAAAACACAATGGTTCAAAATCTATGGGACACAGCAAAGACAGTCCTGAGAGGAAAATATATAGTGATACAAACCTTTTCAAGAAACAAGAAAGGTCCCCAATACACAACATAACACTACACCTAAAGGAGCTGGAGAAAGAACAACAAAGAAAGCCTAAACCCAGCAGGAGAAGAGAAATAATAAAGATCAGAGCAGAAATCAATGAAATAGAAACCAAAATAACAGTAGAACAAATCAACGAAACTAGGAGCTTCTTGTCTGAAAGAATGAATAAGATTGATAAACACCTGGCCAGACTTTTCAAAAAGAAAAGAGAAAGGACCCAAATAAATAAAATCATGAATGAAAGAGGAGAAATCACAGCCAACACCAAAGAAATACAAACAATTTGCAGAACATATTATGAGCAACTATACGCCAGCAAATTTGACAATCTGGAAAAAATGGATGCATTCCTAGAGACATATGAACTACCGAAATTGAACCAGGAAGAAATAGAAAACCTGAACAGACCCATTACCAGTAAGGAGATTGAAGCAGTCATCAAAAATCTCCCAACAAACAAGAGGCCAGAACCAGATGGCTTCCCAGGGGAATTCTACCAAACATTTAAAGAAGAATTAATTGCTATTCTCCTGAAACTGTTCGAAAAAATAGAAATGAAAAAAACAAAAACAAAAACAAACAAACAAAAAACAAAAAACAACTTCCAAACTCATTTTATGAGGCCAGCATTAGCTTGATCCCCAAACCCAACAAAGATCCCATCAAAAAAGGAAATTACAGACCAATATCCTTGATGAACACAGATATGAAAATTCGCACCAAAATACTAGCCAATAGGATCCAACAGTACATTAAAAGGATTATTCACCATGACCAAGGGGGATTTATTCCTGGGCTGCAAGGTTGGTCCAGCATCCACAAATCAATGAATGTGATACAATACATTAATAAAAGAAATTAGAAGAACCACATGATACTTTCAATAGATGCTGAAAAAGCATTTGACAAAGTACAGCATCCTTTCTTGATCAAAACTCATCAGAATGTAGGGATATAAGGTACATATCTCAATATTATCAAAGCCATCTATGAAAAATCCACAGCAAATATCATTCTCAATGGAGAAAAACAGAGAGCTTTTCCACTAAGGTCAGGAACATGATAGGGATGTCCATTATTACCACTGTTATTTAACATAGTAATAGAAGTCCTAGCCTCAGCAATCAGACAACAAAAAGAAATTATATGCATCCAAATTAGCAAAGAAGAAGTCAAGCTATCACTCTTTGCAGATGGTATGGTACTTTATGTGGAAAACCCAAAAGACTCCACTCCAAATCTGCTAGAACTTGTACAGGAATTCAGTAAAGTGTCAGGATATAAAATCAATGCACAGAATTAAGTTGCATTTCTATACGCCAACAACAAGACAGAAGAAAGAGAAATTAAGGAGCATATCCCATTTACAATTGCACCCAAAAGTATAAGATACCTAGGAATAAACCTAACCAGAGAGGCAAAGAATCTGTACTCAGAAAACCATAAAATACTCATGAAAGAAATTGAGGAAGACACAAAGAAATGTGAAAATGTTCCATGCTCATGGACTGGAAGAACAAATACTGTGAAAATATCTATGTTACCTAAAGCAATGTAAATGTTTAATGCAATCCCTATCAAAATACCATCCATTTTTTTAAAAAGAAATGGAACAAATAATCCTAAAATTTATATGGAACCAGAAAAGACCTCTAATAGTGAGAGGAATGTTGAAAAAGAAAGCCAAAGTTGGTGGCATCACTATTCCAGACTTCAAGCTCTATTACAAAGCTGTCATCATCAAGACAGTATGGTACTGGCACAAAAACAGACACATAGATCAATGGAACAGAACAGAGAGCCTAGAAATAGACCCACAACTCTATGGTCAACTAATCTTTGACAAAGCAGGAAAGAATGTCTAATGGAAAAAAGACAGTCTCTTCAACAAATGGTGTTGGGAAAATTGGACAGCCACATGCAAAGAATGTAATTGGACCATTTCCTTACACAACACTCAAAAATAGACTCCAAATGGATGAAAGACCTTAGTGTGAGAAAGGAATCCATCAAAATCCTTGAGGAGAACAGAGGCAGCAACCTCTTCGACCTCAGCTGCATCAACTTCTTCCTAGAAACATTGCCAATGGCAAGGGAAGCAAGGGCAAAAATGAACTATTGGGATTTTATCAAGATCAAAAGCTTTTGCACAGCAAAGGAAAGAGTGAACAAAACCAAAAGACAACTGACACAATGGGTGAAGATATTTGCAAATGACATATCAGATAAATGGTTAGTATCCAAAATCTATTAAGAACTTACCACACTCAACACCCAAAGAACAAATAATTCAATCAAGAAATGGGCAGAGGACATGAACAGACATTTCTACAAAGATGACATCCAGATGGCCAACAGATACATGAAAAAATGTTCCACATCACTCGGCATCAGGGAAATACAAATCAAAACCACAATGAGATACCACCTCACACCAGTCAGAATAGGTAAAATAAACAAGTCAGGAAACGACAGATGTTGGTGAGGATGCAGACAAAGGGGAACTGTCCTACACTGTTGGCAAGAATGCAAGCTGGTGTAGTCACTCTGAAAACAGCATGGAGTTTCCTCAGAAAGTTAAAAATAGAGCTACCTTAGGACCCAGCAATCACACTACTGGATATTTACCCTAAAGATACAAATGTAGTGATCTTAAGGGGCACATGCACCCGAATGTTTATAGCAGCAATGTCCACAATAGCCTAACTATGGAAAGAACCTAGATGTTCATCAGCAGGTGAATGGATAAAGAAGATGTGATATATATATATATACACACATATATATATATATATATGTATATATATATACATATATATATTATGCAGCCATTAAAAGAAATGATATCTTGCCATTTGCAATGATGTGGATGGAACCTAGATGTCCATCAGCAGGTGAATGGATAAAGAAGATGTGATATATATATATATATATGTATATATATATATTATGCAGCCATTAAAAGAAATGATATCTTGCCATTTGCAATGATGTGGATGGAACTAGAGTGTATTATGTTGAGCGAAATAAGTCCATCAGAGTAAACAATTTTTTTATGATCTCCCTGATACGATGAATTTGATAGGGCAGCATGGGATTTTGAGGGGTAAGGAAGGAACAAAGGAAACAAGATAGGATCAGGAGGGAGAAAAACCATAAAAGACTCTTAATACACAAAACAAACTGAGGGTCGCTGGGGCTGGGGGTTGTAGGGAGAGGTGGTTGGGTTATGGACACTGGGGAGGGTATGTGCTATGGTGAGTACAGTGAAGTGTGTAAACCTGGTGATTCACAGACCTTTTCCCCCTGGGGCTTATAATACATTATATGTTAATAATAAATAATAATAAATAAACAATCCAAGATTTGTTTAGAAAATGCAAAAAAGCTTATCACCATATTATATGTAACAGTGAAAAATTGAAGGCAAGCCCAATATCCCATAAAGAAATTGGTAAATAAATTATGGTTCATCAATATGAGAAAAAGTAGTTTTATATTATTTTTGTAAAAGAATGTAAATGTTGTATCCATTTAATGAGTAAATGTGGTTTCCTCTGGGAAATGGAACCAAAAGAGAGGGCAGAGAGGAGATTTTGCTTTTCAGTGTAAGGTTATGTGTATTATTGCTTATCTTAACCATAGTCATATGAATTTGTTGAATACAATTTGTGAAAAGATGGGTAGGACGTAGTGGATGTCAGGCTCTTTTTCAAGGATAAGGTGTCATTAAGTTATTTCCTTAAGGTACTAACCTTGCCAAGATAGGCAACAACCCTGGGCACCTGTCAATAGTAACCCACAGACCCGGCAACTTCTAAAACTTGTTCTGAATAGCTTGTCCCAGACCATGTTACTAGAGTTTGAAATCTTTATCATGTGTTACTCTTTATACAAGCTGACTTCAATCAGCCTTTCCAGAATTACCTCTTTAGCTGCATAGCTGTACTTCAGTCAGTTGCTAGTCAATATTTACCTTTCCAACTGGGATACTTTGTTCATACAGTTCTGTCTGCCTCCAGCCTTTCCTCCTCTTCTCCAGTTTTTAAAATCCCACCCATAAGGGCTCCTGGGTGGCTTAGTCAGTTAAATGTCTGCCTTTAGTCTAGGTCATGATCCCAGGGTCCTAGAATTGAGTCCCACCATCAGGCTCCCTGCTCAGCAGGGAGTCTGCCTCTCCCTCTGCCTGGTATTCCCCCTGCTTGTACTCTCTCTGACAAATAAATAAACAAAATCTTTTTAAAAATCCCAAACGTAGTTTAATTTCCAGATCAAATACAAGTTCATCTTCCACAAATCCCATGTAGGTATCAGCAATCAGGAAAAAAAAAAAAGTGCTAGTTTTTTTGTTGTTGTTTCCATAGACCTCTATTTACAAAAGCATATCACATTAATTCTAATGTGTCTTATATTTTACAATCATATTGTACATATCTGTCTTCTTAAAATTCTCATATATCTGTTTCCTAATTTTACTGTAAGGTGCCAGAGGGAAGAAACGACCTCCTTCAGCTTGACATCTTCTTCAACTCAGTACTTTCTACAAAGTCAAGACCAATTAATGTGAGTTACAACACATCTGAATTACTGAAATAGATTCTTTGGAGAAATTACCCATGAACCTATTTTCTGAATTTTACTAGGGTAAACTGCAATAGTCAAGCATATAGGCCACAATCCCTCTCTTATAATTTCACCAAAATTAAATGTGGGTATATCATAGGAACTGACCTTTCCAGTCAGTACATCCTTTGGGTACCAAGTTGTACTCCTTCTTCAGCATATGTCAAAATATATATCCATTGCTAAGTTAAAACTAGCAGACCACTTGATTCTGACCATGAGTAGTGTTACAGAGAAGATATACTTGGACACATAATTTAAGTTTATTTGCATTTATTGTTCGGCAGCCACAGGTAATATGAAGAAGAAATGACTCTAGAATTGCTTAAGAGTGAGGAGGACATTTACCAAGAAGGGATTGCAAACAAAACTCATTAAACTCTTGACAATAATCTTAAGACTCTGAATTTCAAACACAATGTTTTCTTCTTAATAGTGTTGTCATGATTCTTACCAGTCTAACAATATACCTATTGATTCCCATTGGAAAATACTTTCAGTGTTGTTTCTTGTAGAAGAACAATCTATTTCAATAAAGAAATCCTCCCTTGTGATGTATAGAAAAAAAAAATAAAAAACTACTGAACATGTTTGGGGTCTTAAAGAACCACTGACCAAAAACTCTCTCAAAGAAATTATCTGTAATTCTCATCTGTATTGCCTTTGAATTTCCAGCTTCATAAGTGAAGAGAAAGTCTGAGAAATTCATTCAGAATCTATATTAACAGTAATCAAAATAAATATTGTGTGTTTAGCAAAAAGTATATATAACCATAAAAACTGATCTTTTGAGGTAGGAAAGACTTGTCCTCCTAATATGCCCAATTTATATCCAGGAGGAACTTTCTCCAACAAATATCAGTGCTATGTACAGTGCACTTTAAATTTTCATGATAAAATAAAGTCCCTCATGGTGTAAGTTCTAAAAATTTTACCCTTGATGAGATACCCCGGAAGAACCCATATCCAATTATACAATTATACCATGTACTATAATGTACTGTTTTCTCCCTTTTACCCTAAGACTAGCTCTAATGCCACTGTTTCAATCATGCCTCCCTTGCTTTCTGCACTTTAAAGGAATTTCATACATTTCCATGAAGCTTTGTGTATTTTAGTGATTTACCAAGGGACTTGTTCAAATGTATTTATTTTATTAGATTGTAAGCTTCATGTGGATATTATCCCAGCAGCTATCACAGCCTTTGAACATAACTGTTAGATATTTGTAAGTTGATTGAATAAGTGAAATACTCTAAACTTTGTTTCAAAATTAGTATATTTTCGGCAATAGCACTACTCTTGACACCTCTGGTGACCTGAATCAGTAATTTCTACCCATGGCGGGGGGATCATCCTTTTTGGAAAGTGTAGCAATAGAACAACTGCTAAAATTCTTACTGTCATAAGTGATACCTAGAAACTCAGCCCAAACCCTAACATTCATACGAAAAGTCATTTATAAAATATTCAGGGTTTTTGCTAATTAAAGAGACAACAGAGAGGAGCAGTTAAGCAAGCAGTCACTAGAGGCAAAAGCCCGGATTTGAGACCTACTCATTGTATCTATTGGCTATGTGATCTTAGGTAAGTTACTCAAATTCCGTGTTTCCTCATTTGTGAAATAGAGAAAGGAACACTGTCTAAACTTATAGGTGCTGCCAGAATTGAATTCGGTAACACACCTAAGTAGTTAGAGCAATGTCTGGTACTGTGTAGGCTCTCAGTAAATGTGAGCTCTGCTAAGGCTGAACACTGAGGACTCTAACTAATTGGTTCAGTAGGTTAGAATCCAGCAAGCACAAGGAAACAGTATACTGGTGTGAAAGGGCTCTGGGGTGACAGTAAGAAGAAATGGAGAGGATGTGGAGAAAGGGGAACCCTCTTACACTGACGGTGGGAATGCAAGTTGGTGCAGCCTCTTTGGAGAATGGTGTGGAGATTCCTCAAGAAATTAAAAATAGAGCTTCCCTATGACCCTGCAATTGCACTCCTGGGTATTTACCCCAAAGATACAGATGTCGTGAAAAGAAGGGCCATCTGTACCCCAAAGTTTAAAGCAGCAATGGCCACAGTCACCAAACTGTGGAAAGAACCAAGATGCCCTTCAACGGATGAATGGATAAGGAAGATGTGGTCCATATACACTATGGAGTATTATGCCTCCATTAGAAAGGATGAATACCCAACTTTTGTAGCAACATGGACGGGACTGGAAGAGATTATGCTGAGTGAAATAAGTCAAGCAGAGAGAGTCAATTATCATATGGTTTCACTTATTTGTGGAGCATAACAAAAAGCATGGAGAACATGGGGAGTTAGAGAGAAGGGGGTTGGGGTAAATTGGAAGGGGAGGTGAATCATGAGAGACTATGGACTCTGAAAAACAATCTGAGGGTTTTGAAGGGGTGGGGGGTGGGAGGTTGGGGTACCAGGTGGTGGGTATTAGAGAGGGCACGGATTGCATGGAGCACTGGGTGTGATGAAAAAATGATGATACTGTTATGCCGAAAATAAATAACTAAAAAAAAAAAAAAAAAAAAAGAAAGAAATGGGTTTAAGTCCTGCTCTGACACTAACTTTGCATTATCATTCAAATCATGGCTTCCTTGAACAGCAGTTTCTTTGCACTTAAATGTTGAAAACAGTACGGAGTTCGCAGCATTGTTTGTGAGGTTTAAATGAGGTAAGGAATGTGGAAGAGCTTTGTGAAATGTAACAGGTTATAAAATAAGAGATGTTGTTTCTATGTCATCCTCAAAAGCACAGTGAGGAGCCTTTGCACTCTACTGATTAGCTGTCGTAAGTGTGCCTGGCCATCGTGCTATTAATTCTACTAGTCACACCCCGTGATAGTACAGACATTTTCAATCAAAAGGAAAGGTATTTTTTCCTTTGAACCTAACAAGCCTAAAGGACACTCTTGAAAGTGAACTGTGAGCGAGCACTAAAAATAAAATGAAATTAATGCCTTCAGAGTCAAAGGACAGTTCCCACATGAAGTCTAATATTTTCTTAATGTATTTTGGGAAAGTGATTTAAAAAAAAAAAGAGAGATGCATGTTATTTATTGCCTTTCAAATTCTTTAAAAAATTAAAGAGATTGCTTTTTACCAACATAGGGAAAACTCTATGAGTTTTAGTGTTTATTTAATGGTAAAGTAGTCTAGAAATAAGAGATTGTCTTAACAAATGTGGTATTTCAAATGGAATTTGAGATTATTACTTTACCTATTGCATATAATCTGAAAAAGGAGGACACTCTTGGCACTTAAGCTTCCTTCACAGAGATGGGATATGGAGTGGGGGACCTTGTCCTAACCAAAATAGGCCATTCATAGGTCTTTTCTACAACTGTCCACATAGTAAAATGTGGGCAAATGATGCTTCACTCGATGAATCAATCCAACCCTTTCAGCTGAAAGATTTATCTTCTTCACTTGGACTTTTAGTCAATTGAACAAAGTATATGGGTTTTCAAGTAGGTCAGAAATCACTCGCTGCTTCTTTGCGTGTTGTTTTGTTCTCCTAAAATGCCTCTTCCACTGATAACAAAATGTGCCCTTAATCATTCAGGCTTACTGTGATTTTTCCTTCAGGTGTCACCTGTTGTAGATATTTGTGTTGTTTTTTTGTTGTTGTTTTGTTTTCTTTTCTTTTTTTTTAAGATTTGATTTATTTATTTGGCAGAGAGATTACGAGTAGGCAGGCAGAGAGAGGCAGGCAGAGAGAGGGGGGGAGCAGGCTCACCATTGAACTGAGAGAAGAGCCCAAAGCGGGGCTCGATCCCAGGATCCTGAGACCATGACCTGAGCCGCAGGCAGAGGATTAACCCACTGAGCCATCCAGGTGCCCGGATATTTGTGTTTCTAAGTCTGCTTCCCACCAGGATGAAAGTGTCTTTCTAAATGTTCACAAAACAGAAGAGCTATCCTACTGGCAACAGGGTTTTCCCAATTGGGATGGAATTCTCTGAAATCCTACTGAGCAATAGGGTACTTATTTGCAAATGCTTATCAGGCCTCCTATCTTCTTCTGAACACGCATTTTGTTTAACTGGAGTGAAAATATAAAGAACATGGAAGAGATAAGTTCTCAACATTTGATATGTCTGCACCTGACAGTGCAAAGAACTTATTAAAAAACAGACTTTATGGGGCACCTGGGCGGCTCGGTGGGTAAAAGCCGCTGCCTTCAGCTCAGGTCATGATCCCAGGGTCCTGGGATGGAGCCATGCATCAGGCTCTCTGCTCCGTGGGGAGCCTGCTTCTTCCTCACTCTGCCTGCCTCTCTGCCTACTTGTGATCTTTGTCTGTCAAATAAAAAAATAAAATCTTAAAAAAACAAAAACAAAAGCCCAGAGTTTACTACTGGCTTTCTAAGAGAAAAGAGATGAGCCTGTTAAGCAGAGGAAAAGAGAGAAAGAATTTATAGGAGAATAAGCCAAGACACAAGTAGGTATAATGGCCATGGAAATGAAGAAAGAACATACATGCTATATGAGGAATGGAGTAGAAGGAATGGCAAAAGGGAAGAAAAGAAGAAGAGCATGCTTACGACACTGAGAAAAGAAAACCATTTTTCACTGTAGCATTTCAAAGGGGTTTTTAAAGAGGCATATAGGGGAACAGGGAGTCTGAAAATTTTAAAAAGGGTATTTTGTAGGTAAGTTGGCCAAGGGGGAAAAGGAAAAGAGAAAGGTAAACAAAATGAAAAGCCATATATATTACTTTGTAATCGCAATAATAGTATCAATATGGTATTCTGCCTAAGTCTGTTTCCTCTCCAAATCCAGTGATGAGCAAAAGGCACCTCTATATTCAGAAAATAAAAGTCATAGAGTAAATTATCTGAGAACAGAGAAATAAAGTGAATGTAGGTTCAAAGCTTTGGTCCTTAAAAACCCCAACATTCAGACATAACCCAGATGTCCCACTCACAAAGTCAGCTCTCAAAGGAGACCTTCCAGTTCTAAATAAGAAGGCACAGTCCAGAGAACTCTTTGTGCCCTAACTCAGGCAGACAGCTGATATTATATAGTTTTCAGTGTGATCTTCATGTTATAAAACAAAATAATGCCCAAATTCATTAGTGAAAAAATTTTAACAATTATAGACTTCAGAATAAAATAAAGAGAAGACTGTGAGAATGATTTATTCAAGACAGAAAAATGCCTTATTGTAATATCACATCCTAAGGACTAGAATACCAGTATATATAAATCATACCATATAACAGAAGAGTAAGGGATTAATTCAGCTTAGAGTAAAGGGTGGGGGAGGGGGGAAGGTCAGAGAAAGCATCTGGGAAGATATGGTAAGAAGTTAAGCTTTAATGTCTTAGCAGGATTTTTGCAGGTGAAAGGATTTTTGTACCACCTCCAGCAGATCTGCTAAATGAAGGAAGATTGAGGTGTTTTCCCTTCTTTCAAAATTCAGGGTTTGATTTCCTTAAGCACAGGTATTGGGGATATGGCCAGAAACTGAGCCATGTATAAAATTCCCACAAAGGTGGGGTGCCTGGGTGGCTCAGGTGGTTAAGCATCTGCCTCCTGGTTTGAGCTCAGGTCATGATCTCATGACCATGAGATCCAGCCTCACATCAGGATCTGTGTTCAGCACAGAGTCTGGTTGGAATTCTCTCTCTCCATCTGTCCTTCCCCACTGTGCTCACTCTCTCTCTCTCTCTAAAATAAATTAATAAATCTTTAAAAATAAAATCCCACTAATGGCTTTAGAACCCAGATCAAAATGATTTATTACTGACAAAGGAACACCAAGTACACAATGTGACAAGAGAGGTGGGTTGTTTGCCCAGGGCCCAAGAATTCAAATGTCACTTGGCTATGCCATTGGGACATCCCCTATAAGATGTTACCTGATAAGTAAGTATGTGAAAATTACTAAGTATATCAGGAAAATTTCTGAAATCTCACATTATGAGAAAATTTACAAATTTTGATTCTTGTGTCTATTACATGATCTATGAAATTGGGTATCTGTTAAAGGACCCTTTTAAAATGCTATAGCTTACTCATAGGGGGAAAAAAAGGAATGGTGGCAGGCTGGTTATGAGGTAGGTTTTGAGGAACAAACTTGTAAGTTACTTCTCTAGATTTATAGCTAGCTTCTTACAAAAACAGTCTACTGCTTTTCCAATAAGGATATGATGTAGGCTATCATCTTAAAATATATGTAACTAGATAATTAAGAAGAGAGAGTCATAAAGAGAAATTATTCTGAATGGAAAACAAAAACAAAAAAACAAAAACCAAAAAAAAAAACATTGTACCAGAACCAATGGGTCAGGTAGTTACTCCAATTGTTATTCTAATTGTGATTCAAATTTAGCTATGAGCTACCTGGTAGCCTAGGTAACCCACAGGAATGGATATTAACTATTTACAGATCATTAAAGAAAGTTTGCAAAATCATCTCCAAGAACATGTCATTTCTGGGCATTAAGTCCTAGGGGAACATCATCATGTAACTCTTTGTCTAGGGGACATTGCATCACACGCAGTCTTCAACTACAGTTTTGCAGGAAACATTAGTAGGTTTCTCCTGTGCTATTTCTTATATTGATCTCAATTTTAAAAACAGCTGAGGACAAAACATTAAATTATAACTCTGGGAAGGAATTTCTATGGAGATATAAAGTAAAACAGTCCTATACATTGTTCTCTGGTAATATAATTCAGAAATAAAACTTACAAAAGCCAAGATGTTATTAGATGACATGTCTCTTAGATGTTCAGAAATTGTTCTGCTTAAGAAATTCTATAGCTGAAGCACTGGATATCTGCACTGTTAGTAGAAGAAATATCCTTAATGATAAAGTATCATTTAAAAGCTAGTGACAATGTAATATCTTAACTTAAAGCCAAGTATCTTAATTTATATTCTATACTCAGACAGAGATCTTTCCACTTCTGAATGAAGTTGGGTCAGAGTGGTTCACATTTTTTCACCCAAAAGGATTTTGAGATGACCACATTCTCAGTTGGCAAGTTAGGGTTCTCTATGAGAACACAGAAGGGAAACGTATGGTACTACCAACTGCCCTTCTCATAGGTTAACCAATTAGAGTCTTCTAATCTATCCTATCATCCCAAGCCACACTTACCAATGTTAACATCTGACTTAAATTCATGCCTAACTTTGTCCTTGGCATTCATGTCCGTGTCCTCCTGTCAATTGATTCTTAATGGATTACTCCTCTCTCTCAGTGTGAAATCTTCTAAAGAAATAAGAATACTGTACAGAACCACATCTTATAAATTAGCATTGTCAACATCTTTTGTGTAAGATTCACTAAAATTATCCTCATTCCTTCTCTTGTGTTGTTGCAAAGGGCTCTAAATAACATTTGTACACCTTGCTTCAAGGCAACCTGCCTTGCCAAAATTGAGCCATTACATCACTCCTTTTAATGGTGCAAGGACTGAGCTTTAAAATCTATCAAATCAGAAATTCTGTTCTCCATTTCTCCAATTTCTGCATGTTGGGTTTGAAACTTAATTCTATTTGGATTAAGCCACAATCACTTCTTATTTTAATGAAACCAATTAATCTGTAGTGTGTGTCATGGGCTATTTGGTCTCCGTGTCATCTGGATGGGCTATCAGAAGCACTAAAAGTAAACAAATGCATGGGAAGGCAAATTTTATTTATCACCATTTAAGAGAAATAATAGAGCAGGTGTCCTGTTCATTACTAAGCCAGGAAAAGTATAGGTGATTTGGTTTATCTACCCTAAAATATCATGCCAGTTATCCTCCTCATAAATCATCTAAGCCCTACTTCCTAGACTTTGATTTCCTCTTTGGTCCAACTTCACTCAATTCTTTCCATTTTTTTCGCTCTTTCACATTCATTCTCCTCCCTGTCAGCCTTGCTCTCCCCTGCTCTTCAAGCACACCATATTTAATAATGCTAATGCAGCTTTGCTTAACACGATGAGAACTGAAAGGTTCTCTTTTCTACCTGTCCAAGCCCTTTATGAGTACGTTCAAGGGTCAGCTGCCCCCAAGAAGCTTCCACTGATCACCCTTTACTTGAATCAATACCACATACTTCTTAACTCAGGTCAAACTTAGTTTCTGCATGTTGCTTTGGTCCCTTATAGTAGAATGTAAGTTCCATTAGGGATGATTCTAATTCTTACAATCTACCTGTCACCCACATCGCAGTTAGAAGTGTGAGCCTCAATAGATTTTTATGGGAGGACCAATTGTTTTGTTAACTGAATATATTTCAGAGTAATATGATGATAGCTTATTATTATAATTATTTTAGAAGAGATCCTACTTAGGCTTCTCTCAGGTTTTACAGACTTTTAAATGCTCCAATACCCACGTATTCTTGGAAAAACAAGCTCGCATTTGTTAACTTGTACTTCCAGTTGTCATCCCATTTCCTAATGAAGGTGATAATCGTACCTGCCAATAATTATGATAAATGTGTGATTTTATGCAATGTCTTTTGTTCATTTCTAAAATCAGTGAAAGTATAGGTGATTTTATGACATCACTGTTCAAATGTGGAACTAATGTGAGTGATATGTGATTAGAATGTTTTTCAGAAAAGATAAATCTCTTTGGTCTAATTAATGTAAGTAGGAGTCAGGTATCAAAAATCTTGGTATTTCTTATAGAAAATTCCATCCTTTCAATTCTAGCTCTCCTCCTTCCACAGTTTGACTTGCCTGCGTTTGGCTCCCAGTTTTACCATCAAAAGCTGCTCTTGTCAGTTCCCGTCCATTCTCTCCCACATCAAGGATATGATTGATACACGTGGTTAGAGTGCAGGATTACACAAGTAGAGGTGCCATAACGGCAGTGCCCACATCTTCAAGTTGAATATCAGACACTTCTGTTCTTAAGTGCCATTTAGGTAGTGCAACATACCACATGGTCCAAACACCCTCCATCTGGGGGACCCTTTTCCTTTCAGGAATCCACTCCACTCCACTCCAATTCTTTTAAAGGAAAGCATCTCTCTGTTGCCCTCTCTGAATATTCAGAAGCTATTGGATTAATTGCAGTGTGTCATCAACTGGGGTCTTCTGCTTTCTCCCTTCCCTCCTAGGCTCTAGAAGAGAAAGGAAATAGTTGATAAATGTTAACTTTTTTTTTTCCTTTGATAAAAAGTATGTTATCCCGGGGCAGAGGCATAGAGATATTTTCTGTAGTGTGTTATAGGTTAAATATCATCTAAAATAAAAAAGAAGTTTAATTTGAAAAATAGATGGTCTTCTACCCATGGATGAGGGAAAAACTTGATATACAGTCAAAGGATATGGTAAAGAAAAGAGCATGGGCTTTCAAATAAGACAAAAACAATGTCAAATCTGAGCTCCCCAGAAGGTGATCTTGAACCTAGTTTCCCTCGTCTCTAAGTGCTGTATTCTAACATATGCGTTAAAGATTGGTTGAAAAATAGATAATACTTGTCAAGAGTCTAGAGCAGTGGTTGGACCTAGAAGGTGCTCATTACTGGTCACTGAAATGATTATGATGATGGCAGTATTAGAATGAAGCAAACTGATTCCTGAGAAACCATAGCTATGAAAGCAGGGAAGGGAGTTTGTTTACTCAGTAGTTCAAAAATGGTTATCCAGTGTAGAGAGCAACTCCTTTAGGACACAAAGTATAAATGTTCTACAATTTAATCCTATGTAGGGTATTGTAGGGGTTCCTTTCAATTTATGCAACAGAGAACACTTCATTAGAGAGAAGAGAAAATACTATTCTATGGTTATAGAAAACGGCGAAACATATATTCAGGATGAAATTAAAATGCATTGGCAATTTTTAAAAGCCCATTTTTTTTTAAACTATTAGAGCTACTGCAATATGTTTTTTATTTTCTGAAGCAACAGCTAACATTGAAGATGACCAGGGATACCAGGAGAGGCTGTTAACATTTCTAATTGACTTGTCGACCCATGAATCAAGAGGATTTTAAAAAGCAACAATCTACGATTTCCAATTCTTCCTTGGTTAGAATTTACCCTTCTCAGTTTAAATGAGCTTCATACTCTCTGCACGGAAGAGATAAGAAGGAATACCATCCTGCAGCTCCATCTGTGCCCAAGGTCACCATACTAACATTGTCCCTTCAGTGACTTGGCAACCAATCATGACAGTCATCCACAAGGACTGAAACACACGGCAAACCCAAGGACATTTTCACAAGAACCATTTCATTTCGTGCTGATACTTCAGCTTTGTCTAATCTAAGATCACGGCTAAAATGGCCACAAGGGAAGCAAAAGCATACCACCAGATGTCACATGGCTTAATAGAAGGAAAATGTCTACCACAAAATGTTCTTTTTGGAAGATGCATTTTTGTCGCATGCTAAATATGACAAAAAAAAAGAAAATGTCTTATTCTTGGTCTACATATTTTTCTTGTCAAATTACTGACTGCCACTGTGGTCTACCTAGACTTCAGCTAGTAATATACTGCTCATATCTACAAAAGCTCAGGGTATAGTAATCCCATTTGTATACATCAAAATAAATTGTGAAGTAATTTCTTTCAGACCTATCTTGACTGGTCATTTCTACCCACCTCATCCATAAGACTCTCCTTTCGATATCATAATTTATAAACCTTTAATGTATAGCCTATGATCTGATACATAACTATTTGGTAAATACAACCTAGGATGGTTACTTCACTTATATTCAAATAAAGTTAAATAAGACACAGTTTTTTGGAACAAAATAATTTAGATTAGGAATCTAAATATGTAGTTTCTACTAATATGCCTACCAGTCACTTGCTTGATGAATAAAAAAACAGTTATCAGCTTTTCATTTTCCCATCTGTAAAACAACACTTTTTAACATCTGACTTCAAAAAGCCACTTAGGGCTCAATGAAAATAAATGAGAGGTGTATTTGGTACCATGAACTCTTTAGAGTTACAAAGTGGGGCATTCCCTTGTTGCCAGGCAACATCAGAATGGATAACAAATCAAAGCCTGAAACAGCACTAATCTGACTTTATTTGTAACGCATTTCATAGACTAACTGTACAGATAAAATTTATGAGAAGTGGCTTACTAGACATAATACCTTCCAGATACAGAGAATTCATATAAGCATAGAGTCCAGAATGGCCAGCACATATATCAACAAGCAAGAGGAATTCTAACCAAAAGCCAATCTTCCAAAATGATTCAGACTCAGCCAATGTCATTGCCATGTCCTGGAACACCAGGACTGCCAAAGGTAACATATCAAAAAGAAAGGAGCCACAAGGGTCCATGAAGATGGAGCAGGACACAGGGGTTTTCAGTGGCATACTTTATATTAGATTATTATTTCTGCCTAGTGCAGAAGCAAATTCTTCCTTTTTTTTTTTTTTTTTTTTTTTCATTTTAAAATAAGTTCCAGGGGCACCTGGGTGGCTCAGTGGGCTAAATCCTCTGCCTTTGGCTCAGGTCATGGTCTCAGGATCCTGGGATTGAGCCCCGCATCAGGCTCTCTGCTCAGCGGGGAGCCTGCTTCCCCTCCTCTCTCTCTGCCTGCCTGACTACTTATAATCTCTATCAAATAAATAAATAAACTCTTTAAAAAAAATAACAAGTTCCAGATCTCCTTCCAAATATTTTGCCAAGAGTGACCCAAGAGGACCATGTGCAAGGTAGATGCTTAAGGGTTAAAGGAAGTGCTTGAGGCATAAGAGCTTTGGAAAGATACTTGGAGATTACTCTAGAAAACATCTCTATCACAGTTGTCTTGTGCTGTATGCAGATGATGGAAATTAGGCTGGGCTTAAAGAAAGGGTGTGGACTCAGGACTGTGGTAAATACAACTGACACACAAAAAACAGCAAGCATTTGGATGTGATATCCGTGTGTAGAAGCCCTCTAGGGTTGATCCTATAAGTCTAATTGTATTATTTAATTTCTTTTTATTATAAGCAACAGAAACTCATGGAGGAATCTTCAAAAAAGGAAATGGACAAGTTATTCTAACAAGGCAGAGCCTCATAAGGGAAGCGAGGGAAAAATGAACCAAGACTAAACCAGAGAGGGAGATGAACCACAAAAAAGTCTTAATCTCAGGATATAAATTGAGGGTTTCTGGGGTGGGGGGGTGGCTGGGTGTGCTCTGTATTGCGTAAGACTGATAAATCACAGAACTTAAGCCTTGAAACAAATAATATATATGTTAATAAAAAAAGCAAAAAAAATTGATTTAAAAAGACAGTTTGACAATAAAGATTAGGGAACTCACTGAAACCTGGGAACTTCACAGAAAGGTTAAGTGTACACAGTCAGATTTCTTGAGAATTGGAAACAGAAGGACAAAGATCTAAGGCATTACCTTAGCATCTTCTCAGAATCATAAATGTATTTTTCCACTTTTGTTATCTGCAACATTTTGTGGGTCTCCAGACTCACCACAGCTGCTGAGTCTAATTGATACTACTGCTTTTAATGTGTGCGTTATCTTCTCTACCTTGTATCTTGTTTCCTCGCCATGATACTCATTTCAGTTTGATACTCATTTCATGGTTACCTCAGAGCTAGATCGAGAATAACAGAGGCGTGCAGGAAGCAGAGATTGAACATGTATCCCGCAGTGGAATGGACATCAAAATGTGACCTGTGTGTGTGCCTCATTCAGCCACTGCCTGTGCTATGTGTGCAAAATGGTATGAATAACCAAACAGTGTGTACAAAAGTCACCTCCATTCCCTTGCTGTTGTTTAGACTTCAACCTATTTGATAAGAAAACCAAGAGCAATTGATACTTGGATCTCTGTAACTAGGAAATATTCCATGCTCTCTTGTTTGCACTTTGGGGACAAATGTGTAAAGTTCAGGAGTCAGTCATATTTGTGTCAAATGTCAGTTTCACCATTTATCAAGTGCATGAAGTGTCTTGGGCAAGTCACGTGAAATCTCTGTCCTCTGCACTTGTGATGAGCACTGGGTGTTGTATGTAGGTGAGGGATCACTGAATTCTACTCCTGGAACCTAACTGCGCTGTGTGTTAACTAATAAGAATGTAAATAACAACTGAAACAAATCTCAGGCCTCTGACTGATTCCCACATTGCAGGGTCATTTCAAAATTTACAGGAGACCAGGAGGGGGAGTACCTAGTAGGGAGCATGGTTTCGCGCTTCTTCCTGTTCCTCTCCCGTTGCCCGCCCACCCTTTGAACTGCTCACATGCCGATGACCTCTTACCTATATGCTGTAGGCAGTCACATCCCTCATGCCCTCATATAATAAATCTACTAGGAGAAAATTCCTTCCGAGGGGCATGGAACCCACTCGGAAAGGGTTAAATGAACTCCACAGCAACCATCTAACTAAACGACACTGCTGTCCTGTGAGATGAGCAAGGGCAGGAACTGCTATAGAAAATTTCACAGAAGTGAAACGAAGCCATCAAATATGACTGAGATCACTTAGAGGGTAAGTTATAAATGGCTATCTAATAATATAATTTACTAAAAAGTTGATGCAATGGTATTGTGGAGCCATTTCCCCTGAAGGTTACACTGAAAAGTTCAAATTAGGAAGCAGTGTTTTGCCAAGTGCCATAATGCAGAAAGAGGATATGTCATCAATAACTTTGCAAAGAAAAGTAATATAAGTACATCCTCCACAATGAATACGAACACTGCAATCATTAAAATACAGTTGAAAGTCCAGTCTCTGCAGAAAGCAAATTTTCTAAAACAGCCCATGAGATGGATTTTTTCATGTAGTATATAAGGGCACACAGAACCAACTAGATATTATGAAATATTTGAAAGCTATTATATCATTATAGTTTTCCTTTGAGGTAGGAGATACTCCCAAATGTCTTTATAAATTCTACTCTGAGGATATAAAAAAAAAATTTAAAGCCATTTGAGACTGAAAGAAGATATGGAAAAAGTAATCTCTATTTATCTATTTCTGTACCTCTTAGTAATAAATGATCACAACTTATATTAAATCACACCTTTCTTTTAGTGGCCATGAAATGCATTCCCTAGAGTTTTACATTAATCTTCAGATGTACCAGGTGTACTCAGCTGAGAAAACTTTTTGTCTCTTTCTATAAATGTTTGCTCATTATGGATAGAAAAGCTAGCCTAGAATTCTCTAACTCGACTTCAGGGCAAAGTGCAAAATGTATAAAAGAAAACCAAAAATAGAACTGAGATTTTGAGTGCTTGGTCTAGAAACAACCTTCCCCACCTATCAACCTCTCCTGTTTCTCTTTTTCTCTTCCTCTTCTTCTAATCATACCTTCAAGTAATTATTTACATTTTTTTCTTGTCTAAAGAAGGAAAATAAATCTCACAATTCTCCTTTATAAACATTCTCTGACACCTCAATATTAATAATCATTTCACACTTTTCTCTATGGCACTCAAGATCATTTCTTAGTTTTAAAAAAAAATGACTTATTTCATCTTATTGTAGAGTCTGGGATGGGCAAACCTCCAAGGAATATTAGAGAACAGGGTAAGAAATAGTTCTTTTCTTTTCCAAAATTACCCCCAGTGTATACGCATTTTAGCAGCTAATTTCACTGCTGAGCAGTTAATACAAACAGAGAAAATTTAAAATTCTTCAAATGAATATATTATGTGGCTTACAATGCAAGATGCCAAAAATCCCTTTCATGCCTTTTGACCAAAGGTACATGGAGGCAATGTGCTTAATACTGAAAGGCCAGTGATCAGAACTGCCGGGAAGACTTTTCCATCACAGTTTGCCTCTTTCCTCCTTATGTATTTGGCTAAAAGAGTTGGAAAAGCAAAAGTTCCCAGTTCCCAGCAAGTGATAGGATTGCAGGACAGAGATGTCACCCAGACCCCAACCCAGGGACCTAACACAAACATTCTCTTAGGTGTCTGAACACAGAAACGCTGGAAATGGGACCGATAACTGCTTTACTATACCTCAGCTTTCAGGATGAGTTCCAAATTTCTTAGCATCACCAGCTGTCTGGTTTTAAAGGAGATTTTCTGGCATTTCAGAATGCCAAGAGTATTTTATCAAGGAGGTCTTGAGGAAGGAGACTACAATCATTAGGTTGGAAAATGAGGCATAAATTGAGTTATTTTCTATGACAAGAAGCTCAAAGAAAAAATACTCAGTCCTCCCCTCTCTTTTCCAAATTTTATGATTTTTATATTTTAAAGATTTTTATGGGGGGGGCAAAGGGAGCAGGAGAGAGAGAATCTCAAGCAGACTCCCCACTGAACACAGAGCGGGATGTGGGGCTGAATCTCATGACCCTGAGATCATGACCTGAGCTGAAACCAACAGTCGGACCCTTAACCAATGGTGCCACGCAGGTGTACCAATTTTATAATTTTAATATTGCTCATAATTCAAGAAGAACTTGTCTCTTTCAAAATTTCTTATTCTTTATTTTATCATATTTTTAGTTTTTTCTCTTCAGGAATTAAAGCTTATTGTTATGAGATTAAAGTACATATCCCCTATGCCTCTTTGGTTATTTGTAAGATTTTAGACATAAAGATTTAATGCTGTCAGAGGCTCCATAATTTTAAATATAAGACCCTTTATAATATGGCCTCTGTCCACATTTCTAGTCCTACATACTACTCAGCAACTAAATCAACCATCTTACAGTTGTTTTACCTTGTCCTCCTCTCTCTCCTCTTTGGTCTCCTATGACACTCTTCTTTCTTTTTTTGCATGAACTATTTCACTTCAATCTTGAATTCTCAAGTTCACATCACTTACCTTGTATGGTCTGCACCCTTAGAACTTTGTGTGGCTACTTAACCAAGCATGCCTCACACTGCTTATCATTGCCTCCTCTCTTGTCTATTTCCCTCAACAGTTTAAGAGCTCTCTTTGAGAAGAATTATATATCACCTTTATCAGCCTGGTTGGTCCAATACTCAGCATATAGAAGGTGCTCCATAAATCTTTATCGTAGACATTAACTGGCGATTCATTAAATTCATAAATCAGAATTTATGAATTTATGAATTTATGATGGCTAACATCTAACTAAATATCGATAGAACCTGACATAGATGGTAAAATTAAGACTCAGGGTGGTTACAATGACTGGTTTATAATATAGATTCTACAAATTAGTAGATCTGGGTTGAAACCAGGAATTTAACTCACGTGGACTGTACCTTTACCATGCTAATAGCGAAGTAGCAGTTTGCTACTAGTTAAGACTGCCACAGTCTACAGTTAAACACTTTAAAAATGTTTCACAGATGACTAAACATTGAATATGCAAGAAATGTGACCACAGACCTCTAGTGGTGTTGCAACTACTGACTTGATGTTTTGAAAAGATTCCAGGGATATAATATAATGACCATATCACTGAAAACGAAATATTCTGAGGATTTTGTCCAGGGTATTAGGAAACTTCTAATGTCCATTTTAGGCTGAAAATTGCATGATATTTACATAAATTGATCAAAAATACCATGTGCTTTCCTTGAGTCAGTGACTCTATGAGGAAGAGAAAAGCATAACCCTCTCCCAACAGAGGCAAGAGACTCCCTTCTTCAGTCTTTGAAAACTCCTGCCAGGTTGAAACTGGCACTGATTATTTGGCAGGAGTAAATTTCCATATCACCATGCCCAAAATACTCATGTTTGTTATTAACAATTACTTACTAGGCACCCATGCCCAATAGCCTCTGGGAGCTAAATGAAAGATAATTAAAAGTCTTACATGAAAAATAACAGTCTTTCAATTAATTTCATAAGAGGCATGGAGCAACAGATGATCAGGTAGGTACTTTTATTCATAGTAAAACCAACCAAACAACCAATGAAAACAACAGGCCATGGATGTCAAGGCAAGAAACAAAGGAGATGTTACAAAGGTAAGGAGGCTTTGAGAAAAGAAGTTTGAACAAATCTAAACTCAACATCTTCTTCCCAATCTCCTCCTGACGTAGTGCCCATCGAAGTGAGCGACACTATTATCACTGTCTGGCCATGAAACCCGAGATTCATCCTGGGAAGCCTTCTTCCTCACTCCGTACCCATAATCAGGAACCAAACACTGATGATTCTATTTCTTTCTTACTTATTGGATGTAATCCCTCCTCTCCCCTCCCATGGCCTTGGTTGACAACCCGTTATCTCTTCCTGTCTCAAGCCGCCTTCCACAAAAGCCATCCTCTATACAGCCAGAAAGACTTCTCTAAAGTAGCCTTCTGATTGTGATGCCCTATTCAAAGTCCTTCAGACATTCTTCTTTGCCCTCAGTATCGCCCAGAAGGATTTTCGTAATTTGGTCCCTACCTGTCTCTCCTTGGTCCCTACCTGTCTCTCCGGCACCATCACTCCCAACAAAGAAACTTTTCTCTGGATATCCCCAGTCCCTCCCAATTCTCTAGATGCATGGAAACATGATTTCAGCCAATCTTGCTCTATAGTCATGGGTGAGATCCTCCCTCCATCTCTACTGTGAGGATCCTCCCACACGGATGTGCCGAGATCCTCCCCACATCTCCCCACATGTTCTTCAATTTCCATTTCTGTTTCCATCACCAAATATGATGTGTTAGAACTTCTTGCAACATCCTTCCGATGGTCTCCCCACAACTTAACTTTCTGTACATATGTACAGAATGTTATGCCGTGCTCACCATAAGTGCAACTGCTAGCTTGTCACCATGTAATGCTATTATAGTACCATGGACTCTTATCTCCTGTGCTGTGCCTTTTATCCAGAATGATCTTTTAAAATCTGATCATGTTACTAACTTGAGACTCTTCAGTGAGTTTCCATAGCCCTGAAGATATAGACAGATTCCTAATTAGAGCCCACAGGACCCTGCTAGCTCTTATGACACCAGCTCACTGAATTCTCTTCTTCTACCATTCCCTTAAGCTGTGACTACAGCTTCCTTTTCTCAAAACTTCTATGTCTCAACACATCATAGGACATAATTACACATACTATTCCATTTTCATGAAAGACCCTTCCTCACCCATCATCTCTACTATTACATTTAAATGACTCCAATACATTATTTAAACATTAGCCCTTGCCTGGCACATACACATTTGTTAACCTGATAGTGTTCCTTTGTCTGGGTTTTAATAATGCCACATTCCTTTTTTTTTTTTTTTTGGAAGCTCTTATTTAAAATTACATTTAATTAAGAGATTAATTAATAGCTGAATTCCTCACAGGGCTATAAGCTTCATGACAACAGTGACCATGCTATTTTTATTCAAACTTTCAAAAGGCTGAAACAGATACTAATCTGGAAGGAGAGTCACAGGATGGATTTGAGGTAAAAATACAAGACAGGAAGACCAATACTCGATGTATTTTTAAAAGGAAAGAGTGCCTAAAGAAAGAAGGTATTGGTAACTATGAAAAAAAGGGGGGGCAGATAATGGAGACATGGAAGGAGATTTTGATAAGACTCAGTAATTAACAGAGGACAGAAGGGCTGATGGAAGACAGACAAGAACGCTCAAAGATGACTCCAACTCTAAGCCTGTATACCTAGGAGAACGCTGAGAAGTGCAGTTAACAAAGAGAGAAAAACAGAAAAAGAAAGTATTTTTGTGAGATAAGTAAAATAACTGTGTGCAAAATTTTAGCACACAGTTGGATAATGTGGTACAGAGAGGTCATTCACCAGAGCAAGAGCTGGAGACCTGAAAGTGAATAAAATCCCTAAGAATTTTACTGCAGTGTCCCTCAGTGTGGCTGGCATATCTATGAGGGAATCTGAAAATATATCAGTCTTTGTTCCTCTCTCCATTAATTAGTTGGTGTGGGAGAGAGGTGTTTAGACAGGAGTGCTGGTCTGAAAAAGAATATTCAGCACATTCTGTGCTCCCCTCTGCACACGCACCCCCATCTTACCGAATGCCCAGATTGAGAACTATTATATAAAGAAAGAGCAGAGGGCTACGGGCCAACCATCCATATTTAGAATCAGAAGAAAGACAATCGGTTAAAAAAAAAAAAAAAAAAAACCTCAAGAAAGAATGGTCAGAGAAACAGAAAAGGAGCAATACAACCTAGTGTCCTCAAAATGAAGGGTTTTAAGACAGAGTTTTAGAAAGAAATAGGGAGAGATCATTCTACCTATCAAATAACAAAGGAAACTTTGAACATGATAATATGAACCACTGAGTTCAGCTCTAGGGAATGTCTTACAATCAACATGAGAGTGCATGGGATTTGTCCATGGTGAGGATGTGAAACAGAATCCAATGACTGATTTTTATCCTTATCTATGTTCCTATATTAGTTAGTCAACAAAGAAAATAGCCCTAATATAATATCCTGGCTCTAAGAGAATTGCTGCTAGAAAGACACAATTTGTTACTATAGATTTAGGCATCCCAAAAGAGAAGATTTCACGATTAGCATATCACGGTCTAAATAATAAAATTCTCAAATTTCTGTAAGAATAACTCGCTTTAGGATAGTCACCTTAGGGTTTTGTATTTTTGTTTTTGTTTTTGTTTTTTTTTCCTTTTCCACCTAAGCTGCAAAAATACAGTTTACTTCAACAGATCTCAAGACAAAGTCATAAATGTGGTCTGGGTTAACACCTTAGCTCCAAACCATGAGAACCATTATTCTAGAGTGGTTGTTTCAATTCTCTATTACTATACTCCTCTTTTGGGCAGTTAGTAAGTATAAGAAATGTTTTCTCATACATACGCCTATTTAATAATCCTTTTTTAGTCATTTCTAGGTTGCTCCTTACAAAGGACATTACACTCCATTACAAGGAAATTTCTATATGTTAACTTTTTGTAGAGGACTATCCACCAGTTCTTTTTCTTCCATCTAGAATGAAGTATAGTCCACCAGTTCTTTTTCTTCCATCTAGAATGAAGTATAGTCACCTTAGGGTTTTGTATTTTTGTTTTTGTTTTTGTTTTTTTTTCCTTTTCCACCTAAGCTGCAAAAATACAGTTTACTTCAACAGATCTCAAGACAAAGTCATAAATGTGGTCTGGGTTAACACCTTAGCTCCAAACCATGAGAACCATTATTCTAGAGTGGTTGTTTCAATTCTCTATTACTATACTCCTCTTTTGGGCAGTTAGTAAGTATAAGAAATGTTTTCTCATACATACGCCTATTTAATAATCCTTTTTTAGTCATTTCTAGGTTGCTCCTTACAAAGGACATTACACTCCATTACAAGGAAATTTCTATATGTTAACTTTTTGTAGAGGACTATCCACCAGTTCTTTTTCTTCCATCTAGAATGAAGTATA
>NC_081574.1:28318592-28325825 GCF_022355385.1 Mustela nigripes | reverse complement strand
TCATTGTGAAATATATTTTAAAGTAAAAGGGAAGTCAATAGCAATACATTCCTATCAATAATTATGTCAAATTTATAAAATAACATAGAGAAAACATGGAGATTCATTGGCTTCCAACTTCCAAAGAAGACTGATGGGAAGTAATTATCTAATCAAGACCTAAACCTTAATGAAAAAACTAGGCACATTACTGGTAATAAAATTAGTCACATTTGATTTTTACCCTAGTTTAATACTTCAAATAATACTCAGTTCTATACTTCAGTTGTGTAAACACACAGCCAGTGGATATTCCTGGATGAAAGTATTTTCTAAACCAAACTGCAATTTTCCTTTAGTTATTAGGAAGTTTTAGCAATGGTCATGAGATAAATGGGCTCCAGGCTCAATACCAAGTCTACTGAGATTCTCTCCCCCTCTACCTTTGCCCCTCCTGCTCATACTCTCTCTCAATCTCTCTCTCTCTCAAATAAACAAATCTCTAAAAAAGAAAGGAAGTCGTAGCAATTAAGAGCCATATTCATAAAGGGAACTATACTCTTTAAAAGAAAAAAAAAAAAAAACCAACAACCCCAAAACCCAAGTTTAAATATTCAAAGAACTTTAGACTTCAAAAAGGAAGAAAGAAAGAAGAAAGTAGATTTTGAGGCAATGGGAGCCTGAACCCAAAGGGTAATAAATTATGGGGCACCTCCCACCAGAGATGAAAAGAGAATCCCAGAAAAATTCTTCGGTGAGAGGCAAGCAGTGACTGAGTCAACAGAACTAGCAAATAATTTCCAGTGTTTAATTTAGTAAGAGGCAGAAATGCTTCATTCATTATTCACTCCAATTTATGCACAGATTGAAAGGCACCAAATAACATGTGCCCCATGGGGAAAACTGGTCCTAAGGAAGATGGCTAAGCAGGAATGGCTCCTGTGGAACACCAGTGAGGGGTGCCTTCCACTCTAGGAGGCCATTGTTTGCGATGTGTACCCCCTTCTAAGTTGACTGCTTCAAAAGATGTACTTTTTAAACAGGACATGGAATGAGGGCGCCTAGGTAGATGACACCGCTTAGGATTCTCTCTCTTTCCCTCTGCCCCTTCCCCACTTCAGGCTAGCTTTTGCACCTGCATGCTCTCCCTCTCTCTCTCTTAAAATAAACAAATAAAAAACCAGACACTGAGACACTATAGCATATTATCAGGATAACAACCCCATGACAGAAAAGTCATTAGGACAGAAAGTCTCATAGGACTTGGATTAGACCATTTCTTAGGCTTTGAACCCCCATCTTTTCATATCCACTAATCTCTGATGCAATGCCAACTTAAAATGTGTCTTCATTTCTTTTCACTAAAATGCAGATAGTTATTTTCTTTAAGTGATTTAATATCCAGCCTCTAGGAATGCCATAAAGAGAGGAAGCCTATTTTTTAGAGAAAGCTATTGCCTAAATTTTGAGAGCACAGTGGTTAAAAATGTAGGCTTGAATCTTGACTCCATAACGGATGAATGCTGTGACCTTAGCCAAGTTACTTCTCAGTAATTCAGTTCCCTTCTAAGTAAAATAGGGATAATAGTATCTACTGCAGGGGGTTGTCTAAAAAATTAAATGAGATAACACCTGTAAAATGTATAGAAGAGAGACACAGTGTATACTAAATTAGCATTTCTTAAATAAATAGATAAATTAAAATGCCCCAGATTCAAACCAGATGACGGGGAAGCTATAAAGAATGAATGAAAAGTTTTAGATAGAATTCTTTAGTTAGATGTATGTTTGCCTTAAATTCTCACATCTAGTTTATGTGTCTGGGGAAATCTTGGGAAGCAGGGTTATTCAAACACAACATTTGCTAATCTCACAGTGTGACAAAGCTCTAGAGTTGATGCATAGATGTGTAAGCCAATATTTTCCCTCCAGGCACTTATAATCTAGTTTGGGGCAATGGACAATCATTGAAATTGAAGGCTTATAAACAATTTAAGTATATTTTCCAGAACAACCCACTGACTCAAAGCAACCTATTAACTAGGTGAAGAGAGCAATATCAATAGAAATCATAGAGAGAAAAAGGCATTTCAGACAAGGTTGGTAAATAAGATTTTATTACAAGAGGTGAGAAAAGCATTAGGAGTCGAAATACTTCAAGGTAGACAAGAGAGAAAGCTGTTCTGATGATTAGAATGATGTAAATATGAGTTGAAACAAGAAAGCAAATGGGATAATTGGAAAAGCAACGAGTAAAACTAGTTAGAAAAAATGGTTCACAGAACAAATAATGGAGACATGGTTTGAAAATAGGTTTTAAATGTGCCTTTATTCCTCCCACCTTCCATTCACACGTAAGAACCTGAGCTGTCCAGTAGAGAATAAAGCCAAGATTTCTGGTCCATTTGTGCAAACAAGTTCTGGCATGCAGGACAAGGAAAGAACAGAAGGATTCTGAACAACTGCCTTAAACAATAAAAAAGTTAACCAGCTTTCAGCAGACATTCTGGCTATGAGACATGGGCGAATCTGTGGGGATATGACAGAAATCTGAGCAGGTAAAATGGAGACCCTTTGGGGAGACGTTGGAAATGTCATGCTAAGGAGTTCTGATTTTATCACAGAGGCTATCAGAGCCACTGAAAGGTTTTTTGTTTGTTTTAGGGTTTAAGGATAGTAATGATAAAATAATACAAGCCAAGGGACAAGAGGGCACCAATTTTTAAAATAAATTTATTTAATTTTTAAGGCACCTTTTTAAATGTGAGACTTTTGGAAAAACTAGTTGTTGCCAATAGTCTAACATAGAGTTATGTAAGAGGAGTTAGGATTCTCATAAAAATGTATCATGATCCTTAATATCTCTTATATTTAAAATAACTCACATACATGGAACATGCAGATTGACTGTCTTTGGTAACATCTGGCAAAGAAGGAGCTATTCATTTCAGCTGACTCATTTTCACAAAATTTGCTTAGTAGTGTCTATATGTGATTACTGTGTATTTTTTTTCTTGTAACTGCTTTACTGTGTTTAATAGTGCCAATACACAAAATGAACCAATGGATTAAAATTAATCCACTGAACATACAAAAGTAGTAAAATATGAAAGTGGTCTTGTAAATGATACACTATGACATAAATTTGTCAAAGTGCATAGTGAATCTGTGTGCAGAACAAAGTTCTCCACAATGCATCATTTTCATAAGCAACACAAAAGGAAAACTGCAAACATGAAGTAGAATGATAAAAATCTCAAGATTGGACTTTGGGGACTGGCTGTCCTTCATCCCTGGTTCTCAGTGTGTTGCCTGCTGCAAAAAGTTGTCAAGTAGTGGTGTGAAGTCACTGAAGCTTTCTTTTAATTTTCAAGGCAGAGTTCAAGTATATCTATCAAGTTTTTCTAAGACAAGTGAAAAGCAAAAGTTTTTTTTTTTTTTTAAGATTTTATTTATTTATTTGACAGAGAGAGATTACAAGTAGGCAGAGAGGCAGGCAGAGAGAGAGAGGAGGAAGCAGGCTCCCTGCTGAGCAGAGAGCCCGATGCGGGACTCGATCCCAGGACCCTGAGATCATGACCTGAGCCGAAGGCAGCGGCTTAACCCACTGAGCCACCCAGGTGCCCGAAAAGCAAAAGTTTTAACATAAGATATTGCTGAGTCTCCACACCAAAAGCAGAGAAGAAACCAAAAAAGAGGGATCATACAAAGTTGCAAATAAATCCAGTGACAATTAGTCACATTACAGAGAAAACCAGAATAAACCAATCACAAAATCATTTATGAAACTGTTACAATACGCGTAAGTCAGTGGAATACAATGTGAAAGAACATTTACTATTTATTGTTATGTCTTTATTAGCAGGTTAATTTTCTTCAGAGTTATAAAAAATCAGAGACAGAGATCACATGTGTAAAAGGAAACATGATTGATAATTATTTATCACTAAAAACTATGCGAGGAGGGAAGAGATTTCTTGATTGTTAGTAATTTTGTAAGCCTTTGTGTAGATAAACAGCACGTTAGGATTGTTATTGACTGAGTACCATCAATACGTGCAACAAGGATATCGTCACCTGAATGACATAAATTGCACCTCTGGGCAATCCAGCACTGCTTTATTCACAGCTGCCAATGCAAGTGTGCCTCCTGAACTTGACTGAAGTTTGAAGGAAATAAGAAAAGCTACAAGTATGACCAGATCGTGGCCAAGAATTTCCAACATGCTGTGCAAGAAAACGGGTTGAGAACAGAAGATTCTGTTTCTTCCTACTCAAGAGCTCTAGCTGTCAAGAATAAAGATCTTCAAATGAAATGATAAGTGAAAAAAAAATCCAGTAAAAAAGATTTCTTTAATTTCCAATGCCTTATCTAAGTGGTATATTCTGTATCTGGAGGCTCCTGAATCTATTACTTCAAAGACATCATTTTTAACATTTAGGAAGAGAGAGGAAACGTTCTTAAAAAGAGTGAATTTTGATATAAACAGATTAGTTGACAAGAGTTTATTCCTTACTACTTAAAGATATTCTTAATGCCACAAATGAATATAATAAAATAATGATCACAAACAAATCCACCAAAAAATTCATTAGAAATCCACTCATCAGTTATCTTCTTTGTTGATGAATTCAACATTCTGGCTGCTTTTGAGAAGGGCACAGCCTCAACCTAATTAGTTCCTGATAGGGCACTGGGTGTCTACAGTGAAAAGTCTCCATAATTTCTAAATCTTCACATTCCTGAACCCTGCTCTTCACAAAGACTTTTTTTTTTTTTAAATACTGTTTAACTTGTTTTAAGCTTTCATCACAAATGGTGAAAAATACTGAAGTACAGACAAGGGATAATCATAATGTGGTCAACATTATATGTTATTATAAATTGAAAACATTTCTGGCTTAAAAAATAAGTCTAGTAGTCAATGCAGCTCCACGGGGTCTGTGTGTCTGGTAGGGTCAGTCTCTGTGTCCCTGATAGTGCTTGTCTTCACCCATTTTTATAAGTCCTCCACACCCGCCTCTTCTTTGTCCCATCTGTTCATCGAAGGTTCAGGGGGCTCATCAGGGCCACCTTGTCTTCCTCCACTAAAGCCACCTGGGTCCTTGCCCCAGCCACCATGGAAGCCACTTTGGAACATTCAATGGGGACCACAGTAGTCCACGAGGCTGCCTCTTCTTCCCCACATGCCGTCAGGGCTCACTCTGCCAAGATCACTGCCCAAGGGTAGAAAGGGTGGTGGAAGGAAGCCTTCAGGCTTTAGAGCCTTACACTGGTTGCATTCTATTCTCCAGGTGAAGTCCTGGTCTCCATACCCTGAACAGGGGCACTCCAGTCTCCAGCCTGGTGTTGGTTGTATCTTTCTCCAGATGGATTTCCTCAGGAATCCTGGGGCTCTCTTGAGGTGAAGCCATCTCTGTCACATCCACAGCCTCCCATGTGACCTTCTGGGCTCCCCAGACCTCCATGAAGTAGTAGTGACATCCCATTACCCTCATGGGGAGTCATACCAGCCCACATGCTCTGTATCAGAGGCTTCTTCCAAGCAAGAAAAACGTGGTTGGATGGTTCCCATCCAACCAGTCCAAGATAGACTTGGCAGTTGGTGGGTCTTTGTAGAATGCTGTAGCATAGCTTCTTGGCTTTCCTGTTTCCTTGTTCAAGTAGCTATGGGTCATGGGCTGTCCAAGTCTCTTGTTCACCTTAATAACTCCATACTGCTTAAAGCCAGATTATCTAGAGTCACACTTCCATTTGAGCCTTGCACATAAATTGTACCAGTGTCAGAGTCTTTATCTGGATCTATAGATGGGTCTAGATCAAGACCAGGTCCTTCATCCATGAAGCCATCAGGCCTGTTGAAGCCACCTCACTCTCCACCACCCATTTCACCACATCCTCCTTCCCACCCAGCTCTGCTCATGCCTCCACAATCAACAACCCCTTCCCCTGCCCCACTTGTCATGGCCACTCATGCTCCAGTTATCTGGAGCAGAAAATCCTCCAGACTTTGGCCCATAGATACCCATGCTAGTAGGGTGCTCCTGTCAGAACGAACTCTGCTGTCTGTAGCCACTGCACTGGAAGATCCAGTTCGCCAGGGATGGGTGATTAGCTGCTGCCCACTGTTGCTTTGTGGACCATAGTTAGTCTCCTATAGCCACTCACCAGGCCATGGGTGTTCTGCTGAGAGTAACTGCTCTGATGATAACTAGTCAGCTGTGTAGAGGAACAGCTAGTAGGAGGATGCGATGGTGGTGCCATGACTGGCTGCACAGGGTAACTCTCCGGTACCTGGGGATAACTATAGTTACTCTGCCTGTATCCTAGGCTGGGCTAGTTGTAACCCCCTAATTAGATTGAGATTGACTCATCTCAGCAGATTTGTTACCATCCTGTGGTGGTGTAGGTGTAGTAGCTGCCAGCTGCTGTCCATAGGTAGGGTATGCGTTGTATAGGAGGCCTGGGTGGTAGGGAGCACAGCAGTGGTGGTATCTTGAGCATGAGTGTCATACACCTGGATAGGCTGACTATCTGCCTGGAGGGTAGTTGGACTAATATAACCAGTAGGAGGTTGCCTGTAAGAAGTTGTACAGGTGGTCTGCCCATAGATCACAGTGGTCTGAACCTGGGGATAGCTGACATCAGTGGAATGTCCATAGGTTCTATAACTTTTCTGCCCACATGCCTGGGGGGTCTGTGCATATCCTGGAGTGGGTTGGATGGAGGAAGCACTATAGCTATGCTTGGCTGCAGCTTGGCTGTAGGGTCTGGAATCCTTGGTACCACTTTCTCTCCTTCCCTTTCATTCCCACAATGACTTTTAAGTTAGGTCTTTCTGATTTGATAGAAATTAAGAATAAATGAAGAAATAGACTCTATATGGACTCTACCATCCAAACTCCATGAGATCTGGTTATCTACATTCTCAGGTAAAAATTCTCTCTTCCTCTCCTGATATAATTTTTTCATCATTATCATTGCTATCATTATTATAATGAACTAATTATTCATAATTGCTACTACTACCTTTATTTACTATTATTTTAAAAATTATGACAATATTTAAAAATTTTTCTTTCTTTTTTTTTAATTTTTTTATTTTTTATAAACATATATTTTTATCCCCAGGGGTACAGGTCTGTGAATCACCAGGTTTACACACTTCACAGCACTCACCAAAGCACATACCCTCCCCAATGTCCATAACCCCAACCCCCTTCTCCCAACCCCCCTCCCCCCAGCAACCCTCA
>NC_081574.1:28251625-28318192 GCF_022355385.1 Mustela nigripes | reverse complement strand
GCCCCTTTGGATCACTACGTTTGTATCTTTAGGGTAAATACCCAGTAGTGCAACTGCTGGATCATAGGGCAGTTCTATTTTCAACATTTTGAGGAACCTCCATGCTGTTTTCCAGAGTGAACAATATTTTAAAATTTTAACCTATAATTTGTCTGTACTTCTGGTACCTATTAAATGGTTTGCAGATGCCAAAGAAAGAGGAACTTTGATGCATAGGATGGATGGACTGGAGGAAGAAAAATGGTAGGCGGGGAGACGGAAAAGAAGTCCAGTGGATTAGTAGCGGTCTGAGATGGTGACAACAGAAACGAAGCTAAAAAGATAGTTGCAAAACATACTAGAAAGACAGAGTTTCTTGATGTTTTGACAGAATAAATAACATGAGAGGAGTCTTTAAGGAAGAGGAGTCATTAAGGAAGACTTTGAAGTTCTAAGATGGGGGCGGATAGTTATATCAACAAAAACAAGAGAGTAAGCAGGAGATGCTGGTTTATCCTAGAAATTGAAGGTTCCAGTATAAACATATTGCATTTGAAGTTAACATACTAATGGCCAAGTAAAGAAGAATATTTTGAATAAAATTAAAGTACCGCTTGTACACAGATGCTTCTAAAATGTTAGAGGATTGCTGGTTTCTGAATGACAGTAAGCAAATTACATTCATCATTTGCCTAACAAATTGACTTCATAAACAGACAAAGATAAATAACAGCTCACGCTCTGAATTAGCATGGTCAGGATTAATATGAACTCTATATGGGAATAATTATTACTACTAAATACTGTAGCATAGAAACGCAAACATTTAGTCTTCATAAATAATGATACTTGTCCCTATTTTGAATTGCCAAGAGACATAAATCTTTATAGTTTTCAGGATTTCATTTGTAGGTTTCACTGATGTTTTTCAGTATTTTTTCTGTAGCAGCAGATACGAAATTTTCCCCAAGAGTTGGCAGCAGTGCAAACACAGCTCTGTAATCACTATGAATCGTTATCTGTTTCCCTTCACTTGAGCATTCGCCTTTCTTAGATAATTAACACACAAACCCGCAGGCAAACACACACACACCCCCATGCCAGATCCTCGCTCACTGATCTCCCATTTCCCAAAAAGTAAAAACAGTTGAGATGGAGTAATGATTAGTAATTTTTGTCTTTATAGTAAAATTAAAGTTGGAAAACAAATGTTGCTTCTGGTTACATTGGAGCATTTTTCAATACTTTGATATTTCTTTATAAATAAACTAATTGCATCTCCCACTAACACCCACATATGTCATGTCAAGAGAGGATAATGCTATTGAGTGTCTTGTTCTTGGGGCCTCTAAGTCATTGGACTCTTGTCAGAGCACATGGTTACTGCATGGAATTAGTTCATTCAGATACCTGGCTAATATAAAATAGTTCAGAAACCTAGAAAGATGAAGGGAGACCCAGGGTTAAGGGTAGAGAGTGTGGAGCTAAGGAAGTATTCAGGCATTGACTGTGTAATGTTAACATCAACCAAACAGTTGATTTCATTACCAGGGAAGTGACCTCAGAACTCCTAATCTTTTACCAAACAGTAGTAATTATCCAGAGAATGGGCAGACATCGATCAGGACACATTCCTCAGTTAATGCCGACATGCTCAGCTAATGAGTGTAATGAAGTCAAATGTGAGAAATTCAGAGAAGCTGCACATACGGTGTGTCACCTGAGGGTCATTTAATCCCCAGCTCTGTCAGAGAGTCAGTAGAGAAGCTCTCAAGGGTCACTTAGTCTTTTTGAGGTTGCTCTCCTTTCTCTCTTTCTTCCTTCCTTTCTTTCTTTCTTTCTTTTTTTAAAGATTTTATTTACTTGACAGAGAGAGACACAATGAGAAAGGGAACACAGGTACAGGGAGTAGGAGAGGGAGAAGCCAGGCTTCCTGCCGAGCACGGAGCCCAAAGTGGGGCTTGAACTCAGGACCCTGGCATCATGACTTGAGCCGAAAGCAGACATTTAACGACTGAGCCATCCAGGCACCCTGTGCTGGCTCTCCTTTATTGAAATACTGACATGATAAATCTGTCATCCAGGAATCTATTGCAAAGGAGACTTCATGCAAAACGAGTATTAAACAAATATAAGAGCTATAGAATGGTTATATTTAAACGTGAATGAGTATTTATATTGTGGCACATGGTCTCATGAGAGACTTTTTCTCATTCAGCATGAATTTAGGCCACTTTATCTGGACAGTCCACCTACACTTAGAAAGAGTTAACTAAAGAGATGCAGAGAAATTGACACTCACTGAAAGCTGGATTATCTGATTACCCAAGAAACAAGCCACAGATCAGCCATAATTACCCTAGAGGTATTTTCTGTCGGGACTGGGAATTATAGTTTCACTTTCTGTTTTCTTCTTCTTCTTCTTTTTTTTTTTTTCCAAACTGTCTCTTTCCCTAAAAAGCCAACCTGTTCTGCCTTCCCACTGTTGCTCATAGTACTTGTGTGGGAACAGCAAGCACTGAAAATCCCAGCTCTTGGAGGTATATTTGCACTAGCATCAAGTACCTGCTATAAACATTTAATATTCAGCTTTGGAAAATGAGGCTGTCCTTTAAAAACTGACCCAGCAGAGTCACTTATGGTTTGCTGGTCACAAAACAAACTGAGGGTTGCTGGGGGGAGGGGGTTTGGAAGAAGGGGGTGGGATTATGGACATTGGGGAGGGTATGTGCTTTGGTGAGTGCTGTGAAGTGTGTAAACCTGGTGATTCACAGACCTGTACCCCTGGGGATAAAAATATATGTTTATAAAAAATAAAAAATTTAATAAAAAAATAAAAATAAAATCTTAAAAGAAAAAAAAAAAAAACTGACCCAGCAGAATACACCCCTGCCCCAGCTTAGTCCCCATATCCTGATTCTCTTTTGATCCTGAGCTGTGGGGTACTGCACAGCCAGGGGCTCAACCCTGACTTTGGAGACACAGAGATCTGAGCTTCATTCCTGCTCTGCTTCTTACAGTTCTGTGACATGGTGGGAACTCTCTCAACTCTCTGAACCTCCTTTCTGAAGTGAAGATAATAACATGACCGGCAAGGTGACTGTAGCAGAAAAATGCCTGTATGGTGTGCCGAGGAAAAAAAAAAATACTATTATAATTATATGCATAAGGATACGGAGCACGTAAAGGAAAAGATGATATACACAATAAAGGCCTGAAACCTAGTACTGTTTCTGAACTGTCACAGAAAATCCAGCACCAAAAGCAATTTTCTATTCAACTGTCGGGTGCCCCGTAATGTGAAAGCAGATCGCATAATGACAGAGCTGAAGAGCCCTTGTTGTGGGGTGTCTCCAGGGGTCTGGAGCAAAGCTCTTCTGGTGGAATTACATCTTCAAGGACTCTCTCTGGAGTCTTCAGAATGCATACAAAAGATGCAATCAGCTTCATAATAACCAAAGAATTAGCTAGCTTGAAGGAACAATTGTTCATTCCTCGCTATTTTGTCAGTGAAGGTCAAAAGGTCCGCCCTGAATTATCTGGAGGGACTAGCACACGGGATATTCAGTGGCACATGCCCCACTTGGATGTGGGAGGCCCAAGCAACCATATTCTCTCTCCCTTTATTCAGTACCTAGCTTAATGTTGGTGTGCCTCTGAATTATCTGTTGACTGAAAGGGCCAGTACTCAGCGTACTTTGGGGACAAAAGACATTCACCAAGTGCACAAAAATCTGGCAGAGGAGAACTCTTGACAAAGAGATCCATATATGCCCCATTAGAAATGTGACATAAAAGTGTGCTTTTTTATTCCCCCCTAAAAACATGAAGGTTCTCCTATTTTGCCACGAGTTTTATCATCTTGGGAAACAGCTTTCTAACACTCCAGACAAATAATTCCAGCACTGCTCAAGGAGCTCCAATTTGAAAGCTGAGCCTTTCCAGATGTGCCTTAGAGCCTGGGGAGGATCTCCAAGCCCAGCCTACCCATGGCTTTCTCCAAGAAAAGAGCTCTATTAAGATGGGGAGAGAATTCCTCTCCTAAGATATCTTACATAGCTCTTCAATACAAATTTCTCTCTTTTATTGATGCCCCTTCAAACTCTGGGAGTCTTAATGAGTCTCCACTGGTTGATAAATTTGGCTCAATAAAAACAGTTTGGTCTATCCACACAGCCCCTGAACCATTAACAGGAACTTTGCTGAATTCTTGCTCATCTCCATTTCCTCCCTATCTCAGTCCTGAACATTTATCTTACGTTGTAGCATATTCTCACATTAAGTTGTAAGTATTGTCAGACTAGCCTCTTCTACTAATTTATGGGACTCAATGTAGTATGATTGAAAGAGCACTGGACTTGGGAGGTACAAGAGCTAGTTTCCAATCTAAAAATGTGTATATTATGATCTCACCTTTTAAAACAATGAACAAAAAGCCTATATATCTATAGTGTGTATGTATGTATGTATGAATGCATATGTATACATATACATGCCTGTATGTATGTATATATATATAGAAATGAGTATTTATTACATATATATATATGTATATACGTATGAATTTGTATGCCTCTTTAAGTACACGAATTTTGGGAAAAAATCCCAGACATTTTCTAGGCTATTGAAATACTTTTTCTGGGTGTATGTTTATGAGGTGAGGCTCATATTGATGTAGGGAATGAGAAGAAGAAAAGTGCAAACTAAATCAAAAATGGAAGAAAAAAACCTAGAAATTCTGCTAAATCTCTCTCCACCAATTTGTATATGAGAGAAAATCACATTTGCTCATCCCTATAAAATTATCTACTATGTATGGGCACATGTAAACAGACATTTTTAAAACAGCTTAATTCATCACCCTTTCCCAGTTAGGGGACTCAGTCATTCTCAGTGCTGGTCGTTCAGGCTCTGAGGCATGGTGTGAGCTATATGGGCTGCATGGACTTCCAGGACCCGTCCAATAGCCCTGGGATGCAATGTTGAGTACATGCTATCAAGATAAATAATTTATTCTGGTGCTGTCCTTCATTACACCAGCTATGATAGGCTCTAGGAGTAGCAAAAGTCAGTAAGAGAACTGATCCAGGACTCGGGAGGTTGTAAAGAGAAGGAGTTGAAAACTCAAGGGAGCTGATGAAGGAGAAATTCAAATGAGTGCCCACAAGGTCCTGAAGATGAAGCCTAAAGGAGCTTGAAAAGACTCAAGACCGGGAGTACAAAAGGGGTCAAAGAGCAGGTAGGCTCGAGAGGAAAGATGAGAGGTTCTTGTTGAGAGAGCATAAGAGATGCAGCTGAGAAAATAGATTGTTGTGGACATACGGTGACAAAGGTTCCTAGAAGAGCCAGGATCCAGGAGCTGTAAAGTTAGGTTGTGTAATGGGTCATTCCAAGCAAATGAGGAAACACACAAAAGTAGCTCCAAGTAAGACCATGGACCTACTGCCTAATTCACTCATGACCATCCAAGAAGGACATTTCCAGGGCCATAAATGTGAGTTATGAGGAGGGATAAATTATATGTAGCCCAGTGGCAAGATCTACCAAAGAGAACAATTTGGGAAGAACATGACCATACTTCAGATACTTTGGCAAATATCTGAAAATTCTAATGAGCAGCCAGGCTAATCACCCGCTATGGACCACTCCTATCCTCTAGTCACAAATGTGTATGTGTGCTAGGGATAAGGAACTTGGGCTACAGGGAACCAGAGCCCTTAAAGAGGACCTACGTTTCCAATATAGGGAGAAATGTTGAAAATGTGGACGATTTGTCAATAACCCAACAGGCACGGGGCTAGGTCAGCTGTGGAGAGTGAGAGTGGGGATGGCAGAACTAAAGGAGATGAAATTTGAAGTTTGCTAACCAAAAGGAGCTTACACTTTGGACAAGGCCAAGGGAGTTTAGAGATAAGGAAAAAATACATAAATGATTAGCCTAAAGATTTCCTAAACTGTCATCAAATCGTTTTGATATTAACATTAGATTAAGGCTCAAGAGGACGTTATGGCCTGGGATGATCCCTAAGGCTTCAAGTTGGTCCACATCTATGTTCCTTGCATTTGAGAAGAATCATGGGTGGAACTACTGGACCCAGCATTGACATAGAGTGGCCCGGCAGGACAGAAGATCAACGGATCAAGAGCCCTCAAAGCGAAAGACGTAACAAGTCAGGTGAGTGGTCTGAACCAAAGCAAAGAAATTGATAGCTGAACTGCTCCTAGAAGGTCACGTGACATGTTCAGGCCTGAACCTACCATCTATTATAGAAACTGATAATTTTACTTAAGCACAAAACTCCTTCTCCCACTTGCCCTTAACTTTGACATGACAGCCAGGTAAATTAACGTTATTTTTTTGCTGCTGTTATTGTTTTACTATTTATTTATTCATTTATTTTTATTTAAATTCAATTAGTTAATATATAGCATATTATTAGTTTCAGAGGTAGAGGTCAGTGATTCATCAGTCTTATATAACACCCAGTGCTCATTATATTAAGTGTTCTCCTTAATGTCCATTCCCCCCCCACTTCTGCTCCAGCAACCCTCAGTTTGTTTCCTATGATTAAGAGTTTCTTATGGTTCATCTCCCTCTCCGATTTTGTCTTAATTCTTCCCTCTCTTTCTCTATGATCCTCTGTTTTGGTTTTTAAGTAGATCAACATTATTAGGAGAGAAGGACAGAGTAGCCATGTGAGTTGAGGAGAAGGAAGACCTGGAAATATTTAAGTAAGTAACTGGCATTTGGGAAACCAGTGCTACCATGAGCCCTTCTTCACTGTATCCTGAAAATGATCACTAGCTATATCGGAATTTACTGAGAAGTTCATGTTTTTAGAACCACTGTGGAGGATGAATGAATTCTTTCACTAGCAAATAGGTCAGGCTGTCCCTTCTTTTTTTGCAGCCAGGCCAGCAATATAATGAAAGCTTAAAGATAGGCTTGACAACCACTCATAGTATGCCATTATTGGCCCCCAAACGAAACTGCAGTATATCCCTTTGTCAATTATTTTATGCATGCTTCATTATGTATTTGTCATGTATTTGTATTTCTTTGTCAGTCACTTTATGTCTGCTTAATTCGGGTAAACAAATCAGTGCATCAGAGACTTACTCAATATAGACAATATCAATTTGCCTACCCATGCCTCAGTTTTACAATAAAATATGAATAGCACTAGGAGTGTTTTGCCTGACTGAGCCTTGTCAAACACACTATTACCACTTCCCTGCCTTGGAGACACACATGTACACACACGCGCACACACACCTTAAAAACTGTCAAAAATAAGAAAGACATCCCAATTCTCAAGAGGGTGTTTTCAACAGCCTTACTGACTTTCTCTGAGATGTGGATCTTAGGATAGAAAAAGGAAGACTAGGTTTCCTCTTTGTAATGGGGTGAGCAAAGGAGAGAGAAAGAGGAAAAAATCAGAATGGATTCATGGGTACATAAAGACATGCACATGTAGTGGTTAGGTATTTATGTGTCTTGTAATGAACTTCCATGCCTCTGGTCTAGGGCCAATGATAGCACAGGAGAGGAAAGGCGATTGTTGAGCAAAAGTGCTCAGGTGGCATGTACATCAGATGGAGCCCTTTTGGGATGACTGGCATCAAACATTCCAGGACTGGCTGAGGCTCAGTCAGTTAACTTCTCCCTCAAAGTAACTTGACATGGTTATAAAACGTCTTACTTCAATAAAAAGCTCTGAATTCCTCTGAAGGGTGAAACAACATGAATAGAAAGGCTTTTAATGCTTTAAAATGAACCCGATATATCATATTGGCATCAAATACTTAGAATTTAATGTCTCCTGAGGTTATCCTACAACATAAGAAATATCACAAGTTTAAGAAGAAACTCAACAGGGGCACCTGGGTGGCTCAGTGGGTTAAAGCCTCTGCCTTCGGCTCAGGTCATGATCCCAGGGTCCTGGGATCAAGCCCCACATTGGGCTCTCTGCTCAGCAGGGAGCCTGCTTCCTCCTCTCTTTCTCTGCCTGCCTCTCTGCCTACTTGTGATCTCTGTCTCTCAAATAAATAAATAAAATCTTAAAAAAAAAAAAAAGGAAGAAGGAACTCAACAGTACTTTCATGTGTTCTAGAAAGTTCAAGTTCACAGAAAACAAACTAAAAGTAAACAGATGGAAGGTGTGCCACATGGGGTAAACAGACAAGGTGGGGAATCCTTCCTACACAGGAATTACAAAGGGCTACAACAGTCTTCCTGGTGGTAGCTAGGGAGAGCTCTAACATGGCTGACAAAGGGAGAGTGAGGAGAGAAGGCTCAAAAGTGAAGGCTTCACTCTTCAATGGGAGAGTGAAGGAGGAATGGAGGCGCTGTGAGCACACGTGACTACTCTAATATAGTGATGGCAAAAATACTAGTTACGGCACGGGCCTATCGTGGGTAACGCCTTTTCTCCAGTTGGCAGAAAAGCCTCTCTATGGTGTCAATCACCACTTTTTGCTGCTGGATGCAGAAGAGGCATATCCCTCAGATGAAAACCCAGTGCCCAATTTGATGCTGCTACATAGATAGAAAAAAATAAAATAAAATGCTGATTCCTTCCCGGTTTAGCAAACACTGGAAATCACTTCTGCTGGTACCACACAATGGTCTCTGCAACTTCAGAGACAGGCTCCATATTAAACGAGGGCGGAAAGTCAGGCAAATTGTTGCTGACCGCCTACCACATTTCACGTCCTATTCTAGATGCCAAGGAACAAGTCAGGGTTTCTGCTCTTGTGGACTTTACATTCGAAGAATAATTATGTAATAAAGCAAACTAAAATAAAGTGATATGTAATTTGTATTGGCTCTTCAGGAAAAAAGTGAAGAGGGGTTAAGATGACGCCAATTTGTCAACACTCCCTTTTCTTCAGTTGAGCAGACATTTGCCAAATCAATTATGGTGTTCTCAGCTGCTGAGCCCTTCTCAACCAGCACTCCCGACAGCCAAGAATAATCTATCAGTGTCAGCTCATGGAAACCTAAACCAGAGTTATCTTATACTGGTCATACATACCTAGTTTCTCCTTTTATTTTATTTCCTTTTTATTTCTTTTTTTTTTCATTTTCCTTTTTATTTCTTTTATTAATATTTGTGGAAAAAAATTGAAAATCCTTAGGAGTACCAGAGGAAACCAACAAAAGGGAGGGATGGCCTCCTTTGGCCAGTGTTTCAAAAGGGATTTTGAAGAACGCAGGGATTAAATCCAGTCTTGTTCTCAGCACTGGAAAGAATTTAAATTGAAAGCTATGTCTCTAGATGGTGGCCCCAAGGCCTGCTGTACAAGCACTTTCCTTCTTCTCCAACATTTTCCTCACAGTGATTTTTCTGGGAGGGTCTGAGGCTTTATTTTAACAAACATGACCAGTGTCTTAAAGATGGTACTCCGGTGCTTTTGGTATTGTCTTCAATCAAATAAGCAGGCGGCCACTTACATTTTTGGTTTTCTCTTTGGCTCTGGTCTTGCTAAGGGTGGTGAGTGGCTGTTCTGCCTACTCTGCTTGGCTTGGGTAGAATCTTGCCTTATGAATGGTCCTTCTCTGTGACTGCCTCTTTGCACCACTACAAAGAACGTCTGGGTGGTTCCCTGTTCCTTGGTTTTTGTGGAATTGTGGATGTCTGATTGCATGCTAAGCCTTTAAGCAAGTGCCTTGCTTGGATCTACAGAAACTACTTATCAAGGCCTCTCTGCTTGTTACTTCATTCTGACCCACTGCCTTACTTACAGGCTTGACTGCTTAGACTGCTTTTGCTACCACTGTCTGAGGCTACCCAGGTCTAAGGACTCCTTACTATCCAAAGCCTAGTGCTAATGTACCCAGATTTCTCCTTTTGAGTTACTTTCCATGCCTCCGAAGGGGGGAAAAAAGAGAAGGAAAAGAAGAAAAAACTTCATGCAACTGAGATCCTGGAGCTATCTGCCTGCTAGTCAGAGCATTTCCATTTCTATAAGCCTTTTAACTGTTGGGACTGCCCTTGTGTAAAGTACTGAGGATCATACACAGCCAGTTTTCTAACACACTCCTGGGGCTCCCCTCTAATCCAATCAGATAGCACATAATCACTAAATACAAGTTAATTTCAATATTACCCAAAACAAAACATAATTAGAAGGGCAATGTGCTGTGAAAATTATCATAAAAAGCATTCAAAAGCCAAGTAGAAATGCATTTGAATTATCTATGGTTTAGGATTATTTGTGCCACTGTTCCTCTCCATTAGGGCAGAACCAGAGTTGACTTTAGCTATGATTTCATGGTCTATAAAAAACAACCATTGAGAATTGGGTATGGATTGTGACTGTGTTCAAATATTTCATGAATCTTCTTCAATATCAACATTTACTCAACCCCCTTCTACTAATGATAGCCCATCTATGTTACTTCAGTGTAATATGCATAGGCTATTCTCACTAGATCCAGAATGTGCCAGATATATTCAATAGGAAAATGCAGTTCAGAATTGGTTTCTAAGATTGAAATGTATTAAGCAACTCCCTTAAGAAGCACTGTGCAATGAATTGAAGTGGGGAAACTATAATAACAGATAATGGGAAAAATATCTCAAACACATACAAGCACAAGTTCAAATAATGGGACAAAGCTATAGACTAGACTAGGATGCTGGGTATCTCTTAAGTTGGGGCAATTAAAGGTCTTCATATAGGTGCCGTGAAGAAGAAATTCTTGTGTATTTTTTTTTTTTTTACATAGTTTTAAGGACAGTGGGAAATAGGTCTCTAATCTTAATGCCTTTGCTAGATTACTAAAGCAGGTCTAGGAAAGATGATTAGGTTCACTGAATCTTTGTGGGTTAGGTCTCTAAATTTCTATGTAGTTAAGATGTAGGAAAGCTGCAGAAAACACGGGATTCAGGCTAAGTCACAAAAAGGAAAGACTCTCTCTCTCCTATTGCGATTTTTTAAGTGAAATATGAACATGATTTTAAAAAGGCATAAAAGCAGAAAAAAGAATAGAGTAAAAAGTAAATCTCCCTTCCATTTCTGAATAGACAGATAGGGTATAGACAATATCTTCCTTAAAACCCACTGAGGTTGATTTTTCTTGCAATAAGTATCATTTACCGAAAAAGTTTTGAGAATGATAGCTGCCTGAAAATGTGGAGTTCTGTTTCATTTATTTGTTCACGTACATTTATTAAGTGCCTGCTATCTTCTAGGCCTGATTTTTCTTGATATTTGTATTTTTCTACTTCTTCTCCTTCTCTTTCTTGTAATCGTCAATTGCCTCTCCTGAGTATCTAGCAGTTCACCATCCTTTAGAACCAGTTTTGTTTGTGGCCAGGAAAGATGGTAACAAGCTCTTGGCCAAAAGCTCATCCCAGATTACTCCACCACTAGACCCGGTCTGATCCTGCACTTTGACCTTAATGATGGAACTTTGTCTTGTGCATTTTTTGTATCAGCTGTGGGCCCTTTATTCAAATGTGTTGAAGTCAAAGCTTTCATAACCTAGCTGCCAGAGTATCACATAAATCCCTAAGAACTCTGAGGTCAGATTGCTTGGGTAGGAATACTGATTCTCTTACTTATTATCTGTCTGACTCTAGGTGAGTAACAACTTCCATGTGGCTTGGTTTCTTCATCTGTTGAATGAAAAGACCATTAGAATGCCTTTCATAGTTAGGAGAATAAAATAATTTCTAAAGTTCTTAGCACTATGTCGGATATTATAAATCTTATCCTGATTAGTACTGAAGTCCAGCATTGCCCTTGAAAATCACTCAGCTAAGACTAGAGTCTGTCCATGGGATCTTAGTCCTATTCTAGAGTCCTTTCTCTTTATAATAAACCTGCCTGTCTCTCCAAATATGTCTACTTCATCTCTGCCTATCAGGGCACCTTCTTGTATCTTTCCAGACTTCCATGTTGTAGAACCCTTACCGCCATCTGTTGTCCATTTTCCCAGACAATGTGTGCCACATTCTACCCTACTGATTAGACTTCTCTGCCTTTCAGCTGATTTTTTTCTGTGCTTCACCATGATGAACTTCAGTCTGATGGCATGTGGGCTTTGAAGCCAGACAGCCCCCAGTCTGATAGATCCGACTGTCCATGCCAGAAGTCTGGGGCTCCATATGGCATCTACTGCTCACTTGTCAGGTAACCTCACAACCCAGCCAATGGTATGTTTAGAAAAGAGAATATGTAAGTTTTAAAAATCTAAGTTTCCTCTAATACATCTACCCATTACCAGTAGTATCAAACTTATCTTTGCTTATCATTCTAAACTGAATTCCCCCAGACAAATCACCTATTAAAAGGGCATAACTGACTTTGAGATAGGTTACAGAATTAACATCTACGGCCAAGTCTTCTCAACTATGACCTTCTCCAGCTTTGATAGTGGCCCATGGTTTGCTAAGCTATAAGTGGGAGAACCCTGATAGTGAAAAGCACAAACTGCTCCATTTTATTGTGCTTGATGGCTAGAAAGTGAAATTATAAAGTGTATGATTGTTCTACCAAGGTGAAAGGAGACAAGTATAACACCTTTGAGGTGGAAGTGAGAGGTTTCTTTAGCAAAGAGAAAAGAAGTGATACACAATTGTCTATCATAAGTAAGCACTGGCTCACCTTATGTTGATTTTTGAAAACCACCAATATGTGTGAGAATATTGAGGTGTTTTGCATACAACAAGTTCATTTACGTTAATGGTATAATGTTAATTATACAATAATTATTGGTTTCACTGGCTCACAAATTGTTAGTATCTTATTTGTGCCCAGAGGTACTAACTACAACCATTCTAACACAAAACAAAATTAAAAATTCAGATATTCAAGCTACTAAAATTTTAAAAAAAAATGTAAATAAAAGCACAACATATTCACTGAAAATAGTAGAAAAAAAGTAATTTAGCTAATGCATTTTGTTGATTGGAACATGAAGATAAAGAACTCAAGGATTCATGTCCGTGTTTTCTAATGAACTTACTGGTTCTTTGACACAGCCTGTACTAGTTAGAACCTATGATCTATGTCATCATTGGTCATTACAGGAATTTTCAGGGATGATAGATAATTGCAACCAATACCAAAAAAATAAATCTCAGAATTTGTCTTTACGTAGAAAAAAAGAAAACATATTCAATTAGAGATCTGGAACATCCCTCCAAGTCAAATAATAACAGATGCTGGGAATATAAGAACAAGAAATAACTTCTTAGTTCTTTCCTACATTCTTCAGGCTCTACATGATATGTTATATCCATTTATACTTTTGTCTCTTTTCTCCTTTAAATATAAATGAACCTTTCCAAAGGTATATTGATTCTCTTAGAAAAGGTTTTAATACACTAGGCTTAGTATGTCGCCTCTTTTCATATAGATACAGCTTCCAAGCTTCAGGGAGAAAATAGATCTAAAAAGATGGCTCCTTTCCCAAAGTGCTTGAATGTAAGAGAAATGGCAGGCAACGCCAAGCTTACACCCAGCAGGCCTGGGAAGAAACAGGACTTAAATGAATTAGATATTGATTGCTGGGGTATTTTTGAAATTTCTTTAATCCGAATCGGTTCCCTAGAGAAGGGATTAGATTCGAACGTCAAATGACAGTGAAAATAATTCTTGAAAATACAAAAATCTTAGTTTGAAGGTCCCTTATAGGTCATTTATTCTAAGCTTCAATTCTCTCCACATCCCCATTAGTGATTTTTAAAACCATCATTGAGCACCTCTGGATAGGAAACATTAATTAATTTATTAACTAATGGGAGTAATTTGCAAGGTTGGAAAGCAAAGGCTCTTCACTAAACGTTGGTAATTCTATAAATCTTATTATTGGAAAATTACAAGTCTTTTTTTTTTTTTTCCTTTCTGATAGCTATCCCTTTGAGGTATAAAGATGAATACAACTTTCAAAACCTCTTAGTAACCAGCTTTGGGATTTTCTCTCACATACTCCAAAAATATATGCTGAAGTTGAGTGCCTCTGAGCAATTCCTCCATAATGTCCCACTGGAATGAAATAGGAATAGATAAAATATATGAATACCAAATCCAAACACAACATAACATTAGTGGAAGTCTGTTTCCTTGACAAGTTTAATTGCAGTACTTTTCAATGTGGTGTATTGTTATGTATGTGTCTGATTGGTCACTACACCTCATGAAAAGATATGGCCATTTGCACAATTGAAAGTGAGCATTCTTATACTTGTTTTTAAATCTTAGAATATCATAGCTCCTAATTTTCCTTTCATGTTTCATTTCATTTACCATATTCAAATTTCATTTGGAAAAGCAAGGATATTTTCTTACTGTAAAGAGAATTTTGTTCTGGGTGAGAAATGTCTCTAGTGAAGCCAACACACATTGCTTCTTTCTTCTCTTATTCTTTACCACTCATTATCTCATCTGCTGTTTACTTCAACTTTGACAGACAGTACCATTATTACCTCTGCTGAACTGAAGAGGAAAGGGAAGCTCAAAGAGGTAAGTTTCCCAAGGTCACACAGCTAGTAAATGGAAGGGCCAAGACCCCAAGCTCACACCCCTAACCATGGCATCTCCTGAATATACTGTAATTCTGTTCTGTTTCTGTCAATTTATACATTCATGGTTGAACAGATGAGATCCATATCTTACTGAAAAAGAGTAGAATCCTCTTTTAGACTACAAGTCTAAAGACTACTCATAGTCTACACAAACTATTTTGTTAAGAAGTGAGATACTACTTCTGTAAAAAATCAAAGAACTGTTTCAAGTAAAGGCTTTGTAGATGGGGGTCAATGAATGAATTCATTTTTAGTTAAGTAAACCTATTTTTTTTTACTTTTAATTTTTTATTTTTTATAAACATATATTTTTATCCCCAGGGGTACAGGTCTGTGAATCACCAGGTTTACACACTTCACAGCACTCACCAAAGCACATACCCACCCCAATGTCCATAATCCCACCCCCTTCTCCCAAACCCCCTCCCCCCAGCAACCCTGTTTGTTTTGTGAACCTATTTCTTATTGATGATGCGTAGAGCAAGATATATTCTCTTGAACAAACTTCCTGAACAAATGTCTTTAAATCGAGGGTAAAGTTTTGGATTCTCTTTTCAATCTTCTCAACCTTTCTGAAAGGACCAGCAAGGGAACAGTGAATGCTTTTTGCTCTACTGCTTTGATTTATAGTGAATTCCAAAGTGAAGTCTGTATGTCTCCACCAATTTAAATGAACTATACTCTGCTGCTCTCAGTAAATTATGTTACTTTTAATTTAAACCCACACAAACCTTTTAACACAATTTTCAAAAGTCTTGCTTTTTGAAACTATGAAAAAAATTCCAAAGACTGAAAGTTATCTCTAAAGTTCAACTGAGAGACACATCATTACATATGAACCAGAAATACCTAATGCAAACTCAAGATAAGTGAATAAGAATAGAAGTACAGCAAATTATAACTGCTTACAGGGAGAACAACACTTGTCTTACGATGTTTATTAAATCTTACTACAAAAGAATATAGGTGTGTTTTCAGGCATATTCCCCTTGCCTAAAGGGTGAGAAGGAAAACAAGAGAGTCCCCAGGTGTCTGGGGTTGAGATCTTCATTTGGAAAGATTTTGGTCATCAACTGAGTTTGAGTATAGTACTCTGAAAATAATTACTTCTTTGACAATGAATGAGCTATTAAAAGTCAATCTTTAGACTAGAAATCAAAATCATTGTGAAAGTTCCCAAAGAAATGCAAGATTTGGGGGAAACAGAGTAAATTAAACTGCAGCCTAATGTGACTCAGAAGAGCAGAATAAACTCAACTCCCAGGTTTGATGATCAGGCTTCATAACAGAGAGGAACTTTCCCTCAACAGCTGGCCCAAGGTCATTGGAATCCAAAGGAGCTGGAAGAAATGGTTTAGAAGAAAGAGGATCTCCTTTGCAACTTCCGCTTCAGCGTTTTTCATGGTTAGTCCTCTTCTTTTCTCATTCTTGAACAAACTCATTTGTCCCCAAGGCTTTAGCGGCCATGAAGGAAAACCCCAACCTCATAAAGGATGGCCTGGAATAAAACCACGCCACCCCCATAGGTGTTAAAAGTACCAATGAGATTAATGGATGAGAGCAGTACAGATGTCTTCTCTTTGACATCTCTCATCTCACCCGTCATTAGTGACCCTACTGGACCACCCCTTCCTCTTGATTCTCAGTCACGCTTCATCAAACCTCCCATGACTTCTCACTTGAATTAGTTTGCAACATGGCCATTGCAGTTTCTAAGGCAAATCTAATTATGTCACTCTCTACTCCCACTCTCCCTTCACAAAACATGGTCAGGTGTACTCCAGGTAGCTCACAATTGAGTTGTTAAAAGTGTTCGTTGGGGTCACAGGGTATTCTCAATATTTCAAAGAAGCTTACAGATAATCATGAACTTACCTGAAGTAGGCTGTATAGATTAACCAGAACTACTGGCATTATTGTTCAGTGTGGCATCTGGTATTCTTCCTTGACCCATCAAGAGAGGATCAGGAGCTATTCCTATGTTCTTCTGGGATCTTGAGCCGTTCCCTGCTCAGCAATAGGAAGATGACCTGACGTTGTCTGGTAACTTTAATCCACAGGCAAGACTAATAATGTAAGGCTCCTTTAGAGCAAAAGCTATACTAATAATTCACTCTTGTGTTATCAGACCTCTGCACCAGGATAGAGTACTTAATAGGTTATTTCTTTTAAGGTGGTGGTGGTGGTGTTTTTAGAAATTCAACTGATGGTTTTATATCTCTAATCAGATTAATCGTATTAATCAATACAAAATGGAGAAGATGATCAGGAATTTTAACTTAAATCCAGTCTGTGTGTGGACAGAACTTTTTGAAAAACCAGGGTGATGTCTAGAAAATGCCAACAAGAAGTTTTTAGAGGAGTAAAGGGTAAGGCACTGGTATTTACTGGGCAACTAGTATTTGCTAGGCCCTGTCCCAGACAAATTAGATAAATGCCTTCATTTCCTACTCACAGGCTGTGAGATGGTGTTTACATTTAACAGATGTAAATAGAATGAGATTCAGAGAGAATCTAGTTTCCTAGTCACAGAACAGCTAAGTAGCAGAAGCCAGGTTCCAACCCTGTCTGCTTGACAGGAAGTCTATTGTCCATGTGGTATTTTTGTTGTAGGGAACTAAACACCCACAATAACAACAAATTCAAATGACAGGCCTGCCAGTTCTGTCTGTTTAGCTTCCTAAAGGACTCTTGATGAATGAATCAAGGAGCTAAAAAATTAATAAGAACTTGACTGTATTATAGGCATACAAAAAACTGAACATTTTTATTAATTTCTCCTTTTATATCAGCCTGTCCTAGAACTTCAAAAGACTTCACATATATGATGACAAAGTACATTTTCCCAAAACTAGGCTCATGTCTCTCTCCTGCACAGATTTCCGCTAAGACACACAGCTCAAATCAACACCTCAGAAGCTTCCTGCCATGCTAGAATTCTGTCTCCATTTAGAGCAACAGGATTGTTCCTACATTCTCCACACCCTACACCTGCCTCTCTTCCCGGCAAGTCCTCATCTCTGTGCCCCATGACCCAGCAATCTGTGACAAATTAAAAAATGTAGAAGCGTCAAAGAAAGAAAAAAGAACGGGAAGCATTGAGCTCTAGTATGATAAGACGTGTACCTGAGGCCCATGCTTTTTAAGTAACGGTAGACTGGGAAGTAACGAAATATTACCTGAAGTAATTACTGTCATAATTTATCCGTGTTCTAAGTTGTCCTGAGTATCAGATCCTGAGTATCATAAAGTATTGCACATCACTGTTGTAATTTATCCCAAATTTTTTCCTATTCTTTCTTATGTTCTGTTCTAATTTTAGTCTTTTAATTCTGTTTAGAAATACGAACAGGTTTTTATTAGATGTTCATTTCATTTACCTATTATCTTTAATCGGAACTTTCAGTGTATTGTGTTCTGGGCTGTGTGCCAACTCCACATGTACTTAGGGATATATCCGTATCTGTATCTATATATAGCTATATAGAGATGTAGAGTCTCTATTTGCCTTGTGTATAGGTATGAAACTGGATGACAGAGATGATAATGATTTCATCTTCCTGAGAAAAGAGGCAGCAGTTCCCTTCAGTGAAATTCCCTGATTTACCCTTGCTGAGGTAATCAAGTCACATCCTCTCCAGACCCTCATGTTCTCCGATGGGACGGAAAGGGTGGGTTCCCTCCACGGAGAAGTGGACGAGGTGATGGAATATAGAGAAGAGAGTCCAAGAACACAGAGGGGATATGTTCCCAGTGTGGACCTGTGCTGTCCCATAGGGGAACCACTGGCCCCACAGGTCTGTTCCACACATGAAATGTGCTTGCCTGAACTGGATCTGACATAGATGTAAAATACCCAGTGGACAGTGAACATCTAATACGAAAAAAATATCATATATATATGATGTCATATATATGATGTCATATATATGATGCTCACTACTAATAAGTTAATTACATCTAGAAATGATACTTCAGGATAAAATTACATTTTTGAAATGTGGCTGCTAGAAAATTAAAATTGCATTGTGGCTCAAGTGATTTTTCTGTTGTTTGGTGCTGCTCCAGATATCCTGACACTCTGAGCTCTAAAACAATTGGAGAGAGGGGATTGTGGTGGTAACAGGTAATGCAAGAACTACTTGAAAAAAAGCCAATGGGCAAGTGTGGGACCCATGGCCTGGGTAAGCATACTAGGCAGGCTTGTTGTTGCTGATCTCTGTGATGTAGCAAGAAGGTGACCATGTGAGAGCAGGCTAACATGTAGCTATGTGGGTGTTACACTAAAAATTGCCTCTAGGTCTCATTTCACCTTGTCTTGGGGTCCCCCTTGCAAAATTGGCCAAAAACAGAACAAAAACTCTAGTGAATTGGCCAGTGTAAGACTCTTAGAATTTTCTAACAGTGAGTCCCCACCACTTCTTCTTCTTCTTCTTCTTTTTTTTTTTTTTAACATAAAAGAACATTTAGGCATTTGATAAATTTGGCACCTCCCTATCACATTTAACATCTAAATCTGCCTTATACTCCCAGCCAATATTCCCCCAAACCGAGATTATTTTTTCCCCTTCCATTTCTCCCTTGTAGAAATAATAGGATTTGGATTTGGCTGGTTCTCACCAGGGCACTGAATAATCAAAATTCATGCCTCTTTTCCAAACCTCACTTTTAACCAATAGTTTCAGACACAGCAGCTAACACAGAAGGAAAAAAAAAGTATAGTGGCTTGAATAGCAGCTAATTTTACATCTTTTATATACCCAGTGGTTGAAAAGTCATGAGCCAGAGGGCACAGAGTAAATGTAGGATAAAAACAATGGGGACCTCAGTCATACAGATCTGGGTTCAAATCCAAGCTCTGGTGTTTAGAAGAATCACCATCCTTATCATTATATTATTTTGAAAGATTCTGTGAGGATTCAATTAAGTAATGCAGATAGAGCACCATGCCTGGCATACAGAAGACTCTTATTTCAGGTTAATTCACTTTCTATCTCTTTATAAAGAAGTCCTGGGTCTATGTATACACATTGCACCACGTTTATCAACACTGATTCTCTTCTAAAATGCTGGGATTGAAGAAGTCAGAATTATGGGCCACTTTATCAGCTCATTCAATTATTTGAGAAATTTCATTTTCATAATTACAGAAATAATGAGTATTGCACAGGATGAAGCTATGGAGCTTTTTCTAGCGTTGAAATTTTAAGTTTAAAGATATCCTCAAAAACAGCTGCCCATTTCTTTACTGTTTGAAACCAGGGAAGAACAGCAGACAATGGGACAGTCACTTACTTCCCAGAGTTACAAGGCTTCCCTGACTTGTGAGATTCCATTCCTTCCAAGGCACAAACAGGCTAGATGACTCACTGTGTGGTAGCTCTGTCCCCACTTCTCCTAAGACCTCACTTACTAGTCAATATCGCTTTTTAGTCGGCTCAACAGAGCAAAACCCAATAAATTCCCAGAGCATGGTTCTCGTCTTCCCCTCCCCCATCCCATTTTCTTTTCTCTTAGGAAATAGGCTCTAGCATGTTTTCTAATCTATGACTTTGAGACTTGTCTATTCTCTGTCCTACTCTTCCCAGCTTCTCGGTGGACGCATATAATGACCTGAACTACATACTCGAAACATCCTCCACTGTGTCTTACTACTCTGCATAGTTGCTTGAGGGAGATCCTATTTCTTTCATGGATTTTCACCTGATTCACTTTACCCTAATATTGTTTAATCACTTTTCATATTTATTTTTATAATAGTATTAAGGGCCCAATAATTTAATTATCTCTGCAAAAACTCTCAGTGGTTTTTATTCACCTTTTTACTCTTTTCTTCCCCTTTTCTTTCTCTCCTTTTCCCTTATTCTCTCCTCCCATTCTCATTTTTCTCTTATTTCCCACCTCCTTCTCCTCTGTGATAAGACATATTTCCCCCTAGTATATAAGAACTTCCATCCTACCCCTGAGTTGAGCCGTCTCACAAAAGTACTTGAGTTCAAAGCCAGGGCAGGCCACTGCCGACAGTACTCAAAACGCCCAGAGACCTTAACTCAAAGTTGTGAACTGGCAAATCTCTAGGGGCAATCTCTGTCGGCTCAAGGAAAATATGCTTAGGTACCACAGATCTCACAAAATACTCATACAGAGAACGGTCATCCCATTTTCACAAAGCCGTCTTTGCCACTTCTAATTCTGTGTAAGCCTAGGTGGCACTAAGTGATACACAGCAGTCCTCCTTATCTGAGGTTTTGTCTTTTGTAGTTGCAGTCATGTGTGGTCAACCACAGTCTGGAAGCAGATGACCCTCCTTCTGACATGGTACCGGAAGATTAGTAGTAGCCTATAACTACAACACAATGCCTACGTCACTCACCCTACTTCATCCATCACTTAGGCATTTCGTCATCCTACGTCATAACAAAAAGAGTGCGTGTACTTGAAAGAAACCCCAGTCACTTAACTTTTGTTTAGGTGTATCGTTATATCTGCTCTATTTTATTATTAGTTATGGTTGTTAATTGCTCGTTATGTCTAATTAACAAATAACACTTCATCACGGATATGTATAAAGGTGGGGGGAACTATCAATCTAATCCCCAAATCCATGACAAGGTCTGTTTCAACTCCATGATGGTGATTTTGTAACTGTATCAGGGCAACAACAAGGGTGGCGGGAGAGAAAAAGAAGGATACCTGTCAAGCAAATCTCATGGCTATAATGGGTTCATCTTTTGGTTTTAGTTAGGTCTCCCTCTCTAGGTTAAAGGTATTAGGGACTTGGGGCGCCTGGGTGGCTCAGTGGGTTAAGGCCTCTGCCTTCGGCTCAGGTCATGGTCTCAGGGTCCTGGGATCGAGCCTCACATTGGGGAGCCTGCTTCCTCCTCTCTCTCTGCCTGCCTCTCTGCCACCTTGTGATCTCGGTCTGTCAAATAAATAAATCTTTAAAAAAAAAAAAAAGGTATTAGGGACCTTTCATTAGGTCTTGCTATTTCGCAGACAATGGTTTAAGAGTTATTATTAGCCACGTTTTACAGATGCAAATACTGTCACAAAGAGGGTAAGTAACATTTCCAAGATCCCAAAATGGCGCAGTTAATACACCCATGACAACACCTTATAAGACCTCTATTCACTTTATCCCATTACATCATTATCACCTTCTTCCACTTCCTAAAGTTAAACTTTCTGAAGTTCTTCACCCCTGAAGCCTCAATGCCAGGTACCATCCCTGGAACAGATGAGGCATTCAATATATGTTGAAATATCTGAGAAGATAGAAATTGCCTTATGTGTGAAAAATTTAGACATTTCACATACTGAAAATAACTGCAAAAAAACCTACCTATGTATCGCTGAGTGGACTAAAGATCTGGACTTACAGGAAACTACTCTTCTCCTTGAATGCTCTTTTTACAATCTGACAAATTCATAAGCTAATGGTAAAGAAAGACCCCATATCTCTGGCTCACAGATACAGCTATTTCTGTATCAGTGCTTATGTTTTAATACGTCAGAGAAATTTCTCTTCGTTGTAAGCATATCATGATTTTTATCCACAAGCCTCTACCAGTTTTGGTCTCTGCTACCTTACCTTTCTTCTCCCAACATTATAAAAATTTCAAACATTCCACAAGGTTTAAATAATTTTATAAACACTATCCATGTTCCCCCATCTTGCTTCTACCATGAACATTTTACTATATTTGTTCTATTCACATTCTCACCCATTTACTTATCCCTCGATTCATCCATTAACCCATCTTATTGGTTGAAGTATTTCAAGATAAAATGTAGACATCTTCCCACTTCTTTTAAGTACTTCAACATGCATATCTATGTGACATTATTTTTATAATTACATGAAATCTTTACACACTGCATTTCCCATTGAATCACAAAATTTAAGCTCTTTATTTCCTATAGATTGGGGAGGGGGGCTTGTTATTGAAATTGAGCTTCAAACCTACAAATTATTACCTGACCTCGAAAAAAGCAGGTTAGATGGTAGGGCCAGAAGAATGAAAGACCTAAGCATTTTCGAATCCATAAAACTGTGTTGAGTAAATGCTGCATAAAATTAAAATTCCAGTCTTTACTCCTCTTTCAAGGAGACAATGATAATCCTGTTAGCTTTTGCTTCGCAACTTTATAAATCGACAAATGGCAACATAGAATAGTAGATCATTAGAACATTATTACTGAGGCTTAAGTCCACAAGGTTTCTCTAGGGAAGGCCACTGTGACATTTTTCAGTCTGGATCAAGCGTTGGACAAGGGCAAACCTCCAGGTCTGTACCATTCACCTGTTCATTAGACACCAGCTTGTAATGGGCAGAAGGCCAAGGTAGAAAACAATACAAACAGTAATTTTCAGAGTTAATGATCTAAAATAATTATAGCAAATGTAGCAGTTGTTTGCAAGTTGTTTGGCAAAGCTAAAAACCCAGTGAGGGAAAGCAATTTATCTAAACCCTTGAAATAATCTTATTTAAGTCCCAAAGGCAGGTAGCATGTTTCCTACCTCTGTGCCATGCTGTTCTGTTAGAAATACTCCCTCGCCAGAGAAAAGGCCCATTCACTGTATCATCCGAAGTAACAAATGCTTCTTGCTTCCCAGTCTTCCCAGCAGAAACATTTCCTCTGCTCATTTCTCACAGTAATTGTTCACATGTCAATTATTACATTTATGATTTGATTTATAATGAGTTCATTACACGTCCATCTGTTCCATTATTAGTACAACTATACCCCCTTCATTTTAGAAAACGTTAATCATGATACTTGACTTCTAGTAGGTGCTCAAGGAATGTTGAGTAAGTTAAAGTCTCTATGAAATCATCTCAAGCCAGTGGGTGCGGAAGGGACATTCTGCCGCACTCCATCTGAGAATCTGTTGACCAAATAAAAAGGAAAAAGCACAGCTCAGCAGCAGAGAGTAAAAAAAAAGGCTTAGAATCTGGAACTCCAACCCAAACTGCATAAAAAGCCTGTTTCTCATTGAATCCAGAAATTAATAGATCCTGGTTGAATCACAGGTCACCACTGAAATGCAGGGCTGTTTAAGTGGAATTTTTATCTGGAGCAAAGCGTATTTTAAAAGAGAGCTCCTTTCTTGACAGAAAAGCAAAAATATTTTACAGATAAGATTTGGCTTTATGTCATGTCATTCTTTTGATCAAAAAGATGTTTTCTGTATTCTTTTTTAATCTAGTGCATCCTACTTCCTACTATGTTTGAGAAAGGGAACTTTGATGGCAAGGAAAACATGCTCATTTCGCTTACCGTCCTGGGGGAAGTGGCACTGGGGGCCTATGCCATGTTGGGCAACTTCTTTCTCCCCCTCAGTTTATCAGAACAGGTTTCCTAGCGAGACAATGACACGGCTTGCATTTCCTCAGCAGATTTATCAGCTCCTGTCATTATAAATCTAAATTTGGATATTTTTAGCTGGACTAGGAACAGAACAGTTCTCCTGAGACTCAATGTCAATGCTGCCGTATGAATCAGCCCAGCGAAGGGTTACAGAGCCGCAATCTCCAAGTCACTGTGTTTTGATTTTTTTTTTTTTTTCCTGGAGCAGGGATCACCTCTTTGGCTCACTGCCAGAAATGCTTTGTAGGCTTGCTCCAGCTCGCAGGGCCTAAGCAATGCTCTGTCTCCTTTTGGCAATGCAATATACTGCACAGCTGAACTACGCCCCTGACTTTTCCCTGACTGATGATTGCTCAGGTGAAAAGGAAACCCTCTGAAGGGAAGATGATGAGGCCTCCAATAACGGATACCCAAACTCAAAGCCCGGATGGAGTACATGAGGGAAACGCACATCTCCAGAGGGAAAAGTCAGCCTCAAATGCATTTCAATCTGGAACTCTTTTCTTTTTACAGCTATTTTTCCAGCCTGCCCAATGAACAGAGGAAGGTAGGAACTCCAACATTTTCACACAATTTTCTTCGACCTGACAAATGAGAAAAATATTACCATCAGGTTAAGAAGAGGAGTAACTCTGACTAAATGTAATGTGCCACATTACCCGAATAATTCTTATTTTCCGTGACTCAGATTTGAGGCAGTTTCAATACAAGTCTGTTTGGAGAGTGATTTTTCACAGCATCCTTTCTTCATATTTCTGTTGTTTTCTCAGTTATTAAAACACCATACTGACACTGGAGAAGCCAAAGTGCCCAAGGCTCATGGAATGGTAGAATGCAAGTTTGGAAAAGCAAAAACAGGCTGTGTTTTTAACTGCTTTCTCTGGAGTCATCCCTGACATGGAAGGCACAGGGCAGAAAACATATTATGTAACTTGGGGTTTAACTGACACAGTTAACCAGGGAGCAGAGACAATTATCTTTTAAATTCATTTGCCACCTCTCCAATTAAGATAGCCTCTACTCTAGCTTGAATCTTTCCTAAAGTACTGTAATGCCCAGTTAACCAGGGAGCAGAGACAAACAAAAACAAACAAACAAACAAACAAACAAAAGAAAAAAATCAGAAACAAAAACAAAACCCTAAAAACTGAGAATACACATTATTAGAGAAGTTGCGTGGTCGACTGTAGTTTTGCCTGCTTCAGAAGTGAAAGGTTAGAGGGGACCATTATTGACTATTGTAGCTGCCATTTAGCCCAAGCGTCTGATTCTTGCTGATGTGTTTGTTTTCTCAGTCCATGGGGGAGAAGTGGCTCTATAAAACTACTTCAGTGTCAACCGAATCCAGGAAACAGTCCTCCTCTCAGTATTGTTCCCGTTATCGCCTTTAAACTCCCCAAATAATCTGACACAGTGTATCCAAAGGGCATCACAGATTATGGATCCGAAGGCTACACAAAAAGACACAGAAACTTTTCGGAGATAACTTTAAGGAATCTCAGGAACGCTAACAGGCATTTTAAAATTTCAACTCTTTGTTTCCACTTTCCACTATGGAAAATTATCTTTTAAATTCATTTGCCACCTCTCCAATTAAGATAGCCTCTACTCTAGCTTGAATCTTTCCTAAAGTACTGTAATAGTGCCTTCATGATTCACGCTGACTCCTCCAAACTTTATCTATTCACTGAATATTCATTTCATACCACCTGGACATTGGTGGCAATGGAGACAGCAAAGTTGAAAGACGTGGGGATAATGCAGAGTTGGAATAGCCAAGACATGCAACTGGATAAGGTGAGATTTATACATGAGGATAATTGAGGAATCACAGATGACTTCCAGTTTTCCTGGGCGACTGGACTGACGATGGAAAAGACTGGAGGAAAAAGAAATGGGGATGGAGAACACGAGTTCCTGTTTGTAAGTTGAGATCTCTTACAATACTCAAGGTATTTTATACATTAACAGACATGAGCCCATAGACTTCATCAAACTACCAGAAAAGTACAGGGTATCAATAAGGTTTAAAACCTGAGCCATTGAGGCAGAAGCCAGAGGCAAGAAAAGAATCAGAATTCAAACTAAGATGCTTCAATAATGAGAAGTTAAGCAGAGAAGAGACGCTATCAAATGGGAGGGGATAACTAGTGATTTCCAAGGAAACAAAGGAGAATATGGCATAGGAAATATTTGTGTACCCCCCCAAATCATATTCCTTATGCCGAAAGTGATGGTATTAGGAGGTGGGGACTTTTGTAAAGTTTGTGTTCAGGAAGAGGGTCCTTACTTCAGCCTCCAGAACTGTGAGAAACGAATTTCTGTTGTTTATAAACCGCCCGGCAGTATTTTGTTACAACACCTCAAATGGACTAAGCCAGGAAATAGGAGAAAACATCATTTCAAGGAGAGACTGGTTAATTGTGGTGAGAGCTACTAAGAAATCCAGTGAAATAAAGATATTGTATTTGACAAAATAAAGGGAACCGATGACCTTGTTTAATGATTTCATAGCAGTGGCAGTGTCAAAACCAGACTGAATGGGTTGAAGAGCATGTGGGAGGTGGAGAAGTAGACATGATAAATGGAGACAATGTTTTTCAACAGGCTTAGCTAAGAGAGGAAAGAAAGAAAGAAGACAGATAGAGGGGGAATATGGGATTAAGGAAGTATTTTATTAACATAGGAAGCTACATAATTTACCTAAGTCTCAGCTTCTTCATCCATAAGATAGGTAAAATAATAGGGCCTAACTCATCAGTTTGCTGTTAGGATTAAAGAAATAATGTGCATGGGGTGCCTGGGTGGCTCAGTTGGGTAAGTGTCCCATTCTTGATTTCAGCTCATGTCACAATCTTAGAATTGTGAGATCAAGCCTGGGTTGGGCTCTATGTTCAGCACAGAGTCTGCTTGTCCCTCTCCCTCCCCTCACTTGCTCTCTAATATATATAAATAATTTTTTTAAGAGAGATAATGGGCAGGGAGAGTGGCAGAGGGAGAAGGAGAAGTAGACTCCCCGCTGAGCAGGGAGCCCAAGGTGGGGCTCCATCCCAGGACCCCGGGATCACAACCTGAGCTGAAGACAGATGCTTAACTGACTGAGCCACCCAGGTGCCCCTATAAATAAAATCTTTAAAAAAAAATGTGGGTGATATGCTTAGCACAGTGCCTGACATATAGTAAGTAATCAATAAATACTGGATACTATTGTTGTCATTATCTTTTAATGCACTTTGTTCAAATCTACATTATGACCTGTAGCACACACCAGTGTAATTGTGTTTTCCTCCAAGTTAGTTGGAAAACATAATAATCATTTAATAAATGATTTTTTTTGTTGAGCTGAACTGCAATCAAACTGAACCAAGAGAACAAAAATACTAACTGTACAACTAAAAACGGAAAAAAAGTCATTTGAATTCAAACTGAGGGAACATATCCTCTCAAGACTTTTGCTTCAAATCTGACCTTGTCTCACTGACAGGACACCCTGTTAGGGGCAAGGAAAAGGCCCGTGGCATGAATCACCATGTAGGCAGCCAAGACACCTCTCATTTAGATTTATGAATGTCATATTCTTTATTGACTCTCAGAAGAGTTTCTAATCAGAAAGATTCCAAACAGGTTTCAGCCATCTCATTAGGACACAGGAAATTGGATAAAGAGGATAACCTCTGAAATCCTCCCTTAGTCATTGATCTTTGGGAAATTAGCCCTCGATGGCTTAGATCGCTTTGCAGATTATAAACATGTCCAGTAAATATGACCTCCGTCTAGATTTGCCCAGCAATTGCAACAGCATTTGGCAGCAGAGGAAAATGCCTGCCAAGATCCAAGCAGCTGTAGCAGGTGCTGTAAATCAATGCAGGATACTTACATGGTTCTGTATTCCACCAGGGCACAAAGCCTTCCAAGTAGATTATCTGCATAGATTTCAGGGTGGCAAAGTGGCATTATAAACACACAACTCCCATATCCATTTTCTTTCCATTTACCTGAATGTCAGAGTTGTTGAGCAAGAAAATGACACTGTTCAACAAGGAAAAGCTCTACAACTAAAGTGGGAGGCACATTTCAATAAAAGCAGTGCTCAAGAAAAATGAAAATGGTAAGAAAAGGAAAGAAAATTAGAAGATATGATGTTTTGGTAAATACTTTTCTTTACATTATATCACCATTATGGAAATATGTTTTTTACACACATTTATGTATATGTATAATGGGTGTGTGTATGCATACACATTTCAGTTCCTAAAACCTCTATCCCTTTTTAGGTATATCTAGTAATTTAAGTCAGAGTCAAAGGATTCAAAACACTCTTTGTTAAGTCACATTTCTGTGCTTGAGTGGCAGGTGGCTGAACTGATCAGTATGTAATATCATGAATGTATGTGTTTGTATGATATCAAATCAACAAATAGGCAAGCAGGGTAGTAACTGAACATGGTTCAGCCAGTCAGTGAGTACAGTGAAAAGAATCTCTAAGCCAGAGGACTACAGCTTCTTCTCCATGACTCTTTCTTGGATTCTGTAAGACAAAATAATAAAACAACAGATCTGAAGACTGGAAGAAAAAGCAATATTGTAGCTGAATGTTGAAAAAAAGTAAAGTTATATCTATTCTTTTGTAAACAAAAGTACAAAATAATGTTTGAATTTAGCTTACAGTTACAGAAATAGAAGCTAGATCCATTGTTATCACTTGAGGAAGAGTAACATGGCATCAGTGAAAGTGGATGGGTTTCCATCCCAGATCTAATTCTTACAGGAATCTTCTTCTTCTTTTTTCTTTTTCTTTTTCTTTTTTTTTTTTATTCTTAAATTATTCCCATGTGGGCTTTTATTAAATCAATTCTAAATGCTAAAGACAAAATTATTATTAATATTATGGTTACTATTGATATTTTTCTTCAGCGACCGTTGTGGTTTTGAAAATGCTGTGCTCCAGAGAACCTTAAGATTCCACAAAAGATGTTGCACATGATTCTGCAAATATGAGATTCAGCATTTTTGATATGCATGATTTACATGCTAACTTTTTTTTTATAAACATATATTTTTATCCCCAGGGGTACAGGTCTGTGAATCACCAGGTTTATACACTTCACAGCACTCACCAAAGCACATACCCTCCCCAATGTCCATAATCCCACCCCCTTCTTCCAAACCCCCCTCCCCCCAGCAACCCTCAGTTTGTTTTGTGAGATTAAGAGTCACTTATGGTTTGTCTCCCTCCCAATCCCATCTTGTTTCATTGATTCTTCTCGTACCCACTTAAGCCCCCATGTTGCATCACCACTTCCTCATATCAGGGAGATCATATGGTAGTTGTCTTTCTCTGCTTGACTTATTTCGCTAAGCATGATACGCTCTAGTTCCATCCATGTTGTCGCAAATGGCAAGATTTCATTTCTTTTGATGGCTGCATAGTATTCCATTGTGTATATATACCACATCTTCTTGATCCATTCATCTGTTGATGGACATCTAGGTTCTTTCCATAGTTTGGCTATTGTGGACATTGCTGCTATAAACATTCAGGTGCACGTGCCCCTTTGGATCTTATTCTTCTTCATTTAAATGAAGATGAGAAGTGGGGCACTCGGGTGGCTCAGTCTTAAGCATTCGACTCTTCATCTCAGGTCAGGTCTTGATCTCAGGGTTGTGAGTTCTATGCTGGGCATGGAGCCTACTTAAAAAAAGAATTGTTGGGGCTCCTGGCTGGCTCAGTTGGTAGAGCATGTGACTCTTGATCTTGGGGTTGTGAGTCCAAGCCCCATGTTAGATGTAGAGATTACTTAAAAATAAAATCTTAAAAAAATAATATAAATGAAAAAAATAAAAATCAGGGCTGCCATTTATACATCTGGGCAGTTGTGCCACACATGAAGAAATCTGGTCTGAGTGTCAAAGCATCCTTCAGTCTAGTCTGTGTTCTGCCTTCCCAGCCTTGTGCCGGGGAAATGGGCGGCATCCTTCTGGAGGGGGGCACCTTTTTCTAATTCTCATGAAAGGCCCTTATGAGTTAGTGGTGTATCTGGAAACACTGGCCTTTCAGGGTTGTTGTAGTTTTAAAGAGTAATATAAGCCACACCATATGACAATGGCAGCACATCACAGATCTTCACTAAATATAACCATGGTGGTTATTCAATTTAAAAAATCTATTTATTTGATTTTACAATATAAGTTAGAGGTAAGTCATCATGATTCAAAATCAGAGACAACTGATAAAGATTTGGAAAGACTGTCATTAATCCCTGTTAACTGTACACACCTATATGGATCTTTTGGGCCCTCCATACACATTCAAGGCTTTTCGTTTTTGTTTTAAGATTTATCTATTTATTTGAGAGAGAGCAAGTGTGTGGGGAGAGGAAAGGAGGGGCAGATGAAAAAAGAATCTTAAGCAGACTTTGGGCTGTGTGTAGCCTGATGCAGAACCCTGAGATCACGACCTGAGCTGAAACCAAGAATCAGACACTCACCAACTGTGCCATCCAGGCACCCCTACATTCAATGTTTTAAAACAATAATAAATTGAGGACAAATCAGAGTGAACATGTACACTGTTACAAAGAACCTCCCTGATCCAGAAGATAATGGAAACTGTCATTAAACTTGGATTTAATAAAGGATAAATGCTATCAGGCAAACCCGATGAATTATTTAATTATAAAGTGGTACAGGAAAAGCACACATTATACACCTGGATATAAGAACGGGGTGCTCATAGGTAGGATGGCATGAAACATCGGCCAAAAACAAAAAGATAAAATAAAATAATGGCCATCGAGCTGTGCGGACAGTCTAGAGAAATTCCACAGATGTCTGAGTAAGGTCCCCTCTTCTGTTTATTCATCTGTATTAATGATCTTTAGAATGCAGTAAACACTATGTAATGAAATCTGCAGATACAGCAAGCTGGGGAACATTGCAAAACATCAGCAAGGACAAAGAAATAATACAGATGGTCTGAGAGAAGTTACAGATCTTGGGATCAAATAGCAAAATGAGAGTCAGGTTGGGAGAAGGCCAGCTAGGGGAAAATGAATGAAAACACAGATAGTCACAGGGGAAAAATGTGGAAAAGAGGTCTTCTGAGAAGGACCCATTGGAAAAGAGCTGAAGCTAGACAGCAGTCACCATCCAGGTGAGTCTGTGCTCCAAAATGGCAGCCCAAGTGGAAGAATTACTTTGAACTGCAGATGGAAAGACATCACAGTAAAAAGAGCTGCAAGGATTTCTCTCTACTAAATTCTCAAGAGGCTGCACCTGGAATACTACTTTTGGTGTAGGGGAATCTCTACCAAAAAATCTGGAACAAATTGGAAGTATAAGAACAGAGATATAAGTAACAGGAAGCCTGTTAAAACAGATTAGAAGAGCAAAGTATGGATGAATTGGCTAAAGGACACAGAGGAAAGTCTGGTGACAGTCTATAAACTCTGGAAATAAAAGGGGAAACTATGATGGTAAAAGTCAAACCAGCAGAGTGAAAAAGAACATACTGAGTTAAAGAGAGAAATACAGCCTGACTCTTAGGAAAGAAATGCCAAGCACATCAACTATGGAAATAGTATCATGAACTGTTCAGGGGAATCCACAGGATCAAGTTCAACTATTACTCAGAGTTAAGAAGCTTAGAATGATAAAGAGCATTTACTCTAAGGCAAAAAGGCCCTCAGAGAATTTTATCAAATCCATCTCTATGTCTCTAGACAGGAATACATCTAAATCGTTCCTGATAAATTATAATGCATACTACTTCCAAAGAATTCAAGAGAAGGAGTATAGTGGAAGAGAACTGGGCAACAGAGAGGTTTTGATAAGTTAACTTTCTACTTGACACATCAGAAAACCTAGTTGTTTTGACACCAAATCATTCTGTGACCCCAAACCATTCACTTAAACACCACACACATCTGTTTCTCAATGGAAAGAATAAGAGTTAACTACGTAACTACTCACCACTCAGAAAAACTAACTTGAAATGGATTAAAGACTTAAACAGAGACCTGAGATCATAAACTCTCAGAAGAAAACATCAAGGAAAATCTCCCTGACATTGGTCTTGGCAATGTTTTTTTGGATATAACCTCAAAAACATAAGCAACAAAAGTAAAAATTAGTAAATGGGGCTACAAAAACAAAAAGTCAGCTTATGTAATGGTAGAAAATATTCAAATCATCTCATAAGGAGTTAATATCCAAAATACACAAAAACTCATTAACTCAACAGCAAGAGTCCAAACCATAAAATTAAAAAATTGACAGAGGAACTGAATATTTTTCCAAAGAAGATAGACAAATGGCCAATAGGCACATGAAAAAGGTGTTCAACATCACTAGTCATCAGGAAAATGCAAATCAAAACAATGAGATAACATTTCATACCTGTTGGAATGGCTATTCTCAAAAAGACAAGACATAGCAAGTGTTGGTAAAGGTGTACAGAAAAGGGAACACTTGCACAATGTTGGTGGGAGTGTAAATTGGTATAGCCACTATGGAAAACAGTATGGAGGTTGCTCAAAAAATAAAAATAGAACTACCATAAGATCTAACAATTCCACCTCTGAATACATATCCAAAGAAAGTGAAAATGGGATCACAAAGACTTACCTACACTCCCACATAATAGCATTATTCACAATAGCCAAGAAAGGGAAACAACCTATCTTTTTAAATAGAGGAATAAAGATCTATGCATCTAGCTAGCTATTTAGCTATCTATCTACACACACACACACACACACACACACACACACTAATATATAAACAAAGTAGACTATTCATTGCTAGGGGAACAATGAAATATTGGGAAATGAGGATATATTTGTCAAACGGTGCAAATTTTGAGGTATAAGATGAGTAAGTTCTAGAGACCAAATGTATAGCATAGTGATTATAGTTAATAATGCTGTATTAAATACTTGAAAATTGCTGGGGTGCCTGGGTGGCTCAGTGGGGTAAGCCTCTGCCTTTGGCTCAGGTCAAGATCCCTGGTCCCTCTGCATATACTCTTTAGGATGAATAAGTGATACATATTAAAATGTTACGACTGTCTAACAAATGAGCCCCCTGCATCGGGCTGTCTGCTCAGTGGGGAGCCTGCTTCCCCCTCTCTCTCTGCCTGCCTCTCCACCTACTTGTGATCTCTGTCTGTCAAATAAATAAATAAAATTTTTAAAAAGAATACTTGAAAATTGCTAAAAGAGTAAACCTTAACTAGTATCGCCATAAAAAAGAAATGGTAATTATATGACAGGATGAAGGTATTAGTTAATGTTATAGTGGTAATCATTTTGCAGTATGCAGTGGTAGTCATTTTAAAAATAACACATCATACACCTTAAATTATACAATGTTATGTGTCCTTTATATCTCAATAAAGTTAGAAAAATAATAACAATAAAGGAGACACAGAGCCCTCTTGCCCCTTCTACTATGTGAGAACACAGCAAGAAGACAGCTGAGAGCTCATGACCTCATTTAATTCTAATTACTTCCCAAAAGCTCCACTTCAGAATTCCATCAGACTGGGGAGATAAGAGTTTTAATGTATGAATTTGCGGAAGCACAAAAGTTTGGTCTATAGCACTTGTGTAGGAAGTACACTGGTACACAGTATCTAGGACAATCAAGAGCCCTAAAGTGGAAAGGAGACTTGTGGGTTCTTGTTCTACCTCTGTCTGTGGGTTTTTGTTCTACCTCTGTCACTGACTTGGGAAGTGAAAAGCTAGAGCCAGAAGGTCTGGAATAAAATGCCAGCACTGTTTTTTACTAGCTGTGTGTTCTGGGCAAGTGTTTTTTTTTAAATATCAGTCTTCTTATTTGTAAGGGGGTGACAATAATAGTATACAGCATATACTCTTTAGGATGAATAAGTGATACATATTAAAATGTTACAACTGTCTAACAAATAGTATGCCCTCAGTATCACTATAACTCCATTTTACAAAGTTCCCTTCTTTGTAAAATAAAAGGGCTGGGTAAGATCAATCTAAACCTTGAGTTCTGTATTCCCGGTTAGTCTTTGAACTGAGACCTTCTGATTAGGCTAAAGAGAGAAAATTAATATGCACAAAAGAAAAAAGAGAAAAAAGTAAATGTTACTCCATGTAGTGCTAGTCACATCTGTCAAAAAAGGTAAAAAAAAAAAAAAAAAAAAAGAAATCAATGTTAATAAAAATAGTTAGAGAAAGCCCATGGCGGTGCTAGAAGTTAAATATAGCTATCATTTTGATAAACAGGTGTGAGCATATCTTAGACTGAATGTTGGTAAAACAAAAAAACAAACAAACAAACAAAAAAGAACAACCTTGCTGGAGAATTCGAGGGGACTGAAACCAAATCATGAGAATATTAAGGTAAGAATCGTATATGAACTTGGGGCAACAGGCAATTGGAAAAGCTCTTGTTGCTCCCTTATGAAAGCCTTCTCATGAAGATTCTTACTCAATCCCACAGCCTTTCAACTCACAGTCAGCCAGAAAAATGATCACAGTTTTCTGTGGAATCCAGTTACCTGAATAAACTGTTGGACTCTGTATAACAGACCATGAAAAGGGTGAACTGAATTACATGTGTTCATCTCACCACCATCTCATCGACCCTTTCTTCATTTTCTCAGTAAATCATCTTACTTGTCTTGCTTTCTCCCCAGACACCTTTTTTTTTTTTTTCAATTTAAATAAATGTATTTGTGGTCCAATATTTCTAGCCAGTTTTTAACCTCTGGATTTTCACATGTCATCTCTAACATCTAAAAGGCCTCTTACGTATTCTGCAACGAGAACGTGTATTTCTCCTTTTCCCTTTAAAAGTTCTAAAAATTTCACTCCTTCCATTACATGTTCTGTAACTAATCCATTTCCATTCTGTTTAATCCAACCAATGGAGTGAAGTCCCTACATTTACATATCACTGTTTTGGCCTATTTTCTTTTTCTCCTTCCAGCAGAAAAAGGTGAGTGGACGAGATGTAATAGGAACCAGGGACATGGAAAGAGGTTGACCTAGATGGGGACACAGGGTACTACTAAAAGCAAAGGGAATGCACAGTGTGGGATGCAGGTGAAAAGCTCATGGAAGTTCATGTACGATCCTTTCTATGATGTCAGTAAAAAATGATTTGAAACCAATAGACCAAAACATTCTGAATGAGAAGTCTACTGATTTTTATTTTTAATTTTTTTTTTTTTAGATTTTATTTATTTCAGAGAGAGCGTGTGCATAAGTGGTTGTGGTGGGGGGGTGGGCAAAGGGAGAGGGAGAAGCAGACTCCCTGCTGAGCAGGGAGTCCAATGCAGAGCTGAATTCCCGGGACTCTGGGATCATTACCTGAACTGAAGGCAGATGCTATACTGAGACACCCAGGCAATCCCTTTTTAAAACTGTTTTAAATATGATTCTTAAATTTGTCCTAAGCATGACATCTGTAAAACGTTTAATATAAAAGGTAAGTTTTGCTGATTATACTTTTGTGGTGATAAGGACATTTGCACAAGAAAAAGTTCTTATGACAACTCTCACTATAATTAAGATATCCACATTGGGGTCCATTTACATCCATTTCAATGCATGAGCCTGGTGATCTAGTTTTACATGTTTATTTGTATTTATCCAACAGCCTGAAAGGTAATTAGTGTCTTGTGAAAGTACCTAAAACTCCGCTTTCCCCATGATGAACACTAAAAACTAGCAACCGCAGTTCTCGTGTTAAATGCGTTATTGCTCAGGCTTTAAATCCATTTCCTATGTCTCTGGGCAATCCTTTAGGGCATTAAAATAAAATGAGTGAGTTTTGTCATTTAGATCACTTTTCTGAGATGGAACATACTTATGTAAATCAGAAATGTATTACATGGTTGTTCAAATCTGGTTGCCTTTTGGGATGTGTTGCTGTGCTCTTCCTAAATCAAGACAATGAAGGTTTAAATGCAAATATTCTAAGTTAATTGAAAAGACAAGAAATACTCAAAGATTACTGAAACTCGTGGTGCTTGCAAAAGGGAATGTAAAGTTGAAAGCTTGTAACTTGGCTATAGGCCAATTTCTAAGAAGCCTCTCAACCATGAAGTCATAAAATATTTTAAAATAAGAAACTTACAAAATAGGTATGACTGTTTTTTAGGTTTTCATCCACTAAAGAGTTTTATGTATTTGTTAAAGTTTCTTAGAAAGTGCTGGTTACCCAGTTTAAATCAATAAACATTATTGGGTATAACGATATACCTGATACTTAAATATAAGTAACAAAACATTGGCAAAAAAATTTGTTATTGCCTTTTCCCTATAGAGGAAAATATACTACCATAAATTAAATTTCACTTTTAAGAAATTAAAACTCTTACACATTTCCTCTATTATTAGTTTCTCCTACTTCCTTTGTGACTCCTGACAGTTGCCTTTCAATCTCCTGCAGCCCATTTCTCCAATCACTTTGCCATTTCTTTGTGTACTGTTATGTATTCTTTTTTTTTTTTTAAGATTTTATTCATTTATCCGACAGACAGAGACCACAAGTAGGCAGAGAGGCAGGCAGAGAGAGAGAGAGAGAGAGGGAAGCAGGCCTCCCGCGGAGCAGGGAGCCCGATGCGGGGCTCGATCCCAGGACCCCGAGAACATAACCCGAGCCGAAGGCAGCAGCCCAAACCACCGAGCCACCCAGGCGCCCCCTGTTATGTATTCTATGTCCTCTATGTTATCATCCCCACCTCCCAATGGCTAGGTCACAGTCTCCTAATTTAAAGGTCAGAAGGAAGGCTTCAAAGAACTAAGCAAAATGTCTTATGAAGTACAGTGTAAGGCAACAGTCCAAGCTCTCATGGATCCTCACACAACTGTTCAACATAAAAACAGAACAAAACAACAATAACAACAAAAAGCCAACTTTCAACAGAATTCAACCGAACTCTGACTGTAGCCAGGACTTTACACTCATGAAAAGACCAAGAACACCTGTGGCCTGAAGGACCCCAGAAGATGTTCCCATCCAATGGGTTGAGAGATGCCTTAGAGACAGCATCACATATGAGCATGGACCATGGAGCCAGCTGAAGAGAGGGTCCCATCTTGCTTCTGTCACTTAAATAGTTGACACTCAGTCAATTAGTCATGCTCTCTGTGCCTCAGTTTTCTCTTTTGTCAATCTGAAAAGAGAACTACCTTATAAAAGACACTTTGACTCAATTCTGAAAGCATATTCTGAGTGTCAACATGTACTAGGAGCCATTTTAAAGGCTTGGTACATCAATGAACAAAATTAATGAAACCCTTAGCCATCATGATGTTTAAATATAAGAACTACAAACAATGATATATAGATAACAGATGACAGATAAGAGAGAAAGAGATGTAAATGCTCTTATATTCTCGCATGTAAAAGGTTTGTTAAACAGCAGCTACCAACCAGAATATGCCTAACTCATCCACAGAGGTGAAATGTGGTATCTTTTCCTTGGATAATAATCCACTGTTTTGGATGTATAAAAGGCAATTTCTATCACAATAAAATTTGTATAGTAGCAAGTAAAGATCTCTCTCTCCCTCTCCTCTCTGTAAGTATTTGTAATAATCAAGTTCCTTCCTCATAAACAAGGCTAATCCCCATGAGGGCAAGAAACACACCTTAACTTTGCAACTTTATATGTAAAAAGAGGTTTGTTAAAATTTTAATGTTTCAGACAAAAGTATTACTACTCAGTTTATTAGATGGTATTTATACACACACAGAGACATCCACATATATACATGCATATAAGTATATAGATGTAAGTCTCTGGTTGGGGCAACTGTAACTCTGTAGTTTATAAAATATACATGAGATGTGTTCTAGCGAAGACAAGACTTAGCTGCATACATCGAGGTTCATGACTGCATTCCTCCTGTTACAGCCAATTTGAGGCAGTCAGATTCTGATGTTGGTGTTAAATAATAAAAATTAGAAATATGCAAGGTTTCTATTAACTCCAAGTATATTTTACATAGCAACAATTTAATGACACATGATAAAGACTATATGTAAGTGGAATATAAAACCAATATTCTTAATGTTTTGTCCAGTTACATTATATCAGTAATAAATAAGTCTTATTCTAGTATTTAAGAACACAGAGACTAGAACACTATTGTTTTGAATCTTAATTCCTATACTTCTTAGCTTTGTGATCTTAGACAACTTATATTATCTCAGTTTCTTCATCTCTTAAATGGGGATTATAATACCCCACAGGGTAATCATGAGGATCAATGAGTTAATCTACATAAAGCACGACTGTGAGATCTATATGAATCTTAAACATTATCCTTTAACAAAGAAAATTGGATTGTCATAAACAAACTAAATTGTTGAACTGTCCTAGAAAATAAAGCTTTTTATTTAAAATAAGTTATTGCTTATTAGCTAAAATCCTGATTTTAAAACATATAAATTTAATGTAAAACCCAAGCCACTTTTCAAATCACAAAATGACTGTGTAAATTCTTTGAATAAAAAAAGAAAACAATTTCAAAAAGCAAGGTTATATGTGAAAATATATTTTGCATAAAAGGCAGGTGCTTCCTAGAACTTACAGTTATAGAAGTAATATTTAAACAAGTAATTCAGAGTCACACACACACACACACACACACACACACTCCCTCTGGAGCAACCAAAGTAACTTCAAAGCTAAGAAGCACTCAGATTTTCAGATAAATGAAAATCTCAGCCCGGCAATGAGACAGTGTGATCTTAAGATCATGTATTCTCCATGAGGATTGTTTTATCTGAGTATACACTTTAATGTGAAAAATGAGGATTTTAATGGTGCAAAATACAAAATTTGTCAGAAATATTCTCTCAAAGTGCTCACATTTGATGAGCAAAAGTTTTCAAGTTAAGACCAGAGAAAATACAAGACTAATAAATGTCACTCTGAAGATTTTTTAAAAGAGATCTTCAGAAAAATACATCAGAATAGAAACATTTCAACTCTCTCAGGAACCCAGAATAAGATGATCTCAAAGGAAGACCACAAGAACAATTTAACCAACTAGTTGGCTTGGTTCTGTACCTGTGTCATCCAACAGTGTTGCTTCTCCTTTTGACAACACTGTCAGGTAGCTGGCTCTATAAATCCATAAAATGCCTCAGACACTTGCCTGCAATTTATGCTTCCAAGTCTCTCTAAAAGTAAAATGTGTTAAATGATACAAACTGAAAGGATCCAAGATCAAGGACTGCTCAGGGTGAACGATGCCAGTATTATTTACAAATCACATTTTACCTGTGATTTGTAACACCCGCCATGAGTGCCAAACTGTAATGAACAGATAAAATTAGTTACCAAAAGACTGTCCCTGAAGAAGGCAAGAGGTAAAAGGAGGTGGAAGGATGCAAATCTTCCTTTTCAGTTGTCTACTTAGCTCCTTGACCCATTCGGCTCCAAGTATGCTCCATCTCCTTTGCTGAACAGATTGCTGAAGCCATCCCTGGGCTCCGGCAACCACCTCCATTTTCTGGGCTTGCTTTCAGAGCACTGCCCCTTGATGAGAAAGGTTTATGGTACACAGTCATTAAATGTGATACAGTAGTTACACTGAGAACCTAAGCTTTCACAAGAGCAACTGAGCAAGGCGACAGGGCTCTAAATAAGGCTGCCCTCAGACACCAATGACAGAACATTTCCTCAGTTCTGTGATAGGGACAGAGCCCATTTCTCCAGAGCAAATATCTGAGATAAGTCACTAAGAATCCTGGACTTACAAGAGGTTTAATCCTTTATTAACTGAAGCAGAGAGTTGGTTCTTTCCCTCTTGGGGTATTTTAGCATGTTAATGTTTTTTAGCTAATATTCATTATGTGCATAATATGTGCCAGGCACCATTCCAAGCGCTTTAGAACAATTATCACAAGTGACTTTTACAACAAAGTAATAAGCTACTTACTCTTATCTGTCATAAAAATAATGATCAAAATAATTTCACAGGTTAGAAACCTGAGGCCCTGATGAATTAAATGGCTTTCTTACGATTATACCATTAGTAGGTTGAAGAGATAAAACACACAACCATGAGAGACTATGGATTCTGAAAAACAATCTGAGGGATTTGAGGTGGGGGGGGGGGGGAGGTTGGGGGAACGAGGTGGTGGGTATTAGAGAGGGCACAGATTGCATGGAGCACTGGGTGTGGTACAAAACCAATGAATACTGTTATGCTGAAAATAAATAAAATATAAGAGCTCAAGGAATCACAATGGATATTAAAAAAATCCTGAAGCATATGAAAGCAAAAATAAAGATACTGAAACTTATGAAACTCAGAAAAAACAACAACAACAACAAAAACACACATCATGCATGACTGTCATCAAAGGTCAAAGCCTAGACCTTTATGACATGCTCCACAGGTTCTTTTTTAGTCGCTTTTTTTTTTTTTTTTTTTGGAGGGGCCATTCTATCTTTCTTTAGATCTCACCAAAAGAGAAGCATATGGTAACAATCATCTAATTAAAAACAATCAGTGCTTTTCCCTTTGACCTATGGTTTAGGTGAGGGGGTCAGCATGCTCAACATATTAGGAGGGGAAAAAAACCATAGTAGCCCTCTCCCTATCAGAGAACAGGAGAGAGACCTAACTGTTTTTCCCTATTCTCAAGGGAGGAAATGGATGAGCAAAAGTACATTGGAAATATCCTCTATGTGAATGGAATCCAAACTCTAAAACATACAGCATTTATAAAAACCTTACCTAAGACAGAGAAATAATACAAATCCCAAGAAACATAGGCAGGAACCAAAAATTAAATTTGCCAGAAGGAAATATGAACCCATAACATCTGGAGAAACAATTTAATACTCAGATATGGCATTCAAAGCAAAGGAACATTTGGGAAAGAGCAAATGCCACAAATGATTCTTCATTCATATCTATTGTGGTTCAAATTTTATAAAATTAGCCAGCAAGATGCCTTGAAAAAAACCAGTGGTGGTTTTAGGCTATTATTGCTATACACCGAAGAAAACATAAATTTCAGAAAATTGGGGGAATTATAAAATGTCATACAGTATGTTGGCTCCAAAACAGATACCAGTTTCTCAGTTGTTCTGCCTCAAAACATCAAAACAACTTATCCACTTAAGTAACATCTACCGATGCCAGACTCTAAAGGGTTTAGAGTAGCTAATTATTTGTAACTCCTCAGGGAAGTTGTTTAGAAAGCAACAATCACAAAATCATTGAAGGTGGTTAATCAAGGTAAACAAAGGAAGAAACAATGAACATTTAAAATCACTGTGAAATACCTTGCCATATGATTATATTGCACATGGAATGCTAGTCAATGAAGAATTATCTAGTAGTTCCTGGAAACTGTATCACTTGCTGGGATTTCTGACCTCAATAAGCTCACAGCTTTCAAAATTAAAGAAATTTCATTCACACTGTCAACAAATGATCTTTTAAACTTTTCAGTAGGTATCCAACAAATTAAACAGTTAAAATGCATCTTTTTAAAAATTTTATCTATTTATTTGACAGACAGAGATCACAAGTAGGCAGAGAGGCAGGCAGAGAGAGAGAGAGAGAGGGGAGGAAGCAGGATCCCCACTGAGCAAAGAGCCAAATGTGATGCTCCAGCCCAGGACCCTAAGATCACGACCTGATCCAAAGACAGAGGCTTTAACCCACTGAACCACCCACCCACCATAGTTAAAGTGTATCTTTGTCTTTTAACTTTTAGCTGAAAATAAACCAGTTGACTAGAGCTACTACTTGCATATTCAGTAGTAATGATATGTCTTTGACTATGATAATAGGATCCTTGTATCACTAACCAAACTCAAAAGAATTCTGCTCACAGGACCCATACTGGCCAGGAATTTCCACCTTGAACTCACTATTTAATTATCCAGTCTACACACCTGTCCCAATGAACCTGCAAGGCAATCAGTCCTAGTCAGCTACAGTATGGTGAAGGCCAACTGACTACAGAGGACAAGAGAGTAGATCCTAGAGAGATGCTTTGCTAGGGAAGATGCAAGTGAAATATTTATGATGAGGTCAAAAGAGAGACGTGGGTTGTGTAAGATATCTTACCATATCTTTCATACCTGACAAGCCTATAAATAAAAATGAGAAGATTAACAGGTAGGAGTGGTGAAGGAATGATATATGTATAATAAGACATATATCCAGTTTTTGGAAATATGGAAGAAGGGAACAAAATGTAGTAAAGAAAAATTTAGGTGCACTATCACGAGCAGTGATAGGATAACAGGAAGTAAAATGTCTTAGTTCTGCAATTTATAACCATGTCTTAAAAAATATTTTCTGCAAAGAATGTTATTTATGATAGAGAATAAGTCCAACAATAAGGAAACAATTAAATAGACATCCACCTTAGAAAGAACAGGTACCATTACGAAATGTCATACACACACACACACACACACACATGGCTTATCAAGAGTTACAATGACATGAAAAACATGCGTATAATTTAAGTAGAAATTTTAAGACAATATTGAAATGATGAATGATCCTCATCATGTAGAAAAGTATATAAAAATTTTTAAAAATTTAGAAGTTAACTGTGGTTATTAACAGAGAGAAATACAGCTATTTTTTTTTCTGATTCTGTTTTTTTGTATTTATGCATAAAAAATATTGTTTTCATTATAATGAGCCTCTGAAAAGTTCTCAAATGGGAGAGCAATCACTCTAAGTAAAAAAAAAAAAAAAATCATTTTGAGGCTTCCATTTTAATTGAAAGATAAAATAAATTTCACTTTACTTCCCAAGGACCTAAGTTCTTTATGACAACATCCTCTTACTCTGTCTCATACCCAGAACCAAGTTTAAATGTCTACAGAGTAGTCAATAAAACGTTGAAGCGGAATTTAAGAAATACCAAGAAAGGCCTCTTACACACACTCTTCTTCAGTAGAGCCCAAAATCATATTCTGCTTTTTGTCATACAATCAATTATTGCTAAAGCTGTCAAGTGCACTCTTTGCTATGGGAATATAACATTAAGTAGGAACTTCTATTATTCAGAGTTAATTTGTTTAATAAACAATCATACTGAGGGAATAGGAGTTTTAAAAATGTGTGTTGGTAAAAGGCAAAGATGCAAATCATATAACATTCCAACTTTTAAAATCCTTCAACGGCAGTATTTCTAATTTCAGTTATCACAGAGTAGCTTGTATCATACTATATTTGCAGCAACAACAATGAATGCTGGAGGGAGGAAAATATTTGAAGGCATTGGAGAATGATTACAGCAGCTAGAACTTGAGGGATCAAGATCTGGAAAGAAGGGAAACGCATTTCACTTGAGACAATTGACTATTCATAAGCAATGTATGGTAAAGAGGAAGAGCAGAAAACTGTTGCTCAGAGCTTTCAGCAGTATCAAGGACAGGGAAACAAAAATTGGGGGTTTGGGACCCATAAGGAAAAACACGCAGTCTTTCAGTCAAGACTCTGAAGGGCTGTCTCCTAAAAGAAAGGGGAAACCAAAAAGAGCAAACTCTCATAAAGACTGAAATGCAACCTTGAATCACTTCAGTTCCTTTTTGGATCAAGCTAACCCCTCCCTATTTCAGTACCATCCAGAATAAAAGACAATCTTTTCTGGGAAAATATGTCACCATCCACACCATAAAAATATTTTTATACACAATGACTGATACCCAATCCAGAATTACAAACCATGCCACAGACAAGAGCAAATCTCTGAAAACCAGAAGAAAAGATGGTAGTAATGAACCTAACAGGTGGCTTAAATATAGCAATTATATACAAACATTAAAACAAATAACTGCTGACATCTTTTGTGATTCTGTACAAATTTTAGAATTATTTGTTCTAGTGCTATGAAAAATGCTATTGGTATTTTGATAAGGATTGCACTAAATCTGTAGATTGTTTTGGGTAACATGGACATTTTAACAATATTAATTCTTCCAGCCCATGAGCACAGAACGTCTTTCATATTGTGTCCATGTTTCTTACAGTTTTCAGAGTAGAGATCTTTCACTTCCTCAGTTAAATTTATCCCTAGGTACTGAATTTTATTAGTTTTAAGTTTTTTTGATGGACTTTTTAGGTTTTGTTTTTGTTTTTTGTATAGTATCATGTCATCTACAAATAGTGACAGTTTTACTTCTTCTTTATCAATCTGGATGCCTTTTATTTCCTTTTCTTGTCTGACAGCTGCACCTAGGACTTCCAATACTATATAGGATAAGAGTGCTAAAGTAAACAACCTTGCCTTGTTCCTGATCTTAAAGGAAAAGCTTTCAGTTTTTCACCACTGAGCATGATTTTAGTTGTGGGTATGCAATATATGGCCTTTATTATGTTGTAGTATGTTCCCTCTAAACCCAATTTGTTGAGAGTTTTATTATTAACAGAAATATTTTGTCAAATGCTTTTTCTACATCTGTAACTATCTTGAGAAAGAATAAAGCTGGAAGTAACCCAATCCTACATTTGAAGATAAACTACAAAGATGTAGTAACCAAAACAGTATGATACTAGCACAAAAATAGACATTTTGAAAAATGGAACAGTATAGAGAGCCCATTTACAAACCCACGCTTATATAGTCAATCTATGACAGAGGAGGTAAATATATAATGGGGAAAAGACAGACATCTTCTCAATAAATGGTATTGGGAAAACAGGATAGCTACATGCAAAAAAAAAAAAAAAACTGGAAATGAACCACTTTTTTAAAACCATACACAAAAATAAACTAAAAATGGATTAAACATCTAAATATAAGACCCGAAACCATAAAACTAAAAGAAAATAAGAACAGCAATCCCTTATTTATCAGCCTTAACAATATATTTAGAACATGTCTTCCCAAGAAAGTAAAAAGAAAGCAAAATTAAGCTATTGGAGCTACAGTAAAATAAAAGTTTTTGCACAGCAAAGGAAACTGTCAACAAAACAAAAAGGCAACCTAATGAATGGGAGAAAATATTTGCAAATGAATCTCTGATAAGGAATTAATATCTAAGATATTTAAAAGATTGATACAACTCAATACCAAAAGAAATCCAACAACCTAATTAAAACATGGGCAGTAGTAAATACCACTACTGTTATTTACCCAAAGAAAATAGAAACACTAATTTGGAAAGACACGCATACCTCTATGTTTACTGTGGCATTATTTACAATAGCTAAGATATGGAAGCAACCCAAGTGTCCGGTGATGAATGGACAAAGATAAAGTACGTGTGTGTGAATATATACATATGTAAATATATATGCATAATATATTTATAGCATTATATGCATATAATAGAAAAGGAGAAAGACTGAACATCAATAATCTAAGCTTCCAACTAAAGAAGTTTGAAAAAGAATGGAAAATCAAACTCAAAGTAGAAAGAGGAAAAAGAGGGACGCCTGGGTGAATCAGTGGGTTAAAGCCTCTGCCTTCAGCTCAGGTCATGATCCCAGGGTTATGGGATCGAGCCCCGCATCGGTCTCTCTGCTTGCTGAGGAGCCTGCTTCCTCCTCTCTCTCTGCCTGCCTCTCCGCCTACTTGTGATCTCTCACACACACTCTTTCTCTCTCTCTGTGAAATAAATAAATAAATAAACCTTTAAAAAAAAAAGGGAAAAGAAAGAACAGAGCATAATCAATAAAAAGAAAATAAAGCACTGGGTGTGGTGCATAAACAATGAATGCTGGAACACTAAAAAGAAATAAAATAAAATAAAATGAAAAAAAAAAATAAAGAAAAGAAAGCCAGCAGTTAATTTTTAGAAAAGACTGCTGTATTTAATAAACTTTCATAAGCCTGATTTAAAAAAATTATATGGCCAATATCAATTATATGGCCAATAACAAATGGCCAATATCAGGTGTAAAAATAAAAGGGACATAAACAGAGATCCCACTGGTGTCAAAAAGATAACATAAGAAATAAATTTATGTCAATAAATTTGACAGATTGAATAAAATGGATAAATTAAAACCCCAAATTAAAACTAGCATATTTTCAGTATTATTCATAATAGCCAAGATAAGGAAGCAACCTAAGTGTTCACTGATAGAGGAATGGAATATGGGGTATACAGTGGAATATTACACAATCAAAACAAGGATGAAATCTTGCCATCTGTGACAACATGGATGGACCTAGAGGGTTTTATGCTAAGTGAAAAAAGTCAGACTAAGAAAGATAGATATCATATGATTTCACTCATATATGGAATCTAAAAAACAAATGAATAAACAAACAGCAGAATGAGACCTATAAATAGAGAATGCACTAATTGCTGCCGGGGGTGTGGGGATACAAGGATGGGCAAAATGGGTGAAGGGGAGTGGAAGATACAGAATTCCAATTACGGAAAGAATATATCATGGGAATAAAAGGCAGAAATTAGGACATACAGTCTACTTTCTACATAGTCTCCCACATTCAGCAAACAATCACATCTTCTCAGAAACATTAGCATTTTGCAAGATCAGATTCCATTTCCCTCCTCCATGTTTCCTCAGTTCTACGCAAGCCTTTATCTCACTCTGTTATTATTACCTATTTTTCTCTTTGCCACTGAGCCACAAGCTCTTTTAAGACAGAGTAATTACCTATTTACCTTTTTTTTAAAGTTTTAATTCCGGTTACTTAAAATACAGTGTTATGTTAGTTTCAGGTATACAAGTAGAGTGATTCAACACTTCCAAACATCACCCAGTGCTTATCATCCTCTTATCTCCCAATACCTGGCACTTAGCAGGCATTCAAAACTGGTGGGATCAATGTTGAATTACTGAGTGAAATGAACTGTCCAAAATCTTCTAGATAATTATTAATAGTCTGGACTAGAAGGTCATCTCTTTACTCCCACCTAGTCCAGTTAGCTACCTAACCACACAACCTACCACCCCTTTCCTCTCTGTTTTTCTGGCTTATTAGTTCCAGATATTGGTCAATGGCACACATCATAAAGTCCAGAGGTGTTAGCTTTTATTCTAACAAGGACACATATCAATGACTTTATGGCTTATACTATACCATACGATCTATTCCAATGGTGAAAGAGAGGTAAATAAAAGCTATTTAACCATATAGTCCACTGAGTAGAAAATCAAGTAAGATTGTTATATGTGTGCATCTTTTTCCAACTACAAAATCAATGACATCATGTTGGTAACATAAAAACAGTCATAATGAGAGTATTTATGCCATGGCAAATGCTACAAGCCAGAATTTTTTTCTTTCTTTCCTTTTTAACTTTTTTTTTTTTTTTGAGGGTTGGCTATTAATCATTTAGCATACCAATGGCTGTTAACTTACTCAAACACCATATGGGGTACACTCAGACTTTCTGATGGCTGTCATAGCTCATCTCACTGCCTCTGCTTATTGACCACCATGACCATCGTATTAACAACCAAGACAATAACAAAGTAATTATAAGTTAATATTTTGGAACTAAGCTTCCTATTCCCATTCTGCCAGGTTTACCTGCCCATGATTTAGTTAGATACTGTCAAGAGGTCATTAGAATGTTTTTTTTTTTTTTTTCCTAATCAACACTGAAATTCTGGGGCCTGCATTTTAGTGGAAATATCCTAAAAACAAGATTGCTGCTTGAATCACTTAGGAGATGGTAAGTAATCATGCTGTGTATTTGGGGAAACATCAACTGTAAGACTTCTTTGCCCTCATAGAATAAAAAAAAATAAAAAACCAAGAAAATTAGCAAAGTCTCAAATAGAAGGGACATGCATATTACAGACCACTTTATTTCTTAGTTTAGGATTTAGATGAGATGGAAATTGATCTATCAACATCTCCATAATTGCAGGCAATACCACGGAATAAAATTCTGAGTGTTCACCAATCATATTTTGGTGCTGAACACTTCATGCAAGCAGCTGTTAATGATGCCAAATATAGCTTTCTCAGCATGCAAAATGAACTAATGACCAAGCCTACATTTTAGATTTCAGAGATATTCTTTCTTGGTGCAATTAATCCTATATTCTGCAGAGATCACAGTCTGCTGATCCACGCAGAGGTCAGAAGGAAGGATTGTTTAGGATGTCAAGGGTCTACCTAGCATGTTCTTCCTGTTGCCCAAATTAGAGTAACCAAGGTCTTTTTTTTGGTGTATAAAAATAAATCTATGCAAACATTTTCTATCGCCCAAGGTTTTTTTCACATTCCCTGGGTGTGATCATGAAAAGGAACCTCCTTGGGATCCTACAGGATGGGTTTGAGAGACAGCTGGAGTATTTCAATAAACTGGCACCAATCACTGAGGCAAACAGTGGAGAACACAGCTGACCATACACATCACTCTGGGTGACAGACATTATAAGCTGGGCAAATTTGGCTTGTTAGGCATTATATTGTGGTGACTCTCAGGAAATGGTGAGATTTGTGCTTAGTTATGCCTTCATATTTTAAGAATTTATGTATTTAACATATAATAGAAAAGCAGTATTTAGTAATGGGTAATTAGGAATCACTGTCACATGCCTCAGTGGGGAGGTATTATACAATTGCATACCAGAAAATCTCACACAGTTTGATTTCCCACTAATTACTTAAAGATTTTTCCTGTAAGCTTAGCAGGACCAAGACTTCATATACTTTTACAACATATAAAAACCTGAGAAAAGCTTTTGCAACATTCTGGGAAGAAAGCTTTCAGGTACCTGATTTTTATGCCTATATATCTATATCCATATGTACTTTATTTTTAAATAAAAGTCAATAACTGAGTCTTTACTACTTACCAAATGCTGTAACAGCTTGTTTTTATCTGCATTATCTAGAATATCCTCACAATAACCCTATGAGATATGCAATATGACGTTCAGTGTTTTACAGATGAGAAACAGGCAAAGCATCTTGCCCAAGGTCATAAAGACAGTGAGTAGAGGAGCCTGGATTTGAACTCAGGCAGTCTGTCTCCAAAGTCTGGGATCATAGCCATAGTGACAGAAGGTTTCTCAGGAGCCAGATGGGCTCTGAGCAAGTCTGCAGAACTACTTGGAGTCATTCAGAACAAACCAGGTTACATCAGAGTCACATCACAATTTTTGGCAACAGAGCAATGCCAGACAATTCCATGTGTTTTGGATTTGGGTACTACTGAATGAAACATACCATGCATTCATTAATAGTAAGTATTTATTTCTATAAAATATCTATCAACATATTCTTTCAGAATTAAAATACTCAACCTAAAATACTTTTTATTTATTCAGAACACATACATACATTTATTAAAATTTAAAGCACAAAGGTAGCTCCAATCAGTGACAGTAATTCAAAATACATACTGACATACTTTGAAAGTATGCTAATAGGGTAACACAATTCTTCACTAAGCAATATAAAAACAAACTACCAAATCATGTCAAATTTCTCTTTTTAAAATTCCAACATCATCTCTACAATATTTCCCATATATTTGATTACTGAAATCTTTTGTTGGGTTAACTTTAATAAAAGCGTATTTAACTCAAGAACAACTAAGCACATGTATTTAGTAACCCAACTAGTTTGCCCCATTCTAGCAGGGGCCATGAGATAAAGACTGTCCAGATATCTGCATTTAGTTTTTTTATATAAAACACATACCCCAAAAGCTCTCAATTTCAAATTACATTTAGTATTTTTTTCTTCCCTATCCCACGACACTTAGTATTGCTTCTAAGACACCATCCTATCCCACCTTGTATTTCACAGGCTCGTATATTTATCTTGTTTCTTCTACTGAATTATAAGGTCACTGAGAATAAGAACTATCTTGCTCATCTCTCTTGCCCCTGAGGTAAGTAGCAGTATGCCTTGTACGATAGTGCTCAATGTTGTCCAGACAGCTCTGTGAACTGAAGTGTGAAATCAGATTAACACTAAATCATCCATTTATCTTCTGAAATATTTTGATATTACTAATTGGGGAAGTTTCTGTAATGTGTCAAATTTTGAGAGCTGCCTCCTTAAAATCTATTTGGAGCAGGATTTCCTATGAATAAATAAATAACTGTCACTGTAATAAAATACACAAACACATGCACATTTTCAAAATATAGAATCTCATACTAAAGACTGTTGACTTCTCTTGGATCTAATATTTTAACGCAAGATTGTAGAAAAAAATGAAAAAAAAAAAGATGAAACCCCTTCTTTCTTTCTTCATTTTATCTGGTTAGAGAATCTAAATAAAATGAAATACTCAAAGAAAGCAAAACTGGATCCTATGTGTTTCTTCAAATAATATAATAAATATTTAGAGAAAAAGGAAAAAAAAATAGACTAAATGGTACTGGGCCTATTATTCAAGTTTTCATGAGAATATGCTTGCAGACATTATAGAAAACACTAGAACAGTTTGTCTATCTCCTGGACTATTTTCCACTTGGGAGATATCAAAACTATTAGAAGAAAGTGAATAATCAATTAATGCCTCCCTATGTTCTTGGACACTTCCATTTGCTGTGAAATGTGCTGGAAATAGCAAAAATAAAGCTCTAATTTCAGCATATGTTTGGTAGAGAAGAGCAGTCATTTTAAAAATTCTTATTAAAAACATCTTTACTATTAATATGTTTCCTAAAAAGAAATTATATTTTATAATAGAAAGGGGCATTAAGGCAAGATCAAAACCCAGATATAGATATAGATATATGTGCATAATATAAATACGAAGGAAATGTGTAAATTAAACTGGCAAAATATGTCATCTCCAATGAGCTGCTAAACATTATAACCTATTCTATCAATCATGTCATTGGTACTAATGGCCTTTTTGGATTAGGAATCTATGAAACAGCTTGTAAAAGATATAAAATGAGCATATATTTATAGAGATGAATTCTGTGTACTTTTATAACTACCTTGCAATATCGCAGGTGTAAGATTGTGAAATATCCAATTTAAACTAAAATGGTTCATGGCTATTAATATTTAGGTTCTCTGTAACTATTTTGGCACTGCTTACCCAAGTGTGGCTAAGATATAACTCTCAATTTCTATCTGTTCTTTCAGAGGAATAATATGGTCAGTAAGGAAAGGGTAAGCTGACAGAGCTCAGTGTGAGGGGGATGGTTTCAAAACGATAACTTACACAAGATTCCCCAAGGAATTAATGTAGAGATGAATGTACCAGAGCTGACATGAAGATGAAAACAATATTTTATACAGTTCTGTCAGCAAACCATGTGCCTGCCATTGTAATTTATGGTCTTAGCTATTTTGCCCTTAGCAAAAATAACTATATACAATGTAAGCAATTATTTGGTTATTGAGCAGTATTTTAAATAGAAGTGTTTTTAATTAAAATTAACTAAAAGCAGAGTTTTTGAATCACTAGCTTCCAGATGAATGACAGGTATTACAACTCTCCAGCAATAATTTAAAATATATAATGCTCTCAATTTCTAAGTGACTGTAAGCTACTTCATACAAGGGACAATATGAATAAAACTAATTGCTTTGGAAATTCAATAAATTATAAAAAAATTTAAAGAAATTGTTTTGACATTTTTAATACACAGGTAACTGAAAATTGTGGGAAGTTTATAGTTGACACCATATGAAGACCCTTGGAAAAAGTAAGCAAGGCTAAAAAGAAACCATCATCAGACAAGCCACGAAATATATTTCATTATGCTGAAATTCTGACCAGGTTTTAGACAAATAATTGAACTGCAATAGAAAATAAAGCTCTAAGACACTAGGCCTTCTTCATCTTTTTAGATGGCATATACCCCCCAAAACTTGAAAAGAAATTATTTGATGAAATGATAAATACTCAGATTGGAATAAATTGGTCTTATTTCAATTAAGTTATTTAATTAGCTGTTAATATTTTTGTGAACATGAACTCAACACTATGTCCAGATCCCTTAAAAGTCTCTCTTTCAGTGCTCCCAAAGCCTCGAGAATTTACCATTCCATATACAGTGTGTACCACAAGAAGATCTACAGTGGATGGAAAGTCAAAATTCAACAGAGACTAGATAACTCATATCTGGCATGAAGCATGTTGCTGCATCTAGTAACTTTCAAAAATTACATATATATCCTCTCAAACATTGAAAACTTCAGCACCAGTCATCTTTAAAATATTGGTCAGAAAAAAACCTCATTTGGAAATTTACTGTTTTTTAGTATAAATCCAAAAACTACACAGGATTTTAAAGGGTAAAACTTATGTAAAACTGAGAGAGTGAAAAAGTGACATATAGTAATGCTAAGAGTGTTTTACTGGCGTTTTCATACTAAGAAGAATTTAATTATATCTGAGAAAGAGTGGCTGGAAAGTCATAAAAGAGTTTTGCTACCTACAAGTACCAATATCTAAACATCTGAAAAGAGACAGAAAAATCTCCTCCAAGAAGAATATCCACTTCAAATTAGATTCCCATTTAGGGAGAAAAGTCAAGGTGCTAGAGGTCATACTCCCTTTGGCCAAAAAAAACAAAACAAAAAAAATAGTGCTTAGAAATGGGGAGGAGAGGGCGCCTGGGTGGCTCAGTGGGTTAAGCCGCTGCCTTCGGCTCAGGTCATGATCTCAGGGTCCTGGGATTGAGTCCCGCATCGGGCTCTCTGCTCAGCAGGGAGCCTGCTTCCTTCTCTCTCTCTGCCTGCCTCTCAGTGTACTTGTAATTTCTCTCTGTCAAATAAATAAATAAAATCTTAAAAAAAAAAAAAAGAAAAAGAAAAAGAAATGGGGAGGAGAGATGTTTTAGTCAAAATTCTAATTAGTAGGTTGTTCTCACATAAGTTGGGTTTGATGATTTCCTTGTTTGCTCTTCAACCTTTGCTGAAGAAACCACCTATCTTCCAACCCAATGTAGTTTTGGAACTCAAGGAAAATGGAAACTCGGTTAAAATGACAATGGTGTTCCTGAGGGTTAATGGATGGTTTAAAAAACTGAACTTAATGTCCTGTGCAAACTGGGTTTCTAACAACCTCTCAGATTCTTTCAGTATATAGACAGCACAAAATCTGGAAGGCACCATGGTATAATGAGGGGAGGAAATTAAGTTTTGAAAGGAGAAAAGCCCAAGTGGGAAGGAAGCCTGCCTTCTTTGATTCTTTTCAGGTTGACTTATGCTCTCTCCCGGTGACCACAGACAGTGCTGAGCATACTGTCTTCTACTGATAAACTATTATAATTTTCTATGTGTTTGTCTTCTTCAGTAAGTTTTGAGGCCTTTAAGAACAAAGACCATATCTTATTCTTCTTTGTAACCCTGGATGGCCTGGCTTCCAGAAATTGCTAGATATGTATAAATATTGCATGAAAAGCAAATAAACATGTTGAACTTAGGTAAACTACTCAACTTCTCTAAGCCGTTCCCTCAAAAAACTAGCCATCCCCCCAAGAAAAACAAGAATAAAATATCCATTTTGGATTTTCTTCTAAAGATCATGAGAAAATATCTACAAAGTAATATGGCAGATGGTGAGTGGCCAGCAAATGCACTTCCCATTCCTTCCTCCTACTCTGAAAAAAATACCTCAATAAAGACAGCAGTGAACACCTGTTCTGTTATAAATAGGACAGAGAAGATGGATGCAATGATCTTTCCAAGGAATGGAGACTGTTTTATACCACAGTGGCTCATGCAAAGCTTCAAATATAGACCTACCTAGGTTGAAATCATGGTTTTATACCACTCTAACTGTAGGAAACTGGGAAAGTTAACTAGTCTCCCTAAATCTCAGTGTCCTAATTAGCAAGGGAGGAATAATACCCACTTTCAAGAGAGTCTGTATGAAATTAACAGTAAAATGCCTGAATAGAGCTATTACAGAGATTAATTTTAAGTGCCTGATAAATGGTGGCTCAATCTAGCTAACCGCCTATTATCAAAGTCCTATAATAGCAAGAAGACGAGTTTCATATAACCTATGCAGAAATAAACCACAAATATTTTAAAAAGAAAAACAAGTACCAGCACACGTGAGGCTTAAAAAGCACAATTAAGATAATGAGAAGTAGATTTAAGTGGTGGCATTCCTCTTGCAGATACGATAAAAATGCAGGCTTCTCCGTTCCATGGATACTTGTTTCCCTTTCTGGAGGGGGAATACAGAGGAGGAGGCAGGAGAGAGAACAACACAATGCCCACTGAAATAGTTGGACTTTTTTTTTTTTCTTTTCTTCTCTTACAAAGAACATCTCCCAAATAACAGGCAAACTTCATTCCAGTCTTTCGCCTGTGTTCCAAACCAAGAAATGAACATTTCTAAAGCTCTGCAGGCTTTTCTGAGTCATCCTACTGCACGGCACATCCAACTTCTCTAAGACAGGTCACCCCCCTTTGCCTGTGGATGCTCCCTCACCCGGCCTGGTCCTCTCCTGGATTTCATCCCCAGAGCAGCTGCCTCCTGGGCTTCCATACCAACAGCCGCCTGCACTTCCATCTGCTCCTCTGCCTAAGCTCTGTTAGCTGTCATCTTTCCTGGCTACCCACCAACTCGCCCACAACTCCTAGATAGTAAATAGATCTGTACCAAAAATTAAGGTGGTGCGTCTAAAATTAAAAAGCTGATGACAAAGAGTTATCAATCATAAACACATTAGCACATTTTATTTATAGTGTTTACGGTTGAAGAAGGACTTTTCTCTCCATGACTGCATTTGGCCCTGTGCTTACACCCAATCCACTACTGATAATAATAATAAAATGCCATTTGTTGAGTGTCTCTTATACGGCGTAAGCCAAGTCAGTTTCACCTTTACAAGCCTGTCAGGTAGGCCAGATCATTACCATTTCTGATCAGGAAACTGGGGTTCAACGGTGGTTAAGTGATGTGCCCAGGTTTTAGCAACCAGTAACAAAAGGAGCTGGGATTTCAAACCAAGTCTCTGATTCTTAGTTCATTATTCTTTCTCCTTCACTAGAAACTAGGAAGTCACAAACCAATTACTGAAATCACACATATCTGCAGAAATCAAGAGACTTTATAGCTTGATGTTTAACTAGAAGTCCTACCCCGTGTTTAAATATATCACTTCGGTGCCCCTTTGAACGTCATTCTGCCTCATTATCATAGCACACACAACAAACACAGATTGCTCGTGAAATGGAGTAAAGTAAGATCAACAGGATCATCAAAGGTCAGTGAAGAAAGTTACTTCAAGATCCTTGAATGCTGCGAGAATGGTGATGTGAGCCCTGTCAGTAGATGTGCCTTCACTACGGACTTCTCAGCCAGCAGCGCTCAAGGCAGCCACCCACTCCCTTCTGCTTACAAAATCCTCTTCTCTTTGACAACTCCACTTTCCCTTGATTCACCTCCACATCACTGACGTTCCTTCACAGCCTGACTTTATGTCTTGTACCATACTTTATCTATAAAATCAGAGTTCCTCAAAAGTTTGATCCTAGGGGCGCCTGGGTGGCTCAGTGGGTTAAGCCTCTGCCTTTGGCTCAGGTCATGATCTCAGGGTCCTGGGATTGAGCACCACATCGGGCTCTCTGCTCCTCAGGAAGCCTGCTTCTCCCTCTCTCTCTGCCTGCCTGTGATCTCTGTCAAATAAATAAATAAAATCTTTAAAAAAAAAAAAAGTTTGATCCTAGGTCAGCTTAATGCATATCCCCAGAAATGTATGTATCACATCTATACTCAAAACTTCAAAATGTCTAAATCTTTCCTAGACTTTTGTCTACAATGGATACTTGAGATCTTTCACTTAAGGGTCTCTTGGACATCTCATAGGTAACATTTCTGAAGTGGAACTCTTGACAGATCCCACACCGAAAGCAATTTATTTCTTACCCTGTCTTCCCTCTACCAGTAAATGGTGTCACTATCTCCTCTTCAATTATTGAAGCCAGAGATTTGGGAGTCATGCTCTTCTCCTTTCTCCCTTTCAACCCTCACTCCTCACATCTAGTCCATCAGCAGTTCACCACTTCTACTTCAAAACATGTTTTGTTTTCATTCTCTTCCCTCCATCAACAGTCCTACCCCTGAATCCATACAACCATTATCCCTTTGCTGGACTGTCACAGTGGTCTCATTCCTTTCTTCCACCCATATCAAATCAGATGGTCCTTTAAGAATATACGTCAGATTAGGGTGCCTGAGTGGCTCAGTGGGTTAAGTCGCTGCCTTTGGCTCAGGTCATGATCTCAGGGTCCTGGGATCGAGTCCCGCATCGGGCTCTCTGCTCAGTGGGGAGCCTGCTTCCCCCTCTCTCTCTCTCTGCCTGCCTCTCCATCTACTTGTGATATCTCTCTGTTAAATAAATAAATAAAATCTTAAAAAAAAAAAAAAAACAGAATATACGTCAGATTAACTCATGGCTTTTTTTAGAGCCCTTCAGATAGGTTGTCCTTGCACTTAGAAGAGGAGTCAGAAACATGATAGAGGCCTCAAAGTCTGGCATAATCTGGACCCTGCCTCCTGTGACTTGTTCAGGTTGGTTCTATAGCCCTCAATGCTCCTTCAGGTGAGTCACTGTTGTCTTTGTGCTTTCAGTTTAAATGTTATCTCTTTCCTGGCGAGGTTCCTCTCAGCCACTCTATCAAACTAAGACAGCCTCTTCTAATCTTATTATGGTAAACTGTTTCTTTCTTAACAATAATCAGAATCTGCAATTTATTAGGTAATATTTGGTCTGCATTTTAATGGTCCTTTTCTGCACCAGAATGTCATCTCTTTGAGGGTAGGGTCCTTGTTCAGTGTCTTTTCCTCGACATCAAGAGCAGTGCCTCAAGTAAGTTAAGTTCATTTAATGGAAGAATGAGAGAAGCACCAAAACAAAACAAAACAACAACAAACCATCACTGAGAAGAAGTACTAAGGTAGCTCCAAGAATAGCAACATGCCGACAAGGATTTTCCTTTCTAGGTTTAGAATACACTGTCCAACAGCAAACAGTCTCGTGAAAAGTTTCATTGAAGTTTCTGCAATTTATTGCCACTCACAACCATTTGTGTTGGCTACACATCTATTTTGAATGCGTACAGAAACAGTCACACTCTACCATAATCATTGTCTATATATATGTAAAAAGGAGGGATATGGAACAGTGCTAAAACATTCAGTCAAGAATATTACAGAAAGTCAGTTAATTCAGAGACATGATACTGAATTAAAATGAGCAATTTGTAACTATCAGTCTACATAATGTTGACCAAACTTGCCAGAAAGTACTAGAGTTTATTTATTTTCAAAGCTGTTTTATATACAGACTCTTTGCTTGGGCAACTCTAGTACATTAGTGTACAAGAGCTTTGCTGGTCCAGTTAGAGAGTCTGGTCTCTGCTAGAGAGTTAGAGAGTAGGCCTCTGCTACTTGCCTACTGGCAGTCAATGAACATCTCTGAGCCTCACTGGCTTCATCCATTAAATGTCCATGCCTCATGTACAGGGTTGCTATGATGTTCAAGTAAAACAAAACCAAAAAACAATGTACTTGAATGTCCTTGAAAACTGTAACGTGTCCTATAATGGTGAGATAATATTATTATTTTATTTCTCCCAAATACTTACTAATGAAAATTGAGCATATTTTCTTGATTAGCTGAATGTAGAGACACATTTTAGAAGGTCATATGATTACTTGTTATTCAAAAATAGAATTAAGTATAGACATATCCCTATTTTGAATATTGAAAGCAAATTAACATTTGTATCTGCTATAATAGAATTCCATGAAGGACAACTTTCTACCTAACCAGGACACCAAACATACACTAAGTCAGGTGAGACGACCTACCGTTGAAGTCTGGGTTACAATCAACTGTTTGTTTTATTGTTTCTACTAGGCTGGGGTATCCTCTGGAATGAGGACTAACATGGTCCTCATTTTTATATAATCTATAGGGTTTGAAAAGATACCAGCAAAAAAGGAAAAAAGAAAAAAGAAAGAAAAAGAAAAGATACCAGCACATCATGGTTCCTCAAACATAAATTGGGAATGATTCAAATAAATGAAGACTCACTATATAACCTTATTTCTCATCTTTTCTGGAAAATTGATTCTGACATTTTTAAAAATATGTTTATTGTTGGAGTCCACTACACACACCTGCCCCTCATCTCAACATCTGTCACCAGTATTCCCTCCCGTATGTACAACAGGAGTTCTAACAATATTTCCCCAAAGAATAGATGGAGTGTCAAGCCTTAGTTATAAAATATGCTTGGAAACAGATGATCCAGAGAAGGAAAACCAGCACTTTTGATGAAATTTCATGCAACTTGTAATTTCATGCTGTTTCCTGGGCTGAAGAATTTGTATTGACTTATGAATTCACAGATTTGCATTTCAACACTTTCCCTCTCCCCCCTTCAGGGAGAGGTGCTAATGAGCAGAGAAAAGATCACTGAGTCTAGACAGTTATCAAGTTTGGAAAATTAAGTAATCCATTAATTGCTTAATTAGGTCTTTGTAGCCTTTTCTGAATGAGACAGTCTCCAAATATGCATATGAATGGCTAAAATGGGGGTGGTGTGAGACAATAGGAAGGAAAATGGAATGTGAATTCCAGAATTAGAAGGTAGTAACTCTCAAAAAGAAAAAAGATTAGAGGAACTCTCTATGTATCCTTCAATGTAAATTAACAGACATTTGTTGAGTACTTCCTAAATACAAAGCACTGTGCTAGAAAGAATTAGGGATAAAGCAGAGATCAGTAGACAGTTCCAAGCTTCAAGCAGTTTGCAATTTGGATAGGCATGTTCAACACAAGCTCATGAGTATACACATAATTAAGATATCATGTGTAAGAGAAATTGATCAATCCAAAGGAATTTATTGGGCTTTGACTGTATCATGGCAGCTAAAGAGGAACAAGTTTAATTATTTTTCATTAAACCCTAACGATGGATAAGTTTATAGTAGAACCTTCCCATTCACTTAGAATTTTTTTTATTATGTTTAGTTAGTCAACATATAGTACATCATTAGTTTTTGATGCAGTGCTCAAAGATTCATTAGTTGCATATAACACCCAGTGCTCATCACAACACATGCCCTCCTTAATACCCATCACCAGGTTACCCCATGCCCCCGTTCCCTCGCTTCTGTAACCTCAGCTTGCTCACTTAGAATTTTAAGTTCCTGAAAAGAAGGGCAATGAAATCAAATGAAAAAGAAATGTTTTGCTATTAACAACAGCAACAATTTACAAAGCACCTACCATATGTCAGGGCTTCTTTTGTTTTACATCTGAGGCTTTGAGAGGCCAAGAAGACCTCAAAATGTTACAGTAGTCTTCAGAGCCAGGATTCAAATCTAGTTTTGTAGAAGTCAAAAACTACATAATTTTGCTTAGGATCTGTAAAAACCTGCAAACTAATACACATGCTTTCCAGTTGAAATTTGAGATTAGTTTGTATATTTAAAAAAAAAAAAAGAGGAAGGAACAGTACCATCTGCTTTGCCTAAAGTTTTTTTGGACTTGTCAATTTAGTATTATCAATTCCCAGTTTTTTCCTTGAGGAAATGGCTGAGGAAAAAAAAATAAATAATAAGGCTTGATCTTTCCTGTGGCATTTCCCATCAGGAGTTCATATTCTCTCTTTGTCACTTAAGTTGAAGAATATTTCTGTTTATGAGACTCATGAGAGCATATTTTGAAAGCATTCTCTTCATAGTGCCCTCAAGCTCTGAGTATACCTGGTTTTCCTTACAGTTGGCCCCAAAGCACTGAAAATATTTTGCATAAAAATGCTCTGAGGTTGCTGTCTTTTTTCCCTACTGGGATTCCTATGGATTTTGCTTTGTATTTTATCCTCTGACTTTTCTTTTTTCACTCCTAAAAAGTAACATACATTTTCTGGGCATTTGGACTATAGTTTTATTCTAACTTATCTCTTTTTCACAGACTGAGATTATAGTTTTGTTGTTTATTTCCTCTAGTCTTTGTGCCATATTTGTATCCATTTCACCTGAAAAACTTCACACAGAGAGGTTTTTATTTATGTGGCAGAAGCTGAGTGATTCAGAAACAAAAAAACAAAAAACAAAAAAATGTCCTTCCACAGAGAATAGAATAGTCTAATAGAGCAATGGAGTTAAATCACACTTCATGTCATATACAAGAAAGAGATGGTGAAGATTAATTTTTTAATATACTGGGGACTTCCCTTAAAAGGGAAGATAATCTTTCTTAAAACAACTGCTCAGTATGAAAGCTTGAAGTGTAAAGAGCAAGTAAGTACACATGAAAAAGGGTATATTGGGATATTTTAAATCTAGGCAATGATTCTGTTCAATAATAGGTGAGGTGATGGCAGGCTGCAAAAATGGGAACTCTAGCAAGAAATGTAGCTACAGTAGCAGCCTCCAAGATGGCGTCCAATTACTTCCATCTCCTATTGTCCTCTCTTACACTGTACCAGGGTTGATATGGTGAAAGTGATGGTTTGCCCCTTCTGAGATTAGATTATACAACTAAGGTTCTCTTTCTCTTATACCACTTGCTCTTAGGGAAGCCATCTTGTGAGCTCTATGTGAGAAGGAGGTGAAGGCTCCAGCCAGCGCCACAGGAGTGAGCTTCGAAATGGACCATCTTGTATTAGCCAAGCCTTCAAAACTAGCCTGATCCAACAGCATGACTGCAACCTCAAGGAGGACCTGAAGCTGGAACTTCCCGGTGAAACTGTTGGATTCTGACCCTCAGAAACTATGTAAGATGTTTGTTATTTAAATCTAAAATGTTTGAAGGGTAATAGGCTTCTTACAAGGCAATAAATAGCAAATAGAGTAGCTCACCAGTTAATGGACGTAGTTCAGATGTACGGACATAGGCACAGATGGGAGCTTCATCAGACCCCTTACTGACATTGAATTAAAGTTAAGATGGAGAAGTAGCCTAGTTGATGATGATGATGATGACGACGACGACAATGATGACAGTAAACAGTATGGTGACAATTATCAGAGTAATTACAACTAATGCCTATTTAATTCTTATTATACACCAGGCCAGGTGCTATCCACAGTATCTCATTTAATTTTCATATAAACATTTTGGGATGAGAATGATGAGGAAACTAAGGCTGGGAAAAATCAAATAAGTTGTCCTGAGTCACATAGTTAATAAATGTTAGAGGTAATATTCAAAGGCAGGTCTGACTCCAACTCTATATAGGACCCCACTGATAATGTGGCATATGGGATTAGCTGAGTTGGTGTCAAAACGCCAATAAAGACAAGATCAGTGGGCAACACTGACTGAAGCCTGGTCAAGAAGCCAAAGTCATCCGTAGAGTTACTCAGAAAACAGAATCAGTGTGCAAGAGGAGTTGTCTTCATTGGCATCTTCTCCTCTACAGAGCCAAGACCCAGCAGGGCCTAATAAATATATTTTTAATCTATACCTTCAGAATTTCCTCACAAAGAACTCCAGATAAATATTGTCTCAGTTACACACAAATTAATGTCTTAAAGGAGGGGAACAGTAACTAACATAAAACTCATGGGAGAACTGAGTTGGGCTCATTGCCTTGTGTCCCCCTAGAGCACCTATCAGTACGATGCTACCATTGCAATTTAGTCTTTGGCTGGCTTCTGTATAAAGTGCTTCACCAAAAAACCCTTTGATATTTTTCTGTGAAGAGTCTAGATGTAGAAATGTGAAGACAATGTTAACATTTTGGTTTCTAAGAATATTTTTTCCCAGTCTCCCCAAAACGGTGAGGTACCATGGACCAAAGTCTAAGTGAAGAAGTTACCCAGTAGCCTTTATTTCAAGGATATCGTGTGACAACTCTTTATCCATATTATTCATCACTTAAACTATTTAAAAATATATGGAGCTATAAATTCTATTTTCTCTACAAAATTTGCAACATATATACTACTAAGAACCATCAAGTTTTTTAACCATTTGTTGAAAATCAAAGATATTTTGCTTAGTTGATCCATGAACATTTTGAGTGCCTACTATGCAGTGTTTTTTGTATAAAAATGTTGATTCTTAATGTCAAACATTTTAACTTACATAATGCTTACCAATAATCTGTGAAAAATAAAAAGGAATGCTTATTTACATGAGACAAAGGAGGTCCCAGTTCAATAAACAACCCAACAAGGCTCCAACTGAGTTTATGATGCAATCTATTGACATAGTCATTTTCTTGACAAAAACAGTGGATGGTTTATCTAAAAAATCAGGGAAAAGTTTAAGAGTGGGATTAAACCTACTATTAATAAAATATCTGCCCTCTAATGAGCAATGGGTGACATACTGTCCCTGGTAAATATAACTGCTACAAATTTCTTTTAAAAAATGCATAAATGTACCTTAACTTACAAAGTGAAAAAACACATATGATAGCCTGACTTTCTCAGAAGGGGAAATTGCATCTCTAGAAACATATTTGATCTTGGAAACACTGCTGTCATACAAGTGAAAAGATCAAATCAAAACTAACCTTAATGTCTCATTTTTCTTTTTTTGGAGTATATTTGTTTTTAGGCAATAAAGAATCAGTTATTTCAAACTGTTTCACTAACAACTTGGCTTACTATGAGCTTTTCTGGACAAAAAAAAAAGAATGAATCTGGGGAAATATAAATAAATTCTTTCACCAGGACATTTCTGGTTGAGGGAAATATTCTTAAAAAGATAATCATACCTTAAGAAAAGAGGCAGATATACAGACATTTCACATCCGGCCCAGAACTAAAGAAGTTTAGTATAATTATTCCTAAAAAGGCCAGATCATTTTTACTAGGATGAAATGCTCCTGAAGGCCTTAACCTGTTACAGTGATTTGTGTGCACATGAGAGAAGTTCCTAGGACAGGCTTTGAGCCCTGCCATAACCATAGCCACAGTTCCCAGTATAAACTCTATTAAAAGGAGTCTTCCTGATACAGGAAAACATGTGTTCTTAGGGCTATTTAACACTTCTGCATGAAGATGAAATTAGTGGCTTCTCTTCATTAGATACATTATTTTTTTTAAATACAGAGACAGAGAAGCACCCTAGTTTACAGCACCATTTCTTGACTTTTTAAAGTGTTAACCCTCTCCACCCAAGGAGGAAAATTAAGTATTAAGAAATAAGATTTGGACAGGTAGGGCTATTAGACAGTTTTCATAAATCACTGTAAAATCTAGGACTTTTGAATGTCTCCTCCAGTAAGAGTCCCTTTTCAGCCCCTTGGCAGTGATGTGCTCCCAGTGAGAAGCACAGACTAGACAATTAAGTCTAAACTCCTTTGTCCAGAGGATAAAATCAAATTTATATCCCTATGTCATTTCCTTCCACCTTATCACTGACAGTACCTGTTTAGCAGCCAATGTGGACTCTCTGAAGTCAAAGATTCTGTCATTCATTACAGAAATCCTAGTATCTAGCACACTGTGTAGCCCACTGTAGTAGCCAATACTTTTTTGAGGGTAGATGAAAAGCAACAGTCCCCTAGACCTACCAGTCTCTCGGGTGTCTAACTCATTCCATACATTTTATTTTACTGCAGCCTTAGAAATTCTTTGGTTTCAAGATTGAGAAGCCAGTCAAACTAGTTCTTTGTAAGAGGCAGATTACTGGAAGGATTCAGAGGGAACTTCACAGAATTAAAAAGCAAGAAATATTGTCAACATGGGAGTGGGAAGATAGTGGAAACTCAGCTGTCTCTCTGGGACAATGTGTTCTCTTAATAATAGTACCATTCCATCATTCTTTGCTGTAGACCTGTTTCTCCTACTTGTACCAAGTTCACAATGCCTGCCAACCGCAAATCCGTGTGATCTTAACAGCTTCAGGGCAGAACTACTAACTCTTATTCTCTGTGTCTTGTCTCTTAGTTCAAAATCTTGAGAAAGAGATTCTGATTGGTGGCTCAAACCAGACTGAGTCTCTGGCATCAGTGGTTTCCTGTGCTTGAACCAGCCATGGTCAAGATTGCAGAATCATGGGACAGGAATAGGACCTTCAGCAGTGTCTATGAATGGGCAGAGTGTTCTTACAAGACAAGGCAGTGTTGAAGCAATGATCAACATCCTATTTTTTAAAAGATTTTCTTTATTTGATAGAGAGGGAGAGAGCATAAGAAGGGGGAGCAACAGGCAGAGGGAGTGGAGAAGCAGGCTCCCCGCTGAGCAGGGAGCCCAACTTGGTACTCAATCCCAGGACCCCAGGATGGTGACCTGAGCTGAAGGGAGACGTTGAACAGACTGAGCCACACAGGCACCCAATGATCAACATTTTAAGAGACTGACATGCTACCTACTGTGCTAATGGGACACATGATCAGCATTTTAATACAAATTTTAATACAAATAACCTCCTGATTCCACTTCATTTCACAAACTCCTAATCTTCCTTCAATGCTTAGTTCACAAATTAACCTTCTCTGTGATGCCTTCCCCAAATCTCAGTTGAGCTTAATTTTCCTAAACTGGCTCCTCTTGTTCTTGGTTTCAAATCCAGTTCATGTCTTTGTTTTCTACTACATTATATGCTCCTCAGAGTAAGAATTGTCTTATGTTACTTTTTTTTCCCTTAAGTTACTTTTAAAGATAGCATAGGTATTTGTTGGAATGAATAAATGTTGCCTGAATGTGCATTAAAATTTCTCAGTAATTTATATGATTATCTTGCAACAAACATATTCTTGCCAAATTTCTGTCTAGGTTAATTATAAGGAAGATGGAAAAAAGAGGAAAAAGAATTTGAAAGAATGAATACAATGACGGTTTGCTCTGATCATTTCAAGGAGTCATGGAAACAATCTCGTAAATAACTTGGTGACATCAGGAACCCCAAAGTCACATAGAGACAGTTGAAGATAATTTGATCCTTGTCTTCACATGTATGTTACTACCTGGGTCATTCTTCCTTGTAGCCCAACAGAGTGTTTCTATCATTTTATGGACAAGCAGAGGATGTCAGGTCTTTTCTACAATAAATTAAAAAAAAAAAAAGTAAAATTAGGTACTTAGAATAGTAGTGAATCTTGTTCAAATGAGGTAGGAAAGGTTTAGGATACTCTTTGGTCTGATTTCCATGTGGAGGCAGAAATACATTCTTTGAGGGAGCCCAGTAGTTCAGTCAGTAAAGTTTCTACCTTCAGCTCAGGTCATGATCCCAGTGTCCTGTAAACATGCCCGGTGTTGGGCTCCCTTCTTGGTGGGGAGTCTGCTTTTTCCTCTCCCACCCCCCTACTTGTGTGCTCTTTCTCTTTCTCCTATAAATAAATAAATATAATTTTCAAGAAACATATATTCTTTCCCTAGAACATGTAAGTTTCTGCTGGATAGTATTCAGCAGCCAAATTAATACTTTTATTAATGTTCAAATTTATCAAATAAATTACAATAAGAAAACATTTAAAATTTTTTTCATAGATTCTATTCTATTTCAGAGTTTCAGTGGTAGAAACAGTGATTATCTACATTAAAAATATATATATACATGTATGTGTGTATGTTATCTTCAACAATAAATAGATAACATCTTTACTTACATTATACTGCAGTCACTAAATGGAATAATGTACTTATAGATTCTCCCTGACAAACAAAGTTTTTTTTTTTTTTTTTAAGATGTTTATTTATTTGACAGACAGAGATCACAAGTAGACAGAGAGGCAGCAGAGAGAGCGGGGAAGCAGGCTCCCCGCTGAGCATGGAGCCCAATGTGGGGCTCAATCCCAGGACCCCGAGACCATGACCGGAACCAAAGGCAGAGGATTAACCCACTGAGCCACCCAGGTGCCCCACAAAAGAAGTTTTTTAAAGAATTTTAAGTAGTACTTTCGTTTTCTACCCATACTGATGGAAACTTTGGTGTTAGTCACAGAGATTTAAGGTCTCTAATCAGCAGATTCGGAGAAGATTGACTGATCCATTCTTTTTTTTTTTTTTTTTTTTGAGTACCTATTAGCAAAACCAAGGAAATTATACCACAAACTGGGGACACAGGTGAGTTTTAAAAATTTTTTTCTAAGATTTGACAAAATGTTTATCCACTATTTTGAGTTTTCAAAAATGCAGACAGATATTTTTGAAAGTTAGGTTATTTATATATTAAAGAGAAAATCTTAAATGAGTGGCTAGAGTCAGTATAAATTTAGGTATGAAAATCGGATTGATATATTTTCGAGTTACTATGGTTATATAACAAATTAATAACTTAGTGGTGTTATTCTGCTGGACTCTGTGTGGGTCAGGAATTCAGACAGAGCACAGAGGGAATGGCTAGTTTCTTCTCCATGATGTCTGGGGCCTCAGATGAACACTCAACTGCAGGCTCTGGGTTGGAATCATTTGGAGCCTCCCTCATGCCCACACTTGGTGATAGATGCCAAATGTCAGCCAGATCTCCAGTGCCTCTCTGCGTGAGCCTCTCCATGTGATTTCTCTGCATAGGCTCATTTGGATTGTCTCACAGCATGGTGGCTAGGTTCCAAGATATGTGTCCTGAGAGACAGAAAGAACCCAGGGAAAGTTCCATCTCCTCTTAGGACCTAGACTTCCAGGTTAGTTCTGTTGTATATTACTGGATTGAAGGGACTCACTAAGGCTGCCCCAAAACCTAGAGAAGGAATGAAGACCCCAGCTCCTAACAGATGCAGACAGATATTTTTGAAAGTTAGGTTATTTATATATTAAAGAGAAAATCTTAAATGAGTGGCTAGAGTCAGTATAAATTTAGGTATGAAAATCGGATTGATATATTTTCGAGTTACTATGGTTATATAA
>NC_081574.1:28117763-28251615 GCF_022355385.1 Mustela nigripes | reverse complement strand
AACAGATGAGTGTCAACATCATATTGTAAAAAGGCCACATGGATGGCATTTATTAGTGTATTACTGAGGGGGAAATAGAGCCTGTTAAAATCCACAGAGAAACAGACTTTTCTGGATTCTGGTCAAATAATTATAACCCTTGTAGGCTAAACCACGAAAGAAATAGATTTTAATTAGTACTTTTAAATTCTCATCTTCAAATGACTTTTTGTACTCATTCATTTCATGGTAATGTCTCATCTTTTGCATTTTCTCTGGCAATGATAGCCTGGTAGGTAATTTTGAAACAAGGACAAAATTTTCACCAGAAATTTTTTACATATGGAGAGGCCGTCCTGCTGTCCTGTGGCACATTGGGCAACAACTACTGATTACTGACTACTTTGCAATCAGAGTTGATGTGTACAAGACAACCCAAGTATCAAAAGGGATCTCGGGTAATAAACTAACCGAGTCTTGTTAGATTATTCCAGGGTCCATCCATTATCATACCTTATTCCTAAATCCTGCCCATTTCTTAAGTCCCACTTCTTCCTGGAGGCATCCTTGCCTAGACTAAAGAGCTCAAACCTTCTCTACACATTTTATTCTCTTTTATTTCAATGTCATAGAGTTTATTTAGCTCCTACTTGTTTCTCTAGGTTTTGTGTTCTGGGTTTGTTCCTGAAATAAGTTCTTAGCATCTTAGTGAGGGACCAGAATAGTCAGTACCCCCAACCACCCTTAAAAAAAAAAATCACACACTTAACTAGTAGGACTTTGAATACAAGGCAGACACCAGTAAATAATAATTAACATTTTCCCTAATTATAGCTGTGTCATTCAAAAAGCCTTCACATATAATTGAAAGGAAAAAGTTCTATTTCATGGAGTAGGAAACAGAAGAAGGGAAGAGATAAAGCCTCATCCTTATAAAATTGTCAGTGAGAAATACATAAATTAAAAATTCTTTTGAGGGAGGAAAAATTTCTGAAAACATCCAATGAAAGAATTATGACAACAAGCAGGAATTGATACTGAGATGAAAGTAGATGGTATCTTCATGGAGCTTCGTTCGGCCACATAAAACATTTAATGTAAAGCAGCCACTAAATCTTTTGAAAAGCTACAATCACATCAGGATCATGGATTTCTTACCAAACAAGCTTCACCTGTCAGTTCATTTTTCTTACATTCACTCATTTTGTACAGTTATGTAGACCATTCAGAACTTCAAGAGGCACAGAGGTTATTCAATACAATTTTTGAAAAGCACCTGTTCAAATGGATCTATGGCCTTTGATGTGAGACTATGCAGTTTAACAGAGGGCAGAGTTTGGTTAACCAAGTCAATGCCCGTTTTCTGCTTCACACTCAGGAACTGAGACAGACCAAATGCTTTTAACATGCCACCTTTCATTCTTCCTCATTTTTTTTTCTTTTGCACATTCTAGGTTATACTTCCAGACACAGTTTTGGTGTGATATGGAAACAACATAATCATTCAAAAATGCTTTGAGAAACCTTTCTCTTCAGCAGCATCTAAGGTATACTTACACTTAGAATCGGGAAGAACCAATCGGAAGCCCTTCTGCCAGGTCACACAGATGCATCAACCTCTGTTTTTGCAAATATTACCAGATAGTGAGCCCTGATCTGTTCCACTTGTGGTCCTTTCACCAACAAGCCTCAAACCTCAAAAGTCTTTTTCTTTTCTTTTTCAGTTAAAAATGTTGTCGCTCATAATTAACACTTACAAAAAGGAGTTCTCCTTTGGTCATTAATTTCTAGATTTTATATAGGACTGAAATAGTTTTTCAGGGCACCTGGGTGGCTCAGTTGGTTAAGTGACTGCCTTCGGCTCAGGTCATGATCCTGGAGTCCCAGGATCAAGTCCCGCATCGGGCTCCCTGGTCAGCAGGGAGTCTGTTTCTCCCTCTGACTCTCCCCCTTCTCATGCCCTCGCTCACTCACTCATTCTCTCTCTCTCCCAAATAAATAAAAAATTTTAAAAAATAGTTTTTGATTAGAAACTATTTCCAAAACCTCTGAAATTTCTGAAAAAGAGAAGAAAATTGTATTGGACTAAGATTTCAAATGCTTTCCAGAAGGATGTACCAGGTCTTAGATACCAAGGTTTTTGACCTCTATTTCCAGGAAGGGCACTGACTGCCAGTTGCTCTTATCTAATATCTGTTTAGCAAGGCAGGCATCGAAAGATAAGAAGCAGTGAAACAGTTTCTCTGATGGCAAATTCTTGATGGCTATAGAAAGTGATTAAAAATACACGGGGAAGGGGAAAAGGGGGTGGAGTGGGAGTTCATATATGCTGTAAAGTAGTCAGGGAGGGATATGCTCAGGATGTAGTTTACAACAGAAGATGACATCTGTTTCTTCTATAAAAAAATTTGGCAAGTTCTAACTTGTTATATGACCTGTCCAACTTATTTGATCATAGCTGATAAAAACTCTGTCCTAGAGTTCATGACCACTAAAACGATGACTTGATTTCTGTAGGTTCTCTAATTTTTACACTTTTCTAGTGTCTTTGTATAATGTTATACTAGAAACCCCTACCGGGGGATCATGATAAAAACGTATGGTAAAAACTTCAGTTTGTAATAAAGTGACTTTAATTCTCGGACTCTCAGGGGTGACCTTATGGTCGATTCCATTATATTTTATGGTTTTGTTTTTGTTTGTTTTGTTACCTTGGATTATTTTCAGGTTTCAGAGATAGACATTTACCTCTTTTTTTTTTTTTTTTTTTGGTGGGTTAGCCAGTATCTTACTACTACCAAAGGGTAAGAATGTCAATGTTAGTGTTAACTGACTTAATTACTCTCACATAATGGACTATATGTAAGCCTAATACTAGTACTGCCTTGCCCCTTCTAATTTTATTTTCTTTCTTCTTCATCAAACAGTATTCTTTTTTTTTTAAGATTTTATTTATTTATTTGACAGAGAGAGATCACAAGGAAGCAGAGAGGCAGGCAGAGACAGAAGGGGAAGCAGGCTCCCTGCTGAGCAGAAAGCCCAATGTGGGACTCGATCCCAGGACCCTGGGATCATGACCCGAGCTGAAGGCAGAGGTTTTAACCCACTGAGCCACCCAGGTGCCCCCATCAAACAGTATTCTTAACTGCCTTCTCACTGTGCCTACCTTTACATTTGCAGCTCCAAATTTACTAAGTTTCATGGATCTGACATACACAGCAAAACAATGAAACACAGAATGTTCATTCAAGCAACAAATATTTAGGAGTACCTGGGTGGCTCAGTAGGTTAAGCATCTGACTGATGTCTGCACAGGTCACGATTCCACAATCATGAGATGAAGCCCCGAGTTGGGTTCCGTGCTTAGCATAGAGGCTTCTTGTCCCTCTCCCTATTCTCTGCCCTTCTTTTCCTCCCTTCTCTCTAAAGTACAAAAAATCTTTGAAAATATATATTTATGAAGTGACTACCATATGTTTGACCTCAAATATCCAGCATAGATACAGGACCAAGATTTGGAAAAAAAAAACAAACCAAAGATCAGTCAGTGAAAAGAATATGATCCCCAATTCACATCATCACCCTCTTAATTTTCTTTTAATCACTGTGGATCAATTCACCATTGGCCCTAGAGTAATAGCTTTAAAACAAATGTCTTTGTTTTCAGAATATGAGGCTGAAGCTTTGTTGAATGACATTAAAAAAATGAGCTAATTATGATGGACTTGGTTTGTATTTTTCTTCTGCAACTCAAATTTAAGCTTGGAAAATTTTACAAATGAATATAGCCAGATGTTACTAGAGGTTTGCACAATGGAAGTACAGAGTAAATCTAATATATAATCAATCTCTGGTATTCCAGTTTAGCCAATAGGCCAATAAACAATGTGAAGAAAGTCCCAGAGCACCACTCTTCAATATTTTTTCCGAAATCACAACCATGACTATCAGAGAGCTTAACAGAATTCACAAAAGCAGACTACCAACCTTGTCCAGTAGATAAAGGTGAATTAAATCAATACTGATTAAAAGGATCTACCTCTCTCTACTAATATAAAACCATTCTTCAGTGCCAAACATAAACACCCAACAATACGGTATGAAAGAAAAGATGAATTTTTGCCTTTTAAATAACAAATTTTATTTTTTTATCAAATAGTTTAAACAAACGGATATATACAGGATACTAGATTAAAAGTTTATGACAATTTTTGATATAAGACCACAGTTTTTGGCTTTGCATACCTGAATGATGTGAAATATGAAATTTACATTGAGTGAGATATTACCTAAATGAACTGGTTGCCACAAGTTCAGATTTGTTCCTTAATCATTCCTAAAGGAGAGAATAATTTTAATCATGAGTAGCAGAAAGAATAGATACCTGACCTTCCAAAATGTATCTATGTTTATAACTTCAGGAAAGAAAAAATATATAATTGTTCCCAAGAGAATTTATTTCCCTTGGAAAAAAGAAAAGAATGGTTGTAAATAAGAATTAGAGAGAGAGAGAGAGAGAGAGAAAAGATTAAAAAAATAAACTTTCAATGTTGAGCACTTAAAAAATTAGTTCCATTTTTATTTCAGCCACAAGGAACAAAATCATTTACTAGAAACTACAATTGAGTGTTCAGTGTTAACATCTTTTGAATGTCTCTTTGCTTAATTCTTCTATTTGATTAAGGAAGAAAACAAACTGTATTTGATTTACAAATGAAGTCAGTCAAAATAAGCTTTTGTAAAGCACTAGAAGCAAGACATTTAGAATTAGCTCTTCAATGATCTATAGAGAAGGAAGGAGAGACAAGGTAGAAATTATTGTGATACAGAAAGTAATTTAAGAATTTAAGAACTTGGATGTAAAGAACAAAGGGAAAGAGGAAGAAGAACCATCACTAATAATGTTAACATAGAGATCATCTCTTATTTTATCTGGAGATAAACCAATGTCCCATCATCTTAACATGCTAAGAGGCAAATGAAAATCAATTTTGAAGATAGCAGAGTCAAACAGGTTCTGGAATTTTTTTTTTTAAATATGCTAAATTAAAATCTTATTTTTTTTTTAAAGATTCCATTTATTTATTTGAGAGAGAGAGAGAGACCATGAGAGGGGAGAGGTCAGAGGGAGAAGCAGACTCCCCGCCGAGCAGGGAGCCCGATGTGGGACTTGATCCTGGGACTCCAGGATCATGACCGAGCCGAAGGCAGTTTCTTAACCAACTGAGCCACCCAGGTGCCCCTCAAATCTTATTTTATACCAGTTTCCCATCACATAATATTTACAAACTTTCTTAATCTTCCTGAGCTTCAGTTTATCTCTAAAGTGGAAAAAATACAGTTATGCTATAGGAGTTACCCTATGGTAACTAAAGGATGACTTAAAATAATATACGTAAAGCACAGTACCTGAAACATAGTAGTTATTTAAAAAATAGTAACAGTTTTCCTTTTCTAGTTGTCCTAAAAACAGACAAATTTGATTTGAGAACAAAGACACAATAAAAAGGAAAAGCAGTGAAGCAAAGAAGTCATCTTCCACAAACAACTCTAAATGAATAAAATGTTTCCAGGCATATCATATATTCGCTCAAAATTCTGGAGTTCCCCACAAGCACCAAAAATCACCTTAGACCATGGGATCTGAATAAGAACAGGTCTATTCCTTCTAAAAAAAGAAAAGGAAAGCAGTTAAGTAAGGAACACACAAATAATTATCAAAAAATATTGTGCAATAAATCAAACCATTAAAACATAGAGGAAAGAGCAGTTAAGTATGTGGGTAGTCATGAAAGAATTTGCCGATCAGTTCAGTTTGGGTCTTCAAGAATTTGTCGAAACAATGCTTATTAAAGTGTGGTTCGATATCAGAAGCCTCAAGATTACCTGGGAACTGGTTAGAAATACAAGCTTTGGGATCTCAGACCTACTAAATCAGAAATCCTGGAGGTGGAGTCCAGCAATGTATTTAATTTACATTCAGGTGTATTCTGATGTAAAGTTTGAGAACCACTGAAGTAAGAGTTCACCAAATAAGTGGCAATTGGGGAAGGTGACATTATAGTCAAGAAACAACATGTTCAGACAACCAAGGAGAATTCCACATGTCTGGAGGATGGTAGGCATGGAGGTGAGTGGCAATGGAAGAGAATGTTTCAGTAGCCTGGGGTCAGGCTGTGAACGTCTGTATACCATGTCAAGGAGTTTGAACTTCATCTTCTAAGCAACAGGGATTAGGAGTTTATAGGGAGACTAATTTCTTTTTCCCTCAAATCTCTGCAAAGAGAGCAGGTAGCACAAATATGTAAAAATGTACATAAAAAATAAACAAAAAGAAAGAAAGAAAGAGTCCCCTTAAAGAAGACTGAGCACATCAACGATGTTCTCAGAATGGATTCTGCCACAATTAATTCCCATACACTGTCATTCCAAGAAAGCAGCTCTGGTCTAGTAGGTGATTCCTGGGCATGACGATTTCTAGCTGGACAGCCTGGAGAGGAACCACTGAACTTTACTGAACTGCAGTTTTCTCATATAGAGAATGGGCCAAAATCTGCTCCAAGATGAGCTGTTGAGAATGAAATGGGAGAGGCTTGTCCAAGTCATTGAGAACGTTAAGGTATATGCACTGCAAGATACTCCTGTTAATAATGTAACTTAACTCTTTGAATCCTTTTTGTGGAGTAAGTGGAAATAAATCTATAAAAGGGGTATGTTACCTCCTGGGGAGGGGGTGGTGTGCATCAGAAACTATTATTATTTTTCTATGTTAAACAATGCATTCACTGGGCAAGGCTATACATCCAAATTCAGAATCTACCGAAATGAACAGAAGGAAGAAATATTCAAGGGTCGGGCACGCAGAGGGGGAGAGAAAACCCAGAGTTTTCTGCAGAGAATTCTGCTCCCTCTGGCCAGAATTCATATGTGGATATAATTAAGAACTGAAAGTTAATGATATACAAGAAGGAACAAAATTTGGGCCACTGCACTAAAGGTAAAAGTCTTCAGGTTTTGCACCTAGATATAAATGAACATCAGACTGAATGCTGATCCCAGACATAGATAAGAGAAAAAGCCTTCCAATGAATTATATTCAGACTCCAGGATTAGAAGAGTTTCCAATTTCAGATGCAAAATAGAATTTTACCATCAACAAAGCCATTTTGTTTTGGGGGGTTTTTTTGGTAGGATTTTTGTTTGTCTTTTTTTTTTTTTTTTTAGTATTTTGTTTTGTTTTGTTTTTGTTTCTGTTTTGCCTTCTTCTGGGTGAAAGCCAGGTGTACAAGCCAAAAGGACAGGATTCAAAGTCAGTTGAAAGCAGAAGGAGTAATTGCAGACATTCTGCCTCCCGCCAAGTTGTGGGTAACACAAAAAAACCTGACTTCTTTGGGGACCTAGCTTTATCAGTAAAACCCATGGAAATATCAATGCAAATGAAAATACAGATACAGTACACAAAGCATAGTGGAATCTGTCAGACTCCCTAGTGCTAACAGGGGACCTTAATCTCTCCTTTCTTCCTTTGTATAGATCCACCTTACTGTTATTTTACTTGTAGCAGTTCGTGATGCCAAATCCACGCAGCGCCACATACTGCAGATCAGGACAAAGCGGCGATGTTGTTTAAAGAATACTGTGGGCTTACTAACTTCTTTAGCTAAATAAATTTATAAATGCTGCTGGTGCTACACATACAACTCTTCAGAGATTTCAAAAACTTTTTTTTTTTTCTGGTTAAAAAAGGTGGAGGCTTACAGTTGAAAATTTGGAATACTCAGGAAAGTAATGAGAAAATGACAGTTTACAATATTTCCTTATAGCTTCTTAACATATATTCATAGGTTTCATCATTTCACATTACACTGTAAGTACTTCTTCATATTATTAAAATAAAAACCCTTCAGAGATACAATGATAATGACTGCATGGAATTCTATTATGAGTATGCGATGATGTAATTTAACATTTCCCGACTGATAAACATTTAATTTTCACCATTATTAAGAATCCAGTGATTAATTTCTATGTGCATAAACAGTTGATTCCCTTCACCAAGTATTTTCTAAACACTTGATGCAGCATTACAACAAAGCCTTTAATATTTTGTTATATTGCCTTCAAACCTTTTTTCCATGTGTAAGGATAAATTATATTATCATATAGTAATTTTTTTCCTGTTTAAATCACAATCTGTCAACTTCTGTCAAAATTAAACATATTAATTTCATCTGAATCTTTATGTACTATAATTTTTATAGTTTCCCTAAACACTGAATATTTTTAGAAATACATTTTTATACCTTTTCTATTTTTAATGAGAACACGAAAGTTCTACTCTCTTAGCAAATTTCAATTATACAATGCTGTGACCTCAACTACAATCACCATTAGATGCTCAGACTTTATTCATCTTATAACTAAAAATTTGTACTTTTTACCAATCTCTCCCTATTTCCCCCACCCACCAGCTCCTGGCAAATACTTCTCTACTCTGATACTATGAGTTCAACTTTTTTTTTTTTTTGAAACATTCCACATACAAATGATGCCTTGCAGTACTCTTCTTTCTGAGTTATTTCACTTAGCATAATGCCCTCCAGGTCCATCCACATTGCCGCAAATGAAAGGGTTTCCTTCTTTTCCAGATTGAATAATATTCCATTATATATGTGTAAATATATCTGCTGAGGACATTTAAGTTGTAGGAATGCAATTTCGAATGACTGAATGGTACTGCACTGTACCTTAGGAATAAAAATTATGTACATAACAATATTTTTACTATTGGGTAAGTGGGTTAGTTGGACCTTGGCAACAATATAAATAATGCTGAAATAAACTGCCCAGGATTCATATTTTTACATGCATTTCTGCTTTGAATAAAGGAAATCAATGTATTAAGTCTATAAACTACTTTTTTCCTAAAAATTCTGTACAAAAAGCTTATTGATACCCACAATCATATATTAAACTCTTCAAAGATCACAGGTCAGATACGGGTCCTAAAAAAACAGCCATTCTGGGTGCCTGAGTGGCTCAGTCCATTAAGCATCTGCCTTTGGCTCAGGTCATGGTCCCAGGGTTCTGGGATCGAGCCCCTCACTGGGCTCCTTGTTCAGCAAGGAGCCTGCTTCTCCCTCTCCCTTTGCCGACCACTCACTCTGTCTACTTATGCTCTCTCTGTCAAATAAACAAAAAATATCTTAAAAAAAAAAGCTATTCTAATAATATTTCACTTTATTTGCATTTCTTTTGTTAATAAGTGGGGGGGGTTTCAGAAGTTTTTTTGCTTATAATTATTTCTAATTTTGTGAGTTGTCTTTGTAAAAGTCTGTTTTTCTACTCTTAATATGTTCACTTTAAGAGCATTTTATGTACTGTATATATACATATATTTATATATATTATATTTGACATTTTATTAATATATTTAAGATATTAATGATGCTTAACATTCATAAAGTTTAACATTTATGTAGTAAAAGCTAGTAATATTTCTCTTTACATTTTCTCTTTAATATGTTGAAAGAATTCCTTCACCATATTATGTAGAAAATATGTATATTTTCTAAACATGTCTAAACACTTTGTCTAGGGCGCCTGGGTGGCTCAGTGGATTAAGCCGCTGCCTTCCACTCAGGTCATGATCTCAGGGTCCTGGGATCGAGTCCCGCATCGGGCTCTCTGCTCAGCAGGGAGCCTGCTTCCCTCTCTCTCTCTCTCTGCCTGCCTCTCTCTCCATCTACTTGTGATCTCTCTCTGTCAAATAAATAAATAAATAAAATCTTAAAAAAATAAAAACACTTTGTCTAGATACTTCTAGATATCTTTTTGGTTTTGGGGGGATTTTTTTGTATTTAACCTTTAAATCTATATGAAATCTATTTTAGTATATGGTGCCACAAAAGGACCCAGGTTTATAGTTATTCAACAGCTCTAATGTCTTTTATTTAATGATTCTTTCCTTCCTGTAATGTACAATATCATCTACTATAGTCTGTTATCTTATTACTATCAAAATATTTTATTAAATCATATATAATACAGCATCTTAAACACAGAGTCTCAAACATAGAAGAGTCTCTTTCTGGGCTTTTTATACTCCTATTTCCCCTCCTATATTCTTTATTTACCTTAATGCTACTCCAAATAGGATACTCAGGTACAACATTTTCCAAACTAGCAGTGATAATCCCATATAATATTCTGTTTTACCAGAAAATTATCATATCTTCATGGATTTACTTGAGATGAATTATATTTTCTTTCAAATTCCAAAACAATCCCTAACAAATACTCCTTCTAGGAGTTGGGCTGAAATCAGAATCACATGGGACAAACACAATCATTTCAGGGAAACTCTCATCTTTCAAACACTGGGGTTTCCCAGGGAGAAAATGACACACTGTATAATTTGTGTGAAGTTTACTTTTTAACATTTTCTACAACCACCCTGCTGAAGAGTCTTTAATTATTGGAATACAGCAAAATAAGAGAAAACTAAAGGCGGACTATCCAACAACCAGAGAGAAATAGAAAGAACATTTTAAATTTTACACAAGTGGCAGGCTTAATGAAAATTGTAATCTGGTTCTCATTTCAACAAGTAATTTAATCATTGCACTGCTTTTCTCACTTACATTTAACTACTCTCCCAATAAACTACCAAGATGCAAGAATTTCACATTATTTTTTTTGTATGCAGATATTAAGTTATCTGCAGGCATTCTGAAGTTACCCTGAAATGCTAAAAGCAATCTAGACCTACTTCAGCATTATGTTTTTTCTACGAGGCCACTAAAATAGAACCCAAACAAAACTGAAAGGGAAGACAAGATAGATAATTAAGAGTTTTCAGGGGTTGGCTGATTCATTATGTAGCTTGTTCCGAAATTATTTAAGCTAAAAGAAGCTTGATCAAATGCTGAAATCAAGTAGTCTCAATTTTTTTTAAATTAAACTTTTCATTTTGAGGTAATTATGGATTCACAGGAAATTGTAAGAAATAACACAGTTCCCAGGGGACCTTTACCCAGTTGCCCTAATGGAAATATCTTACAAAACTGTAGTACACTATCTCACCCAGGATATTGACATTGATATAGTCAAGATACATATAATTCCATCACCACAAGCATCCCTTGTGTTATACACGTTTATAGTTTCAAGCCCTTCCCTTCCACTGCCATCATTACTTACTCCTAGGCAACCACTAATCTGTTCTCCATTTCTTTAATTTCATTCTTTTTAAATGTTATAAAAATGGAATGATAATATATAACCATATCACTGAGCAATATCGCATGGCATGGATGGATCATGATGGGCCTAACCATTCACCCCTTGAAGGGCTGATCTGTTTCCAGTTTGGGGCTATTACAAATAAAGCTAATATGAACATTTGTGTACAGATTTTTTTTGTGAACACAGGTTTTCACTTCTTTCAGACAAATACATAATAATGTAACTGCTGGGTCATATGGTAGTTCCATGTTTACTTTTAATGAAATCACGAAACAGTTTTCTAGAGTGGCTGTACCATTTTACATTCCCCCTAACAATGTATGCCCACCCACATCCTTGCCAGCATTTGGCAGGATCACAATTTTTAAATTTCAACCATTCCAATTAGCATGTAGTGATATCTTATTTTTTAATTTGTATTTCCCTTATAGCTAATGATTTTAAATACCTTTTCATGTGTTTTTTTTCTATTTGTATATCCTCTTTGGTGAATTATTTCTTCATGTTTTTTACCCATTATCTAAAAGGATTTTTTTTTTTTTTTTTTTTTTTTTGCTACTGAGTTTTGAGATACTAGTCCTTAGTCAACTAAGTGGCAAGCACTTTCTCCCAATCTATAGCTAGTGTTTTCATCCTTTTAAAGATTTTTCCATTTATATATCGTACAATCAGTATCAAGTCTTAGAACTCTTTGCCTAGCCCCAGATCTGGAAGGCTTTCTCCTGCTCCTTTCCAAAGGTTTTTGGTTTCATGTTTACATTAAAATCTGTGATCAATTTTGAATTGACTTTTGTGTAAAGTGAGACAGGTAGATGCACACTTTTTTTGGTCTCTGGATGTCCAACATCATTTGCTGAAAGGCTATCTTTCCTCCACTGAATGGTGTTTGTACCTTTGTCAAAATCATTTGAGCATATTTACATTGTTCTATTTCTGAGTTCTCTATTTTATAGCATTGATTGATGCATCTATCCCTCCACCAATGCTGTCTTGATTCTTGTAGCTATATAATAAGACTCAGAATCATATAGATTGAAAATATCATATACATTGATTCCTCCTCTCATAGGGTCATTTTTCAAAACTGTTTAGCTGTTCTAATTTCTTTGCTTTTCTATATAAATTTTTTAGTAATTTTATGTACAAAAATTCTTCTGGGATTTTGATAGAAATTATATTAAATTGCGTTATCAATTGGGGAAAATCAGTATCTAATTTCATGTATTTAGATAACTTACATTTAAAGTAATTAATATGTTAGGGCTGATGCCTACTACCCTACATTTGTTTTCTGTTTTTCACTTTTATTTTGCTTTTTTATTCCCCCTGTCTTCGTGTGGGTTATTTGTACATATAACAAAAAAATGGAGTAGATATACTTTTCCCTATTCTTCCCACAAAATATAACTAAAAGTCTTGGGCCTTATGTATGAAACAAACATAAGAAAATTCTGAAAGGTAAAGAGAAGGCAGACCTGCTAGGGACCTTGGGACCCAAGGAACGACACAGTGGTATGTTCCCTGGGTTTTCTTGTTACCTCACATATTCCACAGTCAAGGCTGAAAAATCCAACAAACCAAAACCCCAACAAATAAAAATTAGATATCAGATAGATAGATTTAAAAAAAAAAAAAAAAAAAAAAAAAAAGCTCAATTGCTCTACCAAAGGGCCAGGAAAGAGGCTGCCGAGCAAGATAAACTATGAAAACTATGACAGAGTAACCAACAAACTAGAACTAAATAATAAAGAAAAAAATGTACTCCTCCAACCCCTCCCCCCATCAGGTCTACTAGCACTTCTTCTAAGCCGTAAGGTGGCAGGGCATCCAATCCCAGCACAGCAGTTGTTCCAGAGAAGGCTGACCAAGGACACTAGAATTTTATCCTTGCTGGGTAATAACAAGCCCTTACCACAGTATAAGAGCAGACCTTGTGGAGATCCCATTTGCGCTCCACTCTCCACCTAGCAGTAAGGAAGCCCTCCTCCCCTCTCACTGGTATGGTAGAAAATGAAGCCTAAAGGGGAAACAAGATTTTGTCCACCACAAAGTAGTAACAAGGCCACTCTCCTCATCCTGCTATTGAGGGCCAAGCAGGAAGTAGTAATAAGATACTCCCATCAACCTAGAGTTGTATCAGGGAAGGCCTAGTGGGGAGCTAAAACTTCTTTTCCAGCTATAATGAGAAAACTCACTGCTTCCCCAGCCTGGGAGTCAGTGGAGGCTAACTAAGAAACCTGAACTCCTACCCTACCTGGGAGTAAAAGGATGCCAAGTCTACCCAACTTTCTCTGCTGGAACTCTCAAAGAAGAAAGGTAAAACAAAAAGGGTTAAATAAGATCCAGAGTCTCGGGATGCCTGGGTGGTTCAGTTGGTTAAGCAGCTGCCTTTGGCTCAGGACATGATCCTAGTGTCCTGGGGTCGAGTCCCACATTGGGCTCCTTGCTCAGCAGGGAGCCTGCTTCTCCCTCTGCCTCTGCCTGCCATTCTGTCTGCCTGTGCTCGCTCGCTCTCCTCTCTCTTTCTCTGATAAATAAATAAAATCTTAAAAATAAATAAATAAATAAGATCCAGAGTCTCATAACCTAATAACCAAAATGTCTAGGTTTTGATCTATTATTTGCATATAAGAACTAGAAAAACTGTTAAAATAATCTGATGAAGATTTTAAAAACAACCAAAAAAGGTTTCAACAAGCTACCATGAATGTGCTTGAAACAAAGAAATACAAAGTCCCAGGGGAAAAAAATTCAGCAAAGAGATAAAAGATATAAAGAAAAATCAAATTTAAATTTTAGACGTGAAAAATAACAGAAATGAAAAACTCATGCAGAAGGGGCCAGAGGGGTCAGAAGAAAGAATCAGTGAACTGAAAGATAAGACAATAGAAACTAACCTCTCTAAATGGGAGAACATAGGTTGAAAAAAATAATAATCAGTCTCAGGAACCTGTGGGACTATAATAAAATACCTGATATCTGTGTCACCAGAATCCTGGAAGGAGATCTGAAAAAGAGCAGAGCTGAGAAAATATTCAAAGAAATAATGGTTGCCATCTTCTCAGATTGGCCAATGACATAAACCTACCGATTCAAGCATCTGAACAATTTCTAAACCAGATACGCCCAGAGAAATTCACTCTGATTCATCATAGTGAAACTTCCAAAGAAAAGAAAAATCCTGAAAAGAGGAATAATACCTTCCCATAAAAAGAGAAACAAATCAAGCAACAGTGGATTTCTATCAAAACCCAGAGGCCAGAATGAAATGACATGACATTGTTCAAGCAATGAAAACAAAAACAAAAAAAAACTGTCAACCCAGAATCCTATCCCCATTGCAAATACCCTTCAGGAATGAAGGGGAAATCAAGACATGTTCCTAGGAAGGGACACGAAGAGAATTTGTTACCAGCTGACAAATCCTAAAAGAATGATTGAAGAATGGCTATTCAGAGAACTCTCTGAACAGAAAATTAATGAAAGAAGAAAGTTTAATATCAAGAAGGAATAAAGAAGGTAAGTGAAAAATGCATCAGTGCAATAGATTTTCCTTCTTGAGTTTTATAAATTATATTTTATGGTGTAAGCAAGAATTATAACACTGATATAATTCTGTCTGGTGTAGAGGAAATATGTAGGGCAGTTATGTTATAAATGGGGAAGGTAATGAAATAAAAAGAAAGAGTTCTCTTCAACAGGTGGAATGATTACAACAGTAGACTGTGATAAATTGTGTATATTTAATGTAATACCTACAGCAACTACTAAAAAAGCTATCAAAAATATTCACTCTAAAACACTATATATAAACCAAATCACATCTGTTTTAATAATTGAGGCTTCATAACTTTTATCATTAACATCAGATGGCAAACTGCAGAACACTAAAAATGGGAATAAAAGCAGCATGTTTTCTGTTGTTTTTTTTTCAGATTCATGACAAAACAGGAAATGTACTATGGACCATGTTTGAGTATATTCTTCTACATTTTTTTGTTGGTTTTTTTGTTGTTGTTGTTTTTGTCTTTTTTAAGAGAAAGAGAGGGAGCACAGGCAGACAGAATGGCAGGCAGAGGCAGAGGGAGAAGCAGGCTCCCTGCCGAGCAAGGAGCCCAATGTGGGACTCGATCCCAGGACGCTGGGATCATGACCTAAGCCAAAGGCAGTCAATTTACCAACTGAGCCACCCAGGCACCCTCAATATTTTTTTAAACTTTAAGCAGCACTGACTCATGTTTTTAGTGAAGATATGGCATTTAGCTTTCTTAGTAGTAGTTTTTCTTCTTCTTCCTTCTAAAGTTTGTAGCTTTACCTTTTAACATGCTCCATTATTTGCTATAAATTTGGAAGATAAACTCATCTTTATTCACAGTCAGCCTCCACCTCTCATCATCCTGTAAGATGAACAAGCCACACTTTCTCTTCTTTTCGTTTCAGATTTTATTTGACAGGAAGAGAGATAGGGAGAGAGGGGGCATGAGCAGGGGGATTGGCAGAGGGAAAGGGAGAAGCAGGCTCCCTGCTGAGCATGAAGCCTGATGTGGGGCTTGATCCTAAGACCCTGGGATCATGGTCTGAGCCAAAGGTAGATGCTTAACCAACTGGGCCAACCAGCTGTCCCAAACCACACTTTTCTTCAACATCACTTCCTCCCAATTACTGTCAATTTATGCCCTGATTGAAGTATCATCTGGGATCTTCTTGAAACCATTTAACTGTCCCAAAGTTCAAGGACTGATCTGTTGCTTACTGCCCACCTGCCATTCGGGGAACACTCTCCATTGCTTGTCTGGTTTAACTGTAGTCCATGGTTTAAGAATTTGTCTTGCTGAAATACAGAGTGAAGTTTTGTGTGTGTGTGTGTGAGTGTGCGTGTGCGTGCGTGTTCGTGTGTTTTCCAGTAAGAGTTTGTGATGTAAACTTTCTGAATCTCTCCATATCACAAAAACAACTTTTATTTGGTCTCATACTTGACTGGATTTTTCCTGAGTATATAAATCTAGGGCTAGGTTTGTTTTCTGTCAGAGCTTTGGGACCATGGTCCCATTACCTTCTGGCATTTTGAGATGCTGATGGAAAACTTTAGTATCATTCCTATGACAGAGCATTTGTTTATGTTTTTCTTTTTAAAAAAAAAAAAACATTAGAATCTTCTCTCTAGTCTTAGAGCTCTGAAGTTTCATCAGCGTGGGTCTGGTGTAGGTCTGTTGAAATTCACTGTCCTCAGCAAGTTTGGCTCTTGTATTCTCAAGACACGAGTCTTTCTTCAACTCTAGAAAATTTCATGACTGTCTTATTTATTGCTCTTTTTCTCTGGTTTCAGAACTCTTACTGGACAAACATTAGACTTTGTGAACTGATTCTGTCTCTTTATTTTTCTCATATTTTACATTTTTTTTTCTCTTCTTCTGGAATATTTTCTTGAATTTTTTTTGTTTGTTTATTCTTTTTCTTTTTTCTATTAATTTTTTATTTTTTATAAACATATATTTTTATCCCCAGGGGTACAGGTCTGTGAATCACCAGGTTTACACACTTCACAGCACTCACCAAAGCACATACCCTCCCCAATGTCCATAATCCCACCCCCTTCTCCCAAACCCCCTCCCCCCAGCAACCCTCAGTTTGTTTTGTGAGATTAAGAGTCACTTATGGTTTGTCTCCCTCCCAATCCCATCTTGTTTCATTGATTCTTCTCCTACCCACTTAAGCCCCCATGTTGCATCACCACTTCCTCATATCAGGGAGATCATATGATAGTTGTCTTTCTCTGCTCGACTTATTTCGCTAAGCATGATGCGCTCTAGTTCCATCCATGTTGTCGCAAATGGCAAGATTTCATTTCTTTTGATGGCTGCATAGTATTCCATTGTGTATATATACCACATCTTCTTGATCCATTCATCTGTTGATGGACATCTAGGTTCTTTCCATAGTTTGGCTATTGTGGACATTGCTGCTATAAACATTCGGGTGCACGTGCCCCTTTGGATCACTACGTTTATATCTTTAGGGTAAATACCCAATAGTGCAATTGCTGGGTCATAGGGCAGTTCTATTTTCAACATTTTGAGGAACCTCCATGCTGTTTTCCAGAGTGGCTGCACCAGCTTGCATTCCCACCAACACTGTAGGGGGGTTCCCCTTTCTCCGCATCCTCGCCAGCATCTGTCATTTCCTGACTTGTTGATTTTAGCCATTCTGACTGGTGTGAGGTGATATCTCATTGTGGTTTTGATTTGTATTTCCCTGATGCCGAGTGATATGGAGCACTTTTTCATGTGTCTGTTGGCCATCTGGATGTCTTCTTTGCAGACATGTCTGTACATGTCCTCTGCCCATTTCTTGATTGGATTATTCGATCTTTGGGTGTTCAGTTTGCTAAGTTCTTTATAGATTCTGGACACTAGTCCTTTATCTGATAAGTCGTTTGCAAATATCTTCTCCCATTCTGTCAGTTGTCTTTTGATTTTGTTAACTGTTTCCTTTGCTGTGCAAAAGCTTTTGATCTTGACGAAACCCCGAATTCAGTAAAGTGTCAGGATATAAAATAAATGCACAGAAATCAGTTGCATTTCTCTACACCAACAGCAAGACAGAAGAAAGAGAAATTAAGGAGTCAATCCCATTTACAATTGCATCCAAAACCATAAGATACCTAGGAATAAACCTAACCAAAGAGACACAGAATCTATATTCAGAAAACTATAAAGTACTCATGAAAGAAATTGAGGAAGACACAAAGAAATGGAAAAATGTTCCATGCTCCTGGATTGGAAGGATAAATATTGTGAAAATGTCTATGCTACCTAAAGCAATCTACACATTTAATGCAATTCCTATCAAAGTACCATCCATCTTTTTCAAAGAAATGGAACAAATAATGCTAAAATTTATATGGAACCAGAAAAGACCTCGAATAGCCAAAGGGATATTGAAAAAGAAAACCAACGTTGGTGGCATCACAATTCCGGACTTCAAGCTCTATTACAAAGCTGTCATCATCAAGACAGCATGGTACTGGCACAAAAACAGACACATAGATCAATGGAACAGAATAGAGAGCCCAGAAATAGACCCTCAACTCTATGGTCAACTAATCTTCAACAAAGCAGGAAAGAATGTCCAATGGAAAAAAGACAACCTCTTCAATAAATGGTGCTGGGAAAATTGGACAGCCTCATGCAGAAAAATGAAATTGGACCTTTTCCTTACACCACACACAAAAATGGACTCAAAATGGATGAAGGACCTCAATGTGCAAAAGGAATCCATCAAAATCCTTGAGGAGAACACAGGCAGCAACCTCTTCGACCTCTGCCGCAGCAACATCTTCCTAGAAACAATGCAAAAGGCAAGGGAAGCAAGGGAAAAAATGAACTACTGAATTTTTTTATAGCCACTTTTTTTAAGTGCTGATAATTATACATTATAATTCCATGGGTTGTATCTGTGCTTTCATCTCTCCATGTTTCATATTAGAACAGTCATAAAGATTATAATTCCTCTGTATCTCTCAGGATACTAATTAGATACCTTTAAATTATCTTTCCTCTAAATCATTTATTTCCTCTGGGGTAGTGGTTCTCAACCAGGATTGACTCTGTTTTCCAGTGGATTTGGAAATATCTTTGCCCAGAGAGTGAGACAAGGTTGTTCATCAGGAGTAGAGAAGAAGTGTTGCTTCAATCTCCTGGGTAAAGGCCAGGAGGCTGCTAAATGTCACACAGTATACAGGACCCTCTCCACAACAACAACAACAAAAAGATTCAGCCCCAAATGTCAAGAGAACAGAAGTTGAGAAATCCTGCCCCAGAGTGATTTCTTTTTTTTTTTCTTTCTTTCTGTTTTATGCTGCTGGTTTCTATTATCTATTCCTTTTGACAACTGAGTAGATGGATTAACAGTAGGGGCTTTTCTTTAGGTCTTGCACAGGGAATACAGAAACCACCTAGGCTCTTCCCAAGTGCTAGAAGTAGAATGTGGTTCTATTCTTGGTCACTAGTCTGCACCCTAGAGTTTCCAGACAGGGATTGTTAGAATAACTTTGGAGAGTTCTGCTTGTAAATACTGCAACTGGTTATAAGCTGGGAGACAGAAAGTGCAAACCTGAGCCATTCTTTAGACTTGTGACCTATGACCTCAATTTCTATTTTTCTGCTTCATACCTATGCTGTTCTCTCTACCTGCTGCACTGAACTCCAAGCCCAGCTTGGCTCCTCCCTGAAAGCTCCCCCCGCTTCATTCAGAGGCCTCTCCTTTCTGCTCTCAGGAGTGTACTCCTCATCATGCTCAGAAACACAGTCTCTTTTACCTGTCTTCACTGCCATTTCAAATGGGACTTGGGAAGAGAGAGTAGACAAGTGTTTAGTTAGTCCACAAACCCGACAGCTCTTGCAATTTGTTTTCAAATCAGAGATGTTTGTTTACCAGGTTCTCTTACAAAAGGATATATCTCCAAAATAATTTTAGAAAAGCGGCAGCCATATGTGCAGGGAGAAAGCTTTTAAACAATTGATTAAGAATGACATTGAGGAAAAACACACTGGATTTGTAACATTCAGAAAAGGACCTAGAACTAGGCTTCATGTTTTAATTGAGGAGATAACCTGAATAACCTACAGATGCTTTTGATTTCTATTTCCATTCTAAAAGGAAGACTGGTATTTAGAATAAGATTTTGTATTTTGACCACTAATATTTCATTGCACTGTCTTTTAATGAAAGCAGTTTAGCATATGACTAGGATTCCCCTGTGATACAAAATGGAATAGTATAAAATGTTTCACTCTGATTAAGCAATATTTATGAGTCTCCTTTGTATAAATACAGAGCTTTAGAGTTTCCTCAAATACTTTCCAGATTTTAATGTTTCTCATCAGAAGGAGGTATAAATATGTTAGTCTAAAAATAATTATCAACAGAGGGAGAGGGAAACATACTGTGGATAACAGATTTATTAATGATGAGGATATATATAATCTGCCACAAAAAGATTTTAGGGTATCTAATAACTTTAGATCAAATATCTTATTAGAGATTATCGCTGCTGGTTGTTTTTCTTTTCATGGAAAAAATACAGTTGGGGGGGTTTATCTACTTGTGAGTTGTAAATATTTGAAGGATAGATGGTCTGTTTGACTGCTTAAGGAGAATAACAGAAGAAAAAAAATAATACATTGACCTATTCAAGAAAAGGCAATTCAGAATCCCGGAAGCCTCCAAATTCTGAACCGACAGTTGTCAGTGTTGTGAAATGCATCACTGCCCTCCCAGAAGCACACTGCTGCCTTGACTTGCTTCTCAGTTGACAAAAGAAAAAGAATTGGCAATGTTAAACCTCCTCACTGCCCTGATGCAGAAAGTGAAAAGAGGTTTATCGTTCGTTTTGCAAAACTGTAAGAGCTTCCTGTACTGATAGAGTGAAATGCTCTGCTAACATCATCCAGTTTAGGATATTATCCCCATACTTGGGCCTTCCAGAACAGTATCTGAAAGGCACTGATTATGAGTCTCCATATAATAGAATTATAAGGTTAGTAGGGCTGTTGAGGTGGAGTGTGTATGCACACATAATACATATCAAATACATTAATATTTTTACATAATTGTTCTTTATTACGCAAAAACAAAATACTAAAATAATCTCAGGAAAATCATCTCGTAATCTATTTAGAAAACATAGTCTAACCTTTATAACCCCTACCAGAACATACTTCTTTCATCTAATCTAAATCCCATACATTGTAACTTAAATCTATTTCTGTTCCCAGTGGGGCTGCAGAACAGCTGGTCAGCATCCTCGATAACAAATAATCTCTCATATATTTGAGTCATCATTAAAGACCCTCACAGTCGTCTTTCCTCAGGCAAAATGACCCGAAAGCCCTAACTTCTTCCCATAGATATATTTCCTAAGACTTGAATCATACTGAAGTTCCATCTTGGGATTGTTCCAAGTTCAGTGCATCTCGGAGTTTCCTCTCAAGCATCTCTACCTCCTCCTTACTAGCACCTACAGTAGTGATCTTCCCTACAAGTATCATTATGGAGCCAACTCAGGACTAGAGTAGCTTTAATTTAAGACTTCAACAATCTTCATTATGAGAATATTCATGCTACCCCTAAATCCATATCACAGAGCTGGGGAATGAAATCCAAATAGTGATAACTGAAAATTTAAAATAATCTTGATGTATCATATCAGGTGCCTTTTCCCTTATATACTGTTATTGTTACTAATCTTTTCTCATAAATCATAGGAAAATTATCGACCATCTCATTTATCTGTGTGCTAATTTTCAGCCATTTCTACAACAAGAAACAGAGGAAGATTAACAAACAGGAATCCCAATGTTACAGGGGAAATATCAGAGAAATCTGTTCACTGATTAAGTTTTCTTTTCTTTCCTACACTGATCTAACCACAAGAAAAGCTATAACTATGTCTCCTGAGTAATTAACATGATAGAAAGAGGAGGAAACCATGTCCGGAAAAGCACTGGAGAGAATGCTAAAGCCAGGAGGCGTGTTTGTAATTCACTGAACCAAGATAATATCTCCCTGGAATTTTTGATGGAAAGAAAATCAACTGCAGCCTAAGTTTACTGCTTATTGTTAACAGCCCTCTTCCAGATAGGGAACAGCTGACAGCTTGGCGATAGGCTTTCTCATTGTGTTGTTTCTCCAAAGCTTAGGGACCTGTGGTCCAGAGCATACATTTGTATCACTGACATGCTTGTGCAAAATAACCACCATATTCTAATAATGCTGCTCCCATCCAGAATACATCTCTTTAAAAAATTACTTCAGAGTCAGGTATGGAATACACACAAACATATGCTTTCAAAAGAGTCTAATTCATTTATTGTTGTAACTAATTTTCCAACTCATTTTACCAAGTTTGATTGCCTACCCTGTCATCAAAAGTAGCTCCAAATTACTTTTGCTATTTTTTAGAAATCAAATCTACTCTTCTTTATGCTTTTCTCATAATTACTTCATTTTCTCAAAAATTGAACACATATTTATTTTGTTATCACACAAAGATGTGAAATAATTATACATACCATTTTGTATACATTAAAGAAACTGATAAGTTTATAAAATTAAGCAAGGCAATGAAGCTGTAGAAATGGACTAAAACATTAACACTGAATATCTCTGATGATAAAATTCTAAGTGATTATTTTCTTCCTTCTACATTTCTATTTGCATACTATTAATAATGAGAATATATTTCTTCCCCTAGAAAACAAAACTTTAAAAACATGCTTCCATACTATTTTTAGTAGTTACTCAGTGATGCTAAATTAAAGTTAGCACAGCTGTTCAATTAACTCTGGACACGGAGAGCTGATAGAGGGATAAATTTTTAATATTCTGCCTTACTGAAGAATACACTTTAATATTTGCCCTCTTTATCATGCATTTAGTCCCTCACTGATTCTCATTCATTGGCCCAAACAAGAATCATATTTATTAGCCAAAACAACTGTTTTTATGTTTCTTGTGTTTCCAATAACTGGTAAAATTTCTCTGTATACATGTACACTTCCATTGGTCCATGCTCTATCTTCAACTCAACCTGATGGGATTATTTGAGGGGTATGACTTTCTCCTGACTTAAATAAATTTTCTCATAAAAAAAAAAAAAATCCAAGACATGGAGTATTACAGTAGCATATCTAAAACATGCTTTCTATATTTATTCCAGTGCATGTAAATTATGAAAAATAACTGCATAAGAAAGACTCATTTTTTTAAACTACTTTTTTTTTAAAAGATTTTTATTTATTTATTTGACAGAGATCACAAGTAGGCAGAGAGGCAGGCAGAGAGAGAGAAGGAAGCAGGCTCCCTGCTGAGCAGAGAGCACAATGCAGGCCTGGATCCCAGGACCCTGAGATCATGACCTGAACTGAAGGCAGAGGCTTTAACCCACTGAGCCACCCAGGCGCCCAAAAAGGACTCATTTTTGTCACAATCTGGCAAAGGTCCACAACATACTAAATACACCAGATATCGCCGCTGAATGGCAGGACTACAGATGCTGATGGCAAAAACGGTATCTTGCTTGTTCTTCACACCTCTATCTTTACCCATTAAAAATATATGTATTTGCTAGGCAAGTACATATGTGTAAAGTAGAATCTCTGGGCATCATCTCCTCCTTATAGGTACTTTATTTATAAGTCAACTGCATTTATAACAAGACTAATCCTAATTGAACTTAAAATTGGGCAGTGGACATCTTTTGCCTCAACAATGGTTCTAAAGGTTTTCCACACAAAACGTCCTCTGCCTCCAAACACATTTTATTAACAATAAGACATTATCTCCTTCTACTTTGGATTTTTTCTACTATCATGTTCCCTGGGCAATATTCATTTACTGTAGTGTTACTCCCACAACTATCCCCTGTGAGACATCCAAAAATACTTTAAGAGCCAATTATCTTAAAATCGCTTTCTTAAAATGCATAATTTTATAGCATGAGTTATCAATTCTGATTTGATGATTACTCAAGCCTTATCAAAATCACACTGTGCTGCATGAGTCTGCATCTATTGGTAGCATTAAATTCAGCAGCTGACTACACATTCTAGAGAGAAACACATAATTTCTTTTTATTTGTTCCTTATTTACTTGAGATTAGATCACTGAAAAACTCTGTATCCTTCAAGCATTGGGTTATAAAACTGATAAACTGATACGCATCTTCACAGAACCAGAGGTATTCTAAAATTACTTCATAAAATCCCCTTTACTCTGCTGTGTTGTATTTCCTCTTTTAACCATTTATGCTACAATTGTAGTTCCCACTCCTCTTCTTTGGTTTCCTCATGTCCTCATTGACTTTCCTTAGGAACCTCAGAAAAAATGTCCACTGCATTACTCCAAATGCATATAATAGAGAATACATTTATTTGATCTATATATTCCATGAGAAGTTTAAATGATGTAAGTTAATCTATAAACTGGAAAATCATGAAAGAAATGGGACTACCCCCATATGCTGTGTGTTTCAGATGAGCTTGGGTTCTTTATGCTTTCATATGTATTTCACATGTTAACTAACTAACAGAGCATACTGAGACACACGGAATGCGGAAAGGAGTGGTCACACTGACTGCGATGCAGGAGAAAGTGCAAGGCTATCCAGGTGTTGTACAGAGGCTTCAGGTGAATCTTGAGGGAGGAGGGGCTGCTACTCAGAACAGGCTGTATTTTGTCACATGTACCTCACCTCTCTGGGGCCTCCCGAGGCTATCAGAGATTAGGGCTGGCTGTTGACTCCTCAATTAGAACACTCCAATAACTATAACTACCACATTTATTTCTAAAGAGGCTTTTCATGATTTGAGTTCTGGTTTTCATTATGTATTACTCCCTCAAGGGCCCAAAGTATAACAAAATACCGAAGCTTATTTTACACATGGCCTCAAAAATACATAAATACTAGTGCCAAATATGATGCCCTAGAAATTTATGGTATAGTATTACCAATGTTTCAAGAAATAAAAACCAAGATAATACACCATTTCTTTTTTTCTTTTTTTTTTTTTTTTTTACGAGAAGGAGAACAAGTATGGGGGCTAGGATCTGAGGGAGAGGGATGCAGAGAATCTCAAGCAGACTCCCTGCTGAGCATGGAGACAGATGTGGGGCTCATCCCATGACCTTGAGATCATGACCTGAGCTGAAGTGAAGAGTCAGATACCCAACTGACTAAGCCACCCAAGGGCCCCTTTGCCACTACTTTTTGAATATAAAAATTATCTGGTCACCAACAGGAAATGGACAGGATCCTATTAATTTTCAATACCTAAATAATAACTATTAAAATATTTACTGATCGGGCACCTGGGTGGCTCAGTTGGTTAAGCAACCACCTTTGGCTCAGGTCATGGTCCCGGAGTCCCGGGATCGAGTCCTGCATCAGACTCCCAGCTCCATGGGGAGTCTGCTTCTCCCTCTGACCTTGTCACCTCTCATGCTCTCTCTCACTGTCTCTCAAATAAATAAATAAAAATATTTAAAAAAAATTTTAAAAAATATTTACTGATCAATTATGACATGAAGAAACAGATCTCCTGTTCTTAGGGGGCTATAAGCTAAAAAGGGAGACAGAGTACAGAAATTAAATATACCTATGGGAGAATATTTTAAGTGCCAACCAAAGATATTACAGAATGACAAAATTAACAGAATTCTATTTGACTTCCATCCTACCAAAAGCACATCTTAAACCATGCAAATTAAGTTAAACAAGCCTTTCCCCATGATGACAAGGATTCTTTGATCTCATAGAATTTATGTCATAGAAAATGGGAGTTTCAAAACAACAGAGATGTTAAGAAACTCCAAACAACCGAACAGTGGGGTCTAACAACATTTCACTTCAGATTAGCCCACTCCCCATATTTCCTACTAAAAAGAAAAACTGTAAATTATTGTCTAGGCTCTAAATGAATAGAACTACTTAATTGGGCTACTTGGCTTATACTTCAAACAGCTCAACTTCTCCAAAATAAATTTATTATCTGGCTTTATCATTCATTATACATGTAACAGATAACTATTTTTCAACACTAGAACCTGAGATGGAAACTTAACAATGGTTGTTGAATGAATGAATGAATGAATGAATGAATGTTGAAAGTATAAATGAATGAATTTCATGCTGATACAGGGCTGTGGGACTCCATTCTTCATCCCCAATTCCTATCAACAAAATGAATTCTGTGATTTGATAAACTGGATTAGTTCAAAATAGATAAATGTCTATGTTCCAGTCTATTGATTTATATCTATATTCATGCATTTTCAAATTGTTCTTCTCACATAGACTACTCAACCTTTCTTAAAGGAGGACAACACTTGCCCCATGATTAAAATAGTGGTTATTATCTACTGTAAGCTACACAAGGGCAGATTCTCTGTCTTTTCCCTCTAAAACAATGACGAAAATAATAGCTACTTAATTAACATTTCTATAATGAATAAACTTGGCTCTTTAAATGTTTTCTCCCACTTGTGTATCTAAACCTGGTTCAAACTGTGAATGACCTGAGTACTAGTTAGGTCACCTGGGTAAAAATCCCCAGTTGCATAAAATGTGGCTAATCTACCCCCATATCACTACATTCTATCTCTATAGAAATTAGCTATTTCCCATTAGATATACACATATCTAATCAGCAAGGACTTTGTAGTCCACAAAAATTTAAATAAATAGATTTTGTTGTGATAATACAGTGTTTCATCTTCTCTGAGAACAATGGTCTTCAAATTGATGGATAAAATAACTTTTCATTAAAATGAATTCCAAAAAATATACTGGCCACCACTTGGATGTCAAGAATTCATACTTTCCCCCAACACTGCCACTGGAAGCTGGCTGTAGTGAAAAGACCCTAAAATATACTCCAATTAACCCTGTGTCCCCCTAGATATTCCCTTGTATTATATCTTTCCCTTGAGTACAGGATCTGTAACTTTGCTTCTCACCAATAGAATGGTGAGAAAAACAGAAAAATTATGTAATACCACTCTCATGGTTACATAAGATTGCAGTGTCTGTCTTGCTTATAGACTGTCTCCCTTGGTGGCTTCAAGAAAACAAATGGACATACTAAAGAGGCCCACATGGTAAGGAAGTAAAAGTGACCTTTGGCCAACAACTAGCAATAGACTGAGGCTCTTAGTCCAACAGATATCAAGAAGCTGAATTCTGACAATGACCACATGAGGCAGGAAGCAGATCCTTCTTTAATCACTTGGTGAGAACAGACTGAAGCCCAGACGGCGCCATGACCATAGCCTTGCAAAGAACCTAGTTAAGCCATGCCCAAACTCCTGACCTACAGAAATTGTATGACGATAAATGTGTGCTGTTTTTAGCCATTACGTTTATGATAATATTGTTAAACAACAATAGATAACTTATACACTGCTCTGTAAATCTAACTGTGTTAGAAAGTGTGGTGAGTTCCCACAGGTGGACTGTTCTCTATTTTAGAATTTCTTAGCCTTATAAGACCCAACTACCAATTTTATGAATACAGATTTTTAATACCTCTCTGATTATCATAAATTAAAATAGGTTATGTAGTCTACAAATTAAAGTTTATATATTATATCACCTGCTTACATAAATAATTTAAAGACCAATATAATGCCATAGATATAATATAGAGATATAAAAGGATATTAACCCAAGATAAAATTATATGCATTCCTAGAAGTACATAAAACAACATGAGAAGGCAAAGTTCATCAGGAGAACATAACAATTGTAGGGTGGCAAGTGGCTCAGTCAGTTAAGTGTCTGCCTTCATATCAGGTCATGATCCCAGGGTCCTAGGACTGAGTCCTGCATCAGGCATCCCACTCACTGGTCAGTCTGCTTCTCCCTCTCCCTAAGCCCTTTTCCCCAACTTGTTCTCTCTCTCTCTCTCCTGTCCTTGCTTTCTCTCTCTCTCAAATAAAATCTTATAAAAAGAGACTATAACAATTATAAATATTTATGTGCCCAGATATTTAGTGCAAATATTAACAAATGCAGAAGTAGAAATAGACAGAAAGACAGTAATAGCAGGGGACTCCAACAATAGATCATCCAGACAGAAAATCAATAAGGAAACACTGAACTTGAACTACACTGTAGACCAAATAAACCTAAAAGACGCATACAGAACATTCCATCCAACAGCAGCAGAATACATGTTCTTCTTGAATGGTAATGAAACATTGCCTAGGATAGATCATATGTTAGGTCACAGATAAGTCTTAACAAATTTTAAAAGAATGAAATCATGTCAAATATCTTTTCTGAGCACAATGGCATGAAAATAGAAATCAATTACAAGAGCAAAACTGGAAAATTCACCTATATGTGGAGATTAAACAACATGGTCCTGAACAATCAATGGGTCAAAAACAAATCAGAAAAGAAATTAAAAAAAATATTATGAGACAAATGAAAATGGAAATAAACTTATCAAAACTTAGGGGTTGGCTGCAAAAGCAATTATAAGACAAAAGTTGACAGCAATATATACATATGTTAAAAAGTCAGAAAGATATGAAATAAACTAACTTTCCACCTCAAAGAACTAGAAAAAGGGAAACAAAATAAGCACAAAGTTAGCAGAAAGAAGGAATAACAAAGATCAGAGTAGAAATACATAGACAAAAAGACAATATAGCAGAATAAAAACTAAGAGCTCTTTTTTGAAAAAAAAATAGATAAATCATTAGCTAGACTTATCAAGAAAAAGAGAGAGGACTCAAATAAATGAAAGAGGGGACATTCAATTGATATCACAAAAATACAAAGGATCATAAAAGTCTACTCTGATTATATGCCAACAAACTAGACAACTAAGAAGAAATAAATTCTTAGGAACATATAACCTACCAAGAGTAAATCATGAAGAAATAGACAATCTGAACAGACCCACTACTAGTAAGGAGACTGAGGCAGTAAGCCGTAACCTCCCAATAAAGAAGCATCTGGGACCAAATGGCTTCTCTGGTGAATTGTACCAAACATTCAAAGAACTAATACCAATCTTTCTCAAACTCGGCCAATAAACAGAAAAGGGAACACTTACAAGGTCAGCATAAATTTAACACCAAATGTCAGACAAAGACATTACAAAAAAAAAAAAAAAAATTACAGGCCCAAATCCCTAAGGAATACAAAGGCTAAAACCCTCAATAAAATATCAGCAAATTGATTTCAATAATACATACAATCATACACTGTGATCAAGAAAGATTTATTCCAGGGATGCAGGGTGGTTTGACATCTACAAAACAATCAATGTAATATACCACATTAACAACAACAACAAAAATCATATAATCATGTCCATAGAAGCAGAAAAAGCATTTGACAAAATTCAGCATACTTTCATGAGAAAAACCCTCAACAAAGAGTATGGAGGGAGCATACCTCAACCTAATAAAGACTAAATTTAGAAGCCCACAGTTAATATCATATCCAGTAATTGAATAGTTGAAAAGTTTTCCTGTAAGATCAGGGACAAAACAAGAATAATGACTCTTATCACTTTTATTGAACAGAGTACTAGAAGTCCTAGCCAGAACAATTAGGCAAGAAAAAGAAAAAAAGACACCTAAATTGAAAAGGAAGAAGTAAAATGATATCTTTCTGAAGATAACATGATATTATATATATAAAATCTTAAAGAGTTCACCAAAACACTGTTAGAACTAATAAACAATTTCAGTAAAGTTATAGGATACAAAATCAATATGTAAAAATTAGTTGCTTTTCTGTACACAATGAATGATCCTAAAGTGAAATTAAGAAAAAGTCATATTTATAATAGCATCAATAAAATAAAATACTTAGAAAAGCATTTTACCAGGGAGATAAAAGACCTGTACATTGAAAACTATAAGATATTGATGAAAAGAACTGAAGAATTTGCAGATAAATGGAAAGATATTCCAAGTTCATGGATTGAAAGGACTAATAGGTTAGAAAGTCCATACTACAGATATATACTCCCTTAGCAATGTCACAACATCATTTTCCACAGAAAAAGAAAAAAATATTAAAAAAGTTGTATAAAGTCACAAAAGCCCCAAAAGCAAAAAACAACTTGAGAAAAAAGAACTCAACTGTAGGCATCATATTTCCTGCTTTCAAACTGTATTACAAAGCTATAGTAACCAAAACAGTATGATAGTGATATAAAAACAAATACAGAGATCAATGGAACAAAATGAGAGCCCAGAAATAAATCTATTAATCCAAGGTCTATTAATTTACTACAAAGAAGTCAAGAGTATACACTACGCAAAGGTAGTATCTTCCATAAATGATGCTGGGAGAACCATACAGTCACATGAAGAAGAATGAAACTGAACATTTGTCTTACACCATATGTAAACATCAACTCAAAATAAAGAGTTGGACACAAAAACTGAAGCCATAAACTCCTAGGAGAAAACATAAGGTAAAAGTTCCTTGACATCGGTCTTTGCAGTGTTTTGTTTTTCATCTGATTGCAAGAGCAAAAGCAACAGAAACAAAAACAACTGATACTACACCAAACTAAAAAAGAAGCCGTCAACAAAATGAAAACACAACCTGTGGAATGGGAGAAAATATTAGCAAACCACACATCAAATACCCAAAATATACAAGGAATCCATGTAACTCAACAGCAAAACAATAAATAAAAAATACATACATACATACATACATACATATATACATACAGAAAGGGAAAGAAAGAACAGGCAAAGGACCTGAATAAACATTTTCCAAAAGACATACAAATGGCCAATAAGTACCTGAAAAGGGGCTCACGACATCACTAATCACCAGGGAAACGGCAATCAAAATCCAGAGTAAGACATCAACTCACACCTGTTTGGACGTTTATTATTACAAGCAAAGGGATGACAAAGGCTGGCAAGCATGTGGAGTAAAGGGAGCCCTCATCTGCTGTTGGTGGAAATGTAAACTAGGACAGCCACAATAGAAAGCAGGAGTTCCTCAGAAATTAAAAATGGGCTATAGTTAATAATACCTTATTGTATATTTAAAAGTTATTATAAAAGTAGAACTTTAAAGTTCTTATCACGGGGCACCTAGGTGGCTCAGTGGGTTAAAGCCTCTGCCTTCAGCTCAGGTCATGATCCCGGGGTCCTGGGATCGAGCCCTGCCTTGGGTTCTCTGCTCGGCAGGGAGCCTGCTTCTTCCTCTCTCTCTGCGTGCCTTTCTGCCTACTTGTCATCTCTGTCTGTCAAATAAATAAATAAAACCTTAAAAAAAAAAAGTTCTCATCACAAGAAAAGCTTTATTTTGGAACTATGTAAGGTGACAGATGTTAACTAGACTTACTGCGGTGATCGCTTCCCACTATATACAAATATCAAATCATTATGCTGTACACATGAAACAAATATAATGCTATATATCTGGGGTGCCTGGGTGGCTCAGTGGGTTAAAGCCTCTGCCTTCGGCTCAGGGGTCCTGGGATTAAGCCCCGCATCAGGCTCTCTGCTCAGCAGGGAGCCTGCATCCTCCTCTCTCTCTCTCTGCCTGCCTCTCTGCCTACTTGTGATCTCTGTCTGTCAAATAAATAAAATCTTTAAAAGTATATATATAATGCTATATATCAATTAAAGCTCAATTTTAAAAAAAGTAAAAAATACAGAACTGCCATATGATCCAGCAGTCCCACTTCTGAGTATATATCCAAAGGAAACAAAATCGTTATCTCAAAGAGGTACCTGTACTTCCATGTTTGTAGCCCCATTCTTCACGATACCAAGATATGGAAACAACCTCAGTGCTCACCAACAGATGAATAGATAAAGAAAATGTGGTATATACGTAGAGTGGAATATTATTCAGTCTTTTAAAAAGGGAATTTACATCACTTGCAATAATGTAAATGAACCTGGAGAGTGTTATGCTAAGTAAGCCAGAGAGAGAAAGACAAATAGTGCACGGCATCATTTATACGTGGAATGTAAAAAAAGGTGACTTCACAGAAACAAAGAGCAGAAAAGTGGTTGCCAGGTGCCAGCAAGTGGGGGAATTAGGGAGAGGCTAACAGAAAGTACAAACTTTCAGTTATAAGAAGAATAAGGTCTGAGGATCCAATAGTGACTACAATTAGTAACACTGCACTGTACAAGTGAAATTTGCTAAGAGAGTGGGACTTAAGTGTTCTATCTCTCTCTCTCACACACACACACACACAAATCACACAAAATTCCCATTTAGGGTCATGTAATGCAAGTGCTACAGCTTGCATGGAAATTTTAATATGTTCTGTATCCTTAACTCAGTACCACAAGCAGTACTGTTTGGGAGCATGGCATTTTATTAAATGTTGACTATCTCTTGTAAAAGTTCTGAATAAATGAAGGAAAATATGATCAATTTACCTGAATTATCTTCCTGGAAAACGCACAGTATGTTAAAATGTGGGAATAGAGTTTTGTGCTTATAAGTAAAATGAAATTATTTCTAGGCTCCAATATAAACTGTTACTCATTTATATGAAAATCTAGGGGGTCATTCACATATTTCATGAAAAGCAGGTGGTTCTAACCTGATTCATCCAGTGCATTGGAGGGAATCAGGCCTCCCTGCCTTTGCCAATCACTGTGAAAATACCATAAAATCCCCATACAAGTACGAGCACTGTCCCTGTTATGGAGCTACGACTCTCATTGTAAGTATGTTCCTAACCAAAGATTTCATACAAAACATACGATCAAGCATATGTCACAAAACAAGCTGCATATTTAAGCCTCTAGAATTCTCTACCATAGTAAAGTTACATTATAAGTCAAATGAAAATTATACTCACACACACCCCATATATGTATATATAAAAATAAAATATACATATTTTATATATATAAATTTATATATTTTACATACATATTTTACATACATAAATATGTATATTTTATTTAGATATATAAAATATATATTAATATATAAGTACTATATATATTATGTATATATAAATAAATAAAAATATTTATTTTATATATTTATAGAAAGAGAAGGAGCAATGCAGGCAACCAAAAGAAGAAAAGAAGCCTGGTGCTTATTTTATACAAAATATGAAAGGAACATAAAAACACATTTCAAAGAAGTTATAGACAGCTTTTAAGGTCCTTTCTATCTCTAAGCGATAGATAGATGGATGAATAAGATATATAGATCTGTGAGTCTACAACAGATCATAAATATGACAAAAATAAGTTGCTTATTATAATACTAACCAGTTAATCAATAGAAATTTCGCTGGGATCTTTAGATTTAACATTTAACATTTAACATGCTTTTAAAAAAAGAAAGATTTAGTTTGCTTATATCTGTAACAAGGCCATCATCAACTTTTAACTCAACTTTATTTTTTTTTTCCACAATAAATACTCTTCTGCTAAGCAGGTATTAAAGATAATGGTGTGCTCTTTAGAGCTACACCCATATTTGATATTCTTCTTCTCACAAACCATCATTACAGGACCAAAGTCTTCACTTCTTTATGGAATTTGAATGAGCCTCTTGAACAGTATTAGGCTGTTCTTTCCCTTGCTCTTACCATTCCCCAAACCATTAAAAATTGCAAGAATGTCAATGTGTGGAACAGAAATATAAAATATGTTGTCTCGGTCTGTGCTTAAGAAAATATGCATGCCCTTCTCTATTAGAGAAGGTGATGGAGGCTGATTGTGGACTTTGTACACGTATTTTCAACCAGTGCCAGAGCTGCTCTCTTATCCAGCTCCAGCTCCTTCTATGAGGATTGTCCAGCATAATTAACATGGTGCCCTTCTTTAAGAGAATGGAAGACTGCAGACAGAAGTGAATTATGGTGGTCGAACATACTGAATGTAAAACATCTGTCTCTATAATCATCAGCCCACCAGGCAATATTTGTAATGTAAAAATTTTTACCTTCTCAATTCTTTTTTAATTTTCTCAGACCCACTGTCCCAGTATATATCCAATCATAACTAAGAGGGTTGAGGACATCATTTATTCACTCTCCCATTCACCCATACATTCACCCTGTCAACTGGCAAGTCTTGATTCACTATTATAAGATAAATACTGAATATTCTAAATCAAAAAGGCTCAAACATCAATGTACTAAATCAGAATGTTTTGCTTGTTCCTCAGATGAATAGAAAGCTTTGGAAACAGCTCTCTCTCTCAAATAGAAATTGGTAAACTTATTGAGCTTACAATAACCACATGGATAACTGAACTTATTGCCTCCATATTTTAAGTTGGAGAAACAAAGCCTCAACAATTTTCAGTAACTTTAACAAGCCTAAACTGCTAGTAAGTATTCTTAAGGTAGATCCTAACGCAGGATCTACCACAAACTTGGTAGTCTCTTAAAATAGGTCATATGAACAAACTACACTTTAACGGGCTGGTTCCAGATGTTTCTGTGCTCAATTTATCTTTTCCTAAGATTTGTTTTCAGTACGGCTTTGTTTAGGACAGAGTTATCAGAAACTCAACCTCCTACCTCTGTCAGATCTGAATGTGTCCCCCCTGCTATTGTGATTTGCAGATGCAAATTAGCAGAACACAAATTTAGGTCTCTAACAATAGCTGAACGGCCATCTGCTTCAAAGCTCAGAAATGTCTTTTTGGATAGCTTTATTGAGATATACATGCTTATCTCTAATTCCTCAGGGGAATTTCTTTGTACAGACATGAGTTACTTGTCCCAGATTCAAACCTAGAGGGGGAAAAAAAAGGGATAATAGTAACAAAGCAACAGCAAGAGTTATCATCCCAAAGTCTCAGGAAAAATTAGAAGTGGCTGCACAAATACAATCCAGAAATTGTTATGTATCAACCTCTGGTTCTTGTCTAAAACTCCTCCCACAAGCACCCACAAACTGGCAACAAGGTAACGGAAAGACAGGAAGATAAGAGAACCCGCAGCTGGCATACCCACGCTGCCTAGTTCTGTGGTCTCAGTGGCAAGGCTGTCCTCTGCTCTGCTGTGTTTAAGCCTCAGTAACTGATAAGAAGTTTTCTCAGCTGGAAGGGCTCAAAAGTCCAAGTTGACCATCTGGACTTTAAAAGTGTCCATCACGGTCAAAAAGAAATTCATTATGAAGTGGCCCCTCTTTATTAGAGGAAAATAAATTATTTTTTTCCTTAAGAATGTTACCACTTAAGCAAGCCTCTATCCCCAGTCTGCACAAAAATGATACTTCTCCTAAGAAGAAAAGTGTGGCTTTTATACATTTCATTACTGAAGGAAACACTGGATTTCCAGGGACAGGATTTCCTTCCATGCAACAGGCTCTCCAAAAGGGGGAGAAGGAGAGTTTCCAATTCCATTTCACCCCTCAAGGGTATCACTTAGGTGTTAATTGGCTAAGCTCTTTGTTCTCCTGGAAAAACATGCCAGCGACCAAAAAAATGACAACAGACTCTGGGATACCCTGTCACTTTTATATGCGGTGATTTTTGGTTATTGTTTGCTTGATATTGATTTAGAAAGGCACCAATGGTTTTAAAGAGATAAAAAAGTTTAAGGAATCCTGACTCAAAGTGACATCCAATTCATCAAAAAGGATTTCTCTCTTTGTTCCCCAGTGAGTCGCTTGGACGCTGAAACATGGGAGACACTTTAGAAAAATCAATGACAAGCCATTTCTGCTATGAAACATGGTGCCTCTAATCTCCAGATTTCTCAAAAGTCAAGGCATATAGATAAAAATCTAGTTCATCCATCACTTTAAACTTCAGCATTAACATAACGAGGGAACATGCCAATTGACTATTAGGTCTCTTACGTGTCACGTGTCTTTGTTGGACAAATTACCATCCTAGTTAAATCCCCCAACTAGACTCCAGAACTTATTTGTTCACCTGGATTTGCATCACTATAAAACATCATGAGAAATTTGTGTTTCTTTCATAAAATGATAATTGTGCCAAAACACAAGCATGATTCAGTTAAACAAGATGACCATCCAAGGTTCCTTTTAGCCTTCTGACACAATGAAAAAGCTGTATACATTTATCAAAAACTCCAATAGGAAATCACACTCTAAGGATCAAATCAAAAGCACAGGGGCAGCAAAATGCAAAGCAAATACCTGTGCCTTAACAAAAGAGCGAAACTTTTACTTAGAGTTTAATTTAAAAACGGAAATGACCTGGGTGCCTGGGTGGCTCAGTCAGTTAAGCATCCCTCTTTGGCTCAGATCGCAATCCCAGGGTCCTGGAATCAAGACCCACGTGGGGCCTCCTGCTCAGAGGGAAGTCGGCTTCTCCCTCCTTCATCTGCCCCTCCCGCCCCCACCCACACCCCTCACACTCTCTCTTCTCTGTGTCTCTCAAATAAATAAATAAAATATTTTAAAAATGAAAATGACCATTTTCACATATGTAGCCCATTCTATTGTCTCAAACCTCCTTGAAAGCTACTTCCATAAAACTGTACTCCTTCGGGCATATTTTAAAATATGCAAACTCCCCAGCCCCCCAGACTATTTCTCTGATCAACACCTTCACAAATGTAACACTGTCTTGCCTCCTTGCTTTGTTGCCAAGTGGTAATAGTACGTTTGGCTGTGCATTTGCTGGTCTTCTATGGACAATCACATCCATGTCACAAAGGAAATGTAAGCGTTCTTGAGGTTCTTCTCAGCTTCTCTTTGTATGGAAAGCCCTTCTGGTTTCTCTCTTTGTTTCTAATCATGATTATATCTTTTCCCTCTATCAGTGAAATGCCAATCCCTAAACCCCATCTCAATGTCAGTCTTACAGGAATCCTTTATACCTGAATCTTGAAGCTCCCCAGCTTCCTGCCTGCCTGTAATCTAAATATTTACAGTGTATAATTGAGGTTAACTGCGGCTGTACTCTTTGCTAAGCCTTAGGTAAGATCTTAAGCCTGAGGTTTCTGGTTCTGAAAAGGAGAAAAAAAAAATTAATTTGAAAACCCATTATTACTTACTCAACTCTGGAAATTCAAAATTATGTATAAGATTTTTATATAAAACTAAATATGCTTTTGCCTGAGGACAGGAAAGTAGGAGAATTCAAAGATCTGGTTTTGGTTTATAGAGTAATTAATGAATGGCCTTGCTTCACACATTTGAAAATGCACAACCAGTGAGAAGTGTTAACTGTATTATTATCATCCAGTGTTTCTACTGCATTGTTTTCAAAGTGCTTTGATATTAACTGGTTATTAGTAAGACAAATGTGGTGTTCCTGTCTCTGCATCTTTACCCTTAGAGTGAATAAGGGTAAAAGACCACTAAATTGAGCTGATGCACTATGCCTTCCCCACCACGGCCATCATCTTCTTACTGGTTGATTTTTCAGGTGCAGATAAAACATGACTTACGAAGAGAGTACCCATAGCCGTTTACTTTATGTTTCACCAAAAGAACATATACTAATTTGTATTTTCCTATACTCCACAGTCAAAAACGTAGTAATAATACTGCTTTGCCTGGGCAATGTTGAAAACTAACAGATGTCACCAGGAAAAATGACTGAGACATGAAAAAGTCTTATTTATTCTGGACCTGGTTTTGAAAAAAGCAACCATAAGGAAGTAATTGTCAGACTTCCACGGGGCGCTAAGTCTACTGAATGTTGCCAATGCTGTTTAAACAAGAAAGAGGGTATTTGAGTACTAAGGGGAAAAAAAGGCTGAAAGAACAAAAATGCAAGGGTTGTGGGAAAAGGTCCTCTCGTAAATGGGAAAATGCATAAATAAACTTGTGAATTAATTTCTCATTAATTTTGTTCATGGTAACAGAAAACAACAAGCATGTAATTAAAAAGTTCATTCCCTATTCCCACCATATCCAAGAATTTCTTCAAGTGTAAGCGCTCAGAGCTACTGAGTGAACACCTACAATGTTGGACATTGTGCTCTGCGTATAGCGCCATTTTAAGCATGCTTCAATTTTGATCTGCCGTCAAGGGAGAGCAAGGAGATCCACTCAATGCTCAAGAATCCTTCCTTATGGCCATAATGGTCAATGAGTAGCCATGAGGAGCAATGACTGGACAAGGCTACCCTCAGTTAACAATGCACAGAACAAGACCAAGTAAAAGAAAATAGCATTATCCCTTTGAATTCACATTCTGCTGCCTCTTTAATGAGACTCTTTTCCGCCAAAGTGGCCCATGGTAAAAGCAACTCATTTTTTCACAGAGGAAAAAGAATTCATCGTTATGTGTCTGGGGCCAATAGGAATACGAGCAAATTAATTTTGATTTCAAGGAATTGGGTGTGTGTGGAAGGGGTAAAGTAGTTAAGAGTTAAGAAGACTTTCTGTTTCACGGTTTTGTTTTTATGGTGGGTTTTTCCTTGGTTTCATTCTGTTCTGTTTTTTAAGTAAGAATCGCAATTTCTCAGTGGAAGTTTCAAGATGAGGGAAAAGGCTGACCCTTGACGCTGTTCTTCCCTCTTGGGAGTATGTCCTACAGCAGAGTGACAAGCTCTCAGGAAATGAGAAATCCTGAAATGAGAGAGCGCTGGGCAAAGTTTAATGCCATATAAATAGCGCCCCTTGCTGGGAGTTATTTCCTGGGAATGCTGGGGAACGGCAGGGCACTGGGTTTGGGGAAATTCTTTCACTGAATAGCTACAGAACAGAAGTGCCAGAGCTGGGGGTGAGTCCAAGAACCTCTCTGTCGACCACGCCACCGAAATTCCTGAAAAATGCACATGTCGGGCTTTCCTAATGAAGGGAAAATGTGAGCCTGGGGCTGAGAACACAAGAAAGTCACAAACAAGCACTCCTCTTTTGAGTCTTAATTCCCAAACCATCCTCCTAACCACAGAGAACTGACTTTAATTCTGATTGCCTGTCAAGATTGGGCGTCACACAGGAGAAGTAGAATGTAACCACTGAGCCGAACACTGTTTCTGCAGGAACAGACTTGAGCAGCTCCTTGCCCAGCAGGAGCATCTAAAATTCTTAGAAAAAGGCCTGGCAACCCGTAACAAAGGTTTTCCACAAACAAACCACAAACTTTAACTAGAAAAACTGTCCAACTCCCAAGCTTTACTTTCAAAGGTCTCCAAAAGATGGTCTTCGTGAAAAAAGTAAAATGAGAGGAACAATCTGACCACAGGCATATGATTGGTTTGATATTATTTTTGCTTTTTCACAAAACCCTTCCTCAGCAGTCAAAATCCTATAATCCAGCAGCACTTACAAAATGGTGTTAAATTAGAGAAAGCTGGTATTTCTCCACTAAATACACAAAATGAGCCTTTCATTTTCCTTCAAGACCAACATACCTCAAGTTTAGTACCGTTCCTTCTAAGTTTTTATCTTAAACACTCATTTTTAAACTCCTCCAGAATTTAGATTAAAGTATTCTATTTTAATCTATTTTTTGCATTTTATGGAACCATCTATGTTATCAAGACTATCTCATAATTGGGTTCCTTACCTCCTGATTACTTTAACCTGCCCCTGAATATAATTAGATTCAATTTACAATCAGACCAAATTCTAATATTTTCTCTTCACTGTGATCTGCCCAACTCTTTTGTCTTCTTATCTTGCCTCTGCAAGCAGGCTTCAGTTTTCTGTCCTAAACATCCCCTTTTGCTCACGGAAACTAAGGGAAGACCAGCAACCAAAAGGTAATTCCTGCATTCCTCTACGACTTAAAGAAAAATCAGTCTCCTCCTCTACTCAATACAACAGCTTTCCTGAGATCTGCAATTACTTTGCCACCCATTGTTTTCTTACAAATTTGCAGCAGCAAAATCTGAAACATTCCCAGTATTTTTCTTGATTGTATTACTGCTAATTAGCTGTACCTACACATTTATCCTAATTTGAAGATTCCAAAAGGTAATACGAATCCAATAAAGTCACTCTTTGATCTCTGAATCATAGTATTTTCCAGTGGAGGCATACACTCAATGCATCCTTAAACGTACATAGTGCCGCCTTGATGGGACCTGGGTTCCACCTTATGTCGGTTTGAGATGTCTGTTCTTTAACAAACCCTTCTTCTTCTTTTTATTTTTTTATTGTTTTTTAGAGATTTTACTTATTTATATGACAGAGATCTCAAGTAGGCAGACAAGCAGGTGAGAGAGAGGAGGAACCAGGCTTCTGCGGGGCTTGATCCCAGGATCCTGGGATCATGAGCTAAGCCCTTTAACCCACTGAGCCACCCAGGTGCCCCCAAACACTTCTTTTAGAAGTGTTCAGATTTATGTTTCAAACTGGCTGACAATCATAGGTGTTCCAGGTAGCTACTTCCCATGCACCTAATCTAAAGTTCAGATTTAACACAGAGCAGAAATAACCCTGAAAGGGAAAAACAAAGCAGGCGGTTAATGCAGATCAGATCTTTCCACAGAGACTGTGGAGTAAACAACAAAACTTTTCTTCAACCAAGGATTGTTTATGGTTTCCCTCATATGCGGTACATAAGCAACAGCATGAAGGACCATCGGGGAAGGGAGGGGAATCCAACGGGGGAGGAATCAGAGAGGGAGACGAAGCATAAGAGACTACAGATGCCAGGAAACAATCTGAGGGTTTCAGAGGGGAGGGGAGTGGGAAGAAGGAGGAACAGGGTGATGGGTATTGAGGGGGGCCAGTGGGATTAGCTGTGATGAGCGCTGGGTGTCATACTTAACTAATGAATCGCTGAACACTACATCAAAAACTAATTATGTACTACACAGTGGCTAACTGGAACATAATAAAATAAATAAATAAGTTGATTTGCCTCTGCAAAAAGAAACAAAGGAAGAAGTCCTAATGTGAAGCAGGTTAGAGAAAAGAGACACTCTACTCTCACCCCGTCCCTCCCACCCCTCCCCCAGCTCACAGAGAAGCATGCTGAGAGAGAACTTTAAGTCCGTTTGGGGCAGCTCATGGATGCGCACCACTGGTGGGAGGACAGGCTGAGGTCTGCCTGGTCAGGGAGACTGACACAGGCACGGTGTTCTCCAGGGACTACTCAGCCTCGGCTTGGTTTGATGTTGTGCACAGAACGACACCTGTGTCTGCTGGGAAGAGATTAGAGTGTCAGATGCAGACTTCACAAGAAGCCTAAGTTTTTACGTAAGGTCAGACATCTGAGGCTGACCCGACATTAACGGGACATTAACCTCCATCACAGCCTTATCATCAAAGGTGCATGTGTGCACCCATCACTTAAAGCTCGAGTGACAGGAGTTGATAACTGCTTCACCACCATCACCACACAGCGGTAAAAACTCAAGTTAGCTCACTTCACAGAATTTTCCCTTGCCCTCTTTAGAGACTCACAGATACTTGTAAACTCGTCGCTATTTCGCTATTATGTCATTTTCCAGGTATCACACATATGTCCCAGCACATAAGCGCACAGACCACAGCCTCGTCCAGAGCTGAGCTGATTCCTGCCTTTTACTAGTAATTAGCAGCGTGACTTTGAGCAACTCACATAATCCCTGCACACCTCGGTGCCCTTATATATAAAATGTCAGTGATGCTGGTAACATTTATGTGATAGAAGTAGAGTAAAGATGCAGTAAGGTAGGAAGTGAACAGGGCACGGTAAGAGGTGATTACAGATGAGCCTGTACTGGTGGAAGGTGAGGTTAGGGAAAGCGCATGGCTGCAGAATGATGGAGAAGGAGGAATAAATTTGAAGGGGGAAACAGACCAAAGCATAATGAGAGGAGTTTGGAGAGCGTGGATGAGGACTGGCCTGATTATACATTTGGGGGGGTGGGCAGGACTGTCAGTGAATCCACTGACTAAGGCAGCTCTTGTGTTTGGCATAGATTCACTCACAGGAGGACAAGAATCAGTGAATTAACATCCAAGCCAAGCTGGGCTAGTTTTTCTTACCTGGTCAAATTAATGATTGATGAGTTTGGGTAAAACTATATATTTGAGATGGTTGCATTGCCACTTCCATTAGTCATTTTCCCCAGAGAATCTCCCTGAGCTGATGATCTTGTGCCTATTTGTTGACCTCCCATATACAAGCAAGTTCCCCCAGGAGTTCCTGTGTTCTAATCCCAGTTCTCCTACCATCAACCTCCATTTCCCAGCTGAGAAGTCTGTGTGTGTGTTCCTGGGATGTGGTTTACAACTGCTCAGAGCCACACAGAGCTGGTGGGCTGACACAACGGAATAACCATTCCTCGCACACTGTCATCTTGACCCTGAAAGAATGAGACCACAAGCAAACAACCATTCCAGGCAATATGTTACACCAATTGCATTTAGAGAGCTCAAGAGCCACTGGTCCAAGATAGTTGGTCAAATTATCGTTAACAATATACTTTCAATGACGTATGTATTTCAATGCATGGCTATCAAACACATACAAGGATTCATTCATTCCCTAACTTCCCTAACACCTGGGTTTAGAACTGAAAATTTGGTATCTATCCTCCTATGGAACTCAAATATACTGCTATTTTTTTTTTAATTTATTTACTTGACAGATAGAAATCACAAGCAGGCAGGGAGGCAAGCGGCGGGGAAGGGAAGCAGGTTCTCCGCTGAGCGGAGAGCCCGACGTGGGGCTCGATCCCAAGACCCTGGGATCATGACCTGAGCCAAAGGCAGAGGCTTTAACCCACTGAGCCACCCAGGCGCCCCTCACATATACTTCTTAAACCAGGAATTAAAAACAATAGTTATTCCCCTAGGTGAAGTGAAGCCAGTAAAATATGTCAATTTCAGTTTCTAATTTATAAAGAAGATTTTTCTGATAATCTATTATTTGGTGATATCTGAACATCCCTAATTCAGTATGTGGATTATCACTATTATCATGTAATTTTTCAAAAAAGTACAAAGGAATAATAGGGCCCATCTTGTCTCATGTGGCTTTAAAATATGACACACGAGGGCGCCTGGGTGGCTCAGTGGGTTAAGCCGCTGCCTTCGGCTCAGGTCATGATCTCAGGGTCCTGGGATCGAGTCCCGCATCGGGCTCTCTGCTCAGCAGGGAGCCTGCTTCCTCCTCTCTCTCTCTGCCTGCCTCTCTGCCTACTTGTGATCGCTCTCTGTCAAATAAATAAATAAAATCTTTAAAAAAAAATATGACACACGAGTATCAGAGATTAAACCACTCATGACAGACACAGAAAGAACCCAAATCGAAACTAGAATAACATAAATCTCACAAAGGATGTCAGAAGACCAAATGCATTTCAGAGAAAAAAATCAAAACAGTTTTGAAATATATAAATTAAGTTAGGTGAAACCCTTATACCAACTTAATATTTAAATATCTAACAGTAGTACACATTCTTGCTCCCTCTTTTCAAGGTTAATAGGACAGAGGCACAAATGTTCATGTGTACATTTTCCATTTCTTTGGCTTACCACCTTTAGAAAGGAAGCAATCTTTTTCCCCAGGCAGTCCTGAGTGGGATAAAAGGAAACAAAGTAGGAAACATCTTTCTCATTAAGTGACGGTGTTCCCTGTGCTGGTTTCCAATGAGTAAGAAGAAAAGAAGTGGTAAAAGGCTAGTCCATTCACATAACTCTGGGACTGAATTTAAATGTCAGCTCAGTCAAACAAGTTAAAAGTAGACATCTAAAACCTGACATCCTAAAATTGTTATGTTAAAGAAAAAAAAAAAGGTAAAAGCTACTATATGATGGAATAATTGCTTTCCTAAGTTTAGGAACTGTACCCACCAAAAACTTGTTACCCGCACAATTCAGTAACTAAGAATGAAACATAAAAATTCACTTAGGCTAGCTTTTAAAAAATCACTTCACTTTACAACTGAAAAATGGAATAGACTAACTTTTTAAAAGCTACACTCCTATGCATGCTTACAGATTGCTGTATTTTATGAAGTCTGCTCCTGTCTAGAGATAACATCAACAACAGATCGTTTTAGCGCTCACAGAGAGCAAGAACCAAGAATTGAATTACCACCATACTGGAAATTACCGGATGTTCATAAAATATACAAAATAAACTCTCCAATAACCCTGCATTTGTAGCATATTATAAGAACATTTTCAACTTCCACTGTGATATGGGAAAATAAACAGCATTTCTGCTTCTAATCAGTCCTTATTCTCTGCCTCTTTCTTTGCCCGAGTGTACCAATGTGAGCCAACAAGTTGTACCCTTCCGTTTCCCCCTCCAAATAGCATTTAATAGTAAAAACATCAGTAAAGATCTATTTTCTGGTTCTGGCCCTGGCCCTGTCTTGCAGCCTAAGCTTTGATAAATAATTTCCTTTCTATTTCAAGTCAGATAGCATTGATTGAGTCTGCAGAATCCCTACAGATGGGCAACATCTCCCCTCAATCTCCTCCCATCTTCTGTCGGAGATCTGGAGAAGGTTGTAGCCTTCAGACAGGGGAGGGAGGACTTCCTGAGAATTGACGCATGAGCAAGGAGGTAAGCGAGGACTTATTTTCCAAGTAATGCCAGTGGTTGCATGGAGCTGGGTGCAAGTGGTTCATCCCATCTGACAAACCCACATGTGCTTTTCATTGTCCCTCTTAGATCTAAACTTCAGCAGCCTGATGCACCCGAAGGATCTGAAGCTATGACCTGCCTATCATTAGCACTAGAATACAGATGCAGTGATGCTCAAAGGTCAGGGCTGGGGGAAGACGTAGCACTCGATTCGAGACATCTCTTGGCAAGTGACACTAAACACAACAAGTTTTTAGATGACTGTGATGATTCTCCTTCTCCCAATAAAACTTACTACTTTCAGAGAAGCTTGGATGGCCTGTGGTTCCATTTTGTAGATGAACAATTGGAGGCAGGGACAGACACTCGCCAATTATCTTCCAAATAATGAATGCGATAGCTATGTGGATGTTCAGCACTTTTAGTTTCCAAGAAATCAGAAATCTCATACACTTGCTCCAAGTTATTAATCTGAGCACACATTTCAGTGTCATTGCTATTGTTCAATAGACCAAAGACACTGAGTGGTATGAATGTACTTATGAGCAGATTGATAGAACAAGAACAAATGAAGAGATGGTAGGAACCAATGAAATCAGGGGTCCTACTTTTAAACCCCGCACCCCCCTTCTACCAACACCCCCATGGCTAGAGCTGATAGTGACCACCTAGAAGGAGATAAGCAGGCAGGTAGTGCAGAGAAAGAAGCAAAGGAGCAACCCTGCAGATACAATAAACAGTACAGCCAACAGGGTATTGCCTGGTGATAGGTCCTTCCCTATTCTCCAATGGTGGCTGCAAATCTAGGTGACAAAGCTGACGTTCAGGGAACTCTTTCTTTCAACCTCAGCTCAGGACCACATCACATTCTTGTTATCAGAGTTGCTATTTCTAGCTGACACACAGCAGTTTTCACATTTTGTAAAGGTTGCATATTTGAAGTCATTCTCTTAGGGAGAAAAATCAGTTACTGTGCAGACAAAAAAGCAAGTGAAATTACTTTAAATGCTGATATTATTTTTAAAGGGCAAATCAATTTCCAAAAGAAAATTAAATGGAAAAGTGATTAAAAAGTCATGGTGGGGCTAAAGCATATGTTTAGGAATACCATTTTGTTGCCCGAATCAAGTTAAGTTCAAAACCAATGACTTTTTGCCTCAGAACAAATAGTTTACAAGAAAAAGTACAACTATCAAGAACTAAGGCTGAATGTTAGGTATTGTGCCACAGTCTGGTATGAGACTGCAGAGAAGGTCACCCAAAGCACTATCAGAATGAGTATTTTCATATCTTCCCCTTGCAATAATTATCCCACCAAAGTATTAGAAATACTTTGCAGTTTTAAAGAAATCTTGGGACATATTATCTGGCTTAAAAATAAATAATATTAAAAACACTTCCTTACTCTCACTCACAACTTTCCCCACTACACACACAACTGACAGCGTATGGTTAACGTTTCAAAAGTATCCCATGAGACTAAAGAGACATTTCCTTTCTGTTGTAAATTAGAATATGTGTTCGCCTTTTTAAATCCATATTTTAAAAAACTAAACATTTCCAAAGATTTCTCCCCAAGCACAGTACTAAGGTTGTTTACATTCTAAACCCAATCACGAGCTGAAATACAATTCCAGCACGACATTATGGTATCACGTGGAACTACTCAGCTTTGGAAATGCCAAGCCTGATAACAGACGGCTGTCATCCTGGCTCACATCCGTACCAAACAAGAGGTTCCTGATTTTCCTTCTTCAAATGGCAGGGTGAATTGCCAGACTTTTCTTCAAGAAGGCTGGAAGGTGAAATTAATCACCAGAAATGACCAGATGAATAGCAGAAGAGGAAGAAGTACCAGATTAGGTGATTACTCAGGATAGACTCATTGTGGGTCTAGGACGTTTTTACAAAGATCATTTCGAGAAAGCTTTTCTCCATCAAGAAAAGAGGAAGGAAGAGAGTTTTGGGTCTCAAATTTCTCATTTCAGGTTTCTCTAAAGCCAGGCTTTCCTGTGACTCCTGTGTTCTATCTTCAAATTCACGGAAAACTCTTAATTGTTGCTGACTGCATCTCACTGGTTGCAAAGTTGCAAAGGCTACTATGTGGGAAGCAACTATTCCTGGGAGAATCAGAAGAGGATTTTGTTGTTTTAAAATTTGGATCTTTGCTTTTTCTACTTTAACTTGTTCTTTTAACTATATACAATGTATAGGTAAAGGTTTTAACTATATGCAAGTGTAGGCTCTAACCAGGCAGAAACTTTTTTATATTATTAAAAGAGCTGGTAAGCAATTTTCAACACTGCCTCCACTAGAAAAGTACATTTTTCCCCTTGTTAGCAGAAAGAGGACATGATATTAATTATGCAAACCCATCTGTGTCATATCAACAAGACATGTTTTGGGGATAGGATGGCAATAGTCTTCCCTCTAAATGGTCACTGCAATCCACTCAGCATTGAGGTACCTGTTAGGTCTGTGATCAAAGGAGCGAAGGTCAAGCAAAGCTTTATTTTGTGCCAAGCATTGAGAATCAAACCGACTGGTCAGGCCTCCTCTTACAGAGAGGGCAACCCCTCCCAGCCCTACAGACTAACTTTTAAAGGGCATTGGCCATGTGGTTGAGCCTAGCCAAACATAGGTGGCCAATGAGATTGTAACACACAGAGAAAGTTGCACAGTCATGCTAGGTCACACAGTAACCAACTGAATTACAATTTACCCTATAGTAGCTATTTGAACTAGCCTATCACCTTGGTCAGAATTGGTGCCCAAAAGGTGGGGCCCACACTGGTAGCTAGGGAGACAGTATGCATGCTCCACGATTGGATGTCTCCATCTGACCAGACCTGCCCTTGTTTTTGGACTCTGTTACTGGGACTGGTCGACCATATTTTATTAGTTTCCTGGACATGCTTTTAAATAAGTCCCCTGGGGGTGGGGGTGGGGGGACAGGGTCAGTTTAAGTTTTACTGCATAAATAACAAAATGGTTGTTCAACAAGATGGAGCTGCTCTGGCTAAATAGGCCCTCACAGTACCCAGGTAAAAGAGGAATGTTCTAGACTCCACTGGCCATGATTTTATGTATTATTTTAGTGGCACCACCCTTATTGTATTAATCTGTATCTTTGTCTTCCTGCCCTTGACTTCCACTCACAATATGTTTTCCAACAGAATACAACAGACAACAGCATATATGTAACACTCTGTTAGAATGGTCATTTTAGTATCATTAAGTTTCGAGCATTATCAGAGAAAAATTCAAGAGATTTTCTGTCTTTTTGTGTAGAAAGTCACTTCGCCTGAGTCTCTGCTTTTTAAACAGAAAACAGGAAACAATATTTCTATCCTACCTACTCGAAACAGTTGTTACAAGGGTCAAGCAATAGAACATATGAAAGCACTTTTTGAGGACCCACTACAATACGCAGGAGCATCACCATTATGGTGAGTTGAAATCTTATTTGGTTAACATAAGTGGAACAAAATGGACTCTGAGACAACTATTTGAATGAAGGAAGGGGGGGTGGAGATCCACTCTGGCTACTGAAAGTGATCTCTGCTTTAAATTACCTACCCCAGGGATGCCTGGGTGGTTCAGTCAGTTAAGCATCTGCCTTCACCTAAGGTCCCAGGGTCTTGGGACTGAGTCCGACATCAGGCTCCCTGCTCAGCAGGGCATGTGTTCCTCCTCTGCTTCTGCCTGTCACTCTCCCTCTGCTTGTGCTCACTCTCTCTGACAAATAAATAACATCTTTTAAAAAAATAAAATAAATTACCTACCCCAGGTTTTTGCTTTACTCAAATACACTGAAAAATCATTGTTGTTGTTGTTGTTGTTGTTTTTAAACTTCACCCTAACTTGCAGAGAGAGGGTCAAAGCTGAAAGTATTATTATTGTCATCATCATTATTATTGTGCCGCACACCTGCTGGTCACAATTCAATAACTATTGAACATATGGCAATTGCTTTTCATGCTAAAAAATAATAGGCATATGTTGCCTGGTTAAATGACACATCTAATAGGTTTGAAAGCTGATTCACAGTAATCATCCACAGCAATGATTTGTATTTTCATGACCAAATGCCCACATAACCTTTCCTTAATTCTTCTCCCCAGAACTTTTTTTCTTTTACTGCATACAAATGCTCCTTCTATTCTAAATGGTTCTTACTATGCCCTCAGTGTTATGAGTGTTTCCACAGTTATAAACACTGCCATACACATCTTCGACTTTAAACTGCACCCTGACATTGTTATAGCAGGGATAGAACTTAAAATTGATTAATCATTATCATATCTATTTTGAGCCTCTACTACAAAGCAAACTAGGGAATGCCTTTGACTCTATATCAAAGCTCCCTCTCATCCAATGTTCTTTCCATTGTGAACAAATTGGGATTCACTCTGCTCTATTTATCTCCCAGCCGGGACATGGTTATTCATGTCTCTGCCTCATGAGGTGCAAACATGAATAACCCTGAAAGCTAGCTAGCTAACTGAATACTTTGCTTACCTGGGTACAGTTTTGCTTGGGGGTGGGAGGTGGGTGCTGTCCGTTCTAAGTATTGATCTGGGAAAATAAATAAGCAGGCATGTCTACTGTACAAATTTAGACACATAACCACACATCGTGGGGGAAATGGCCAAGGGAAATCAAGTGCAATGAAACTAAAGTTAAAATTTCCAGATTCCTGGGGCACCTGGGTGGCTTAGTGGGTTAAGCCTCTGCCTTTGGCTCAGGTCATGGTCTCAGGGTCCTGGGATCGAGTCCCGCATCGGGCTCTCTGCTCAGAGGGAAGCCTGCTTACCCCTCTCTCTCTGCCTGCCTCTCTGCCTGCTTGAGATCTCTCTCTGTCAAAAAAAAAAAAAAAAAAAAAAACTTAAAAAAAAAATAAAGATAAGTAGCACCTTCACTGACTGAAAGATGAAACAAGAACCCAACAAAGTTCAAACAATCACAGGGAACCATTTGTCTCCAACAGCAGAATGTATAATAGACGATCAACCACACCTTTTGTTGGGGCTCAGCGCTCTCGCTGTGCAGCTGTTTGTCACCGGGTCCAATGGCGGCTGTTCTATTCTTTGACAGTTATGTGGAAACCGTTTGTGACAAAGCAAATTGGAAAAAGTAATTTATAATTTAAGACATCATGATAGCTATTCAGTTATAAAATATCTTTACTATTTCCTACGTTAATTATATGTCTCTTCTCAGAGACCCATGGTTTGTCAAAGAGCTTTAGGGGTAGCAGGTAAAGCAAACCCTTTAAGCTGGATTGCACAGGGATAGAAATAAGAGCCTTCACAAAAAAATTTTTAAAAAAATGAGTGTGTCGCAGATACCGCTGGGAAGGAAGAACAAGATTATGATGGACCTAGGAGCTATAATAATAATGAAATGAGATGAATGTCAGTGTGGCTTGTTGCTTTCTGTTTCAGAGCTTCATGGATGCTTGGTACCTGGCATGGAACCAAAATTCAGCTGACATCTCTATTTCAGTTAATGTGGGCCTTCTCTTTGCATTGTTACAATTTGCTTTTCAAATAAAACAATGTTAATAATAAAGCATTTACCTTTCAATATATTTCTGAAGTTGACACTTCTGATTATATCCAAATAGAGAGGATACAATGGAAGCAATTTTTAAATAAATCTCAAATAGTTCAAGGTACAATGTCTTTTATGCAGCAGGCATCACAGAATATTCACATAATCCTTTTAAGAAATGGCATCCAATTTTTTTACTCTTAATAATCACAGAAAACTGGAAACCATTTTCCCAAAGACAGACACTTCCACTGCTAGGACTGCTCCCAAGACAGCATCACACATTGACTAAAATTCTTTAATGGGTTAAAAAAGAAGAGGATATTATCTTTCATTTTATTTTTTTAAATATCTTATTTATTTATTTGACAGAGAGAGAGAGCACAAGCGGGGGAAAGGCAGAGGGAGAGGGAGAAGCAGGCTCCCTGCAGAGCAGGGAAAGCCTGATGTGGGGCTCGATCCAGGATCCAAGATTCCAGGATCATGACCAGAGCCAAAGGCAGTGGCTTAACCAACTGAGCCACCACATATCCTGGTGCCCCAGGATATTATCTTTTAATTAGCAGTATAGATTGAAGATTTTGTTGTTTCCTTTCCTCTCCTTTGTCAACATAAGAGGTGACAAAGTACTAAGCTTACTCATTCTAAGAACCTGACCCCACACAGTCTTGCCTACCTCCTTCTGAGACTAAATGAATTATTCATTTTTCAAACATTCCATTTCTATGCATGTACTCATGTACCACGTAGTGCCGAGAAGAACACCACGAAGGTGAAGAGGACTCTGCAGGCTGGAGAGGACAAGGGCTGTCTGCAACAGCAAATGCAATGGAAAATAAGAAGCGATGATCAGATTTGCTGACTAGGAGTTACATGTGGGTCTCTGAGAAAGCAGTTTCAGTTGAGCCGAATGGGCACACGGGGTGAACAGAAAGCAGGGGACAAGAGAAAGGGTGACCAAGAGTATAGACTCTCTGTAAAAACTTTTGGCAATGAAGCTGGAAGACAGATGGATGATGAGAAAGGAGAGGAAGGTGAGCCGGGAACTGATGCTTGGATATCAGTCCAGCAACAACTGAGGAGGAAACCCTGAAATAAATCTCTGTGGAGTGAGTCCTGGCTGAAAAGAGAGCCAAGAGAGGCCAGAAGGCAAGACCGTAGTGACAAGACTCTCTCTTTGACCAAACTTTGGTCAGGCTTCCCTACAGCCTCCAGGCCTCTACCGTGGTGACCATCCTTGTCCAGCCTATGATCGCTCAGCTGTACCAAGAATCTTACTATGTCAGTTCAAAGAGAACGCCACAGCTTTGACATCTGATCAAATTCCTCACCCACCCACCACCCTTGGAATCTGATCATCCTGCCTGCTTTGAACAAGAACGCTGTTGGGTCCCTTTAAGCAGAATCTCCCCTGCCCCCACCATGTTTCCTCTCAGCAATTTTCCATCCACTCACTATCACCCTGCCCTTTGGCTATAAGTCCCCGTGTGCCCACGTATTTGGAATCGAGCCCAGATTTATACTGAGGTCTCTACTTCCCTATTGTGATCATCATGAGTAAAATCTTGCTACTGCTTTAATTTCTCCTTTATTCTGTTTTTGTTTTGTTTTGTTTTTTGTTGTTGTTGTCGTTGTTGTTTTTAATAGCAGAAAGGAAAGGTAAGGAAAAGGGATTAGCGAGGGGAAAAACGGAGTTCAGGGAATGTGAGGAATTAAGGCTACTAAAGACATTTATGTGGAGAAGAAAAAGTCATACAGGGAGAGCAGAAATTTTGGAACAATTCTGTACAAAGATTTCTATTAAGTTATCTTAGCATCATTACACTTTATTATTTTCTCATCTTTCTGAAAACACGTTCAAGCAAAATTTCCCTCTGCTAGGCTTCTCAGAGACGAGAAATTCGAAATATAAATATGCTACTGAGAAGTACACTATTGAATCAGAGACAGATAACTATCACATTATATGTGCGGAAACAGCAAAGTGTTACTAAACAGGGAATTCATGTTCCTCCACATTAGGAATATATCCATAAAGGCACAGGTAGGTGTGACAGAGCAAATATCCCACGGTCACCCTATGATGGAAATGTCCAGGGTGGGTCAGCACAAGACCATCTCAGGGATAACGTGGCACGATCTTTCTCTTTAGGGATAAAAATCTTGGGGGTAAAAAAAAGAAGTCCACTGTGGCTTTCTTTTAAAAAACAAGAGAAAAAGCTAGAATACCACCTGATACATGCCTAATGGCCACCATGGTGACCAAGAATGACAAGGTTTTATCAGAGAAGTTCCAGATAAAGTTAATATACATTGTCTGAAAGGAGTGAATTCTTCTAAAAACAACAGTGTCAATGTGCTTTACTCACGATATCTTGAAATTTTCATAAGTACATTCATGTAAATAAATTCACTTTGTTCTACGGGAAAAAAGGTATCCTCAAGGATTGAAACATTTGTTGTCCAAATTCTGTCGCTTACTAGCTCTGTGATCTCGGGCACGTGGCTTAGCTCTTTTCAACTCTATGTCTGTTACCTATAGCACATGAGCCTGTCAGCTGAATGAGATGATGTATGTAAAGCACACAGCTCCGCACCTGCCATGAAATGGGCCCGCAGATCATCACGGCTCCCTCCCTTCCATCTCTATGGAGCCTGTTTTAAAAGAAATGGCTTATGTGTTCGTCACACTGTCAGACTGTGCCCCTTGATCTTTGATGGAATTGTATTTGCTATGTGAGTGACACTACCTGATTCACAGGGATATGTAACCTGGGTGACCGGTGAGGGTAATCTACCATAATTCCTTGGATCCTTTAAAGAGTGAAAATGTGGGCCAACCATGAGACTTTCTCTTCAAGAGGAAAAAAGCAGTATTACACACTCCACAAAACCCGCTGGGATTTTAGAACAGTCATCCAGTTATGCATGTCTGAACTCTTTAAAAGCGTAACCGATATTTAGGACCCTGAAAGGTTATTTCCCAGAATGCTCAAAATCAGAGTACAGAAATAGATTGAGAACTATCTTGTGTTTCATTATTCAGATCTGACAATTTCATGAATTACTGAGCAGATGCCCCCAATCTCTCATTTATAATTGAGCATTTGTGTTCTACTGTGCGTCCAATGTTTAAAATTGTCTACGAGTTGAATTTTCAAAAACAAACTGCTCCTGGAAATTTCCTGTGGCTAGACTCGAAATGTTGAGGAAGGCTGGTGTCATTCTCAGGTCTTCCTGATGCTGACCAGTGAGAAAGAAAGCAAGCTATTTATTTACTCTTCCCTTTCTTATTCTAGCCCAGAAAAGATCTAATTACTCCCACGGAATAGGGCATTAAGCCTTGATGTGATAGGTTGATACAAATATATTAAACATCTCATTTGTTTTTTAAAGGAGAGCATGAACTTGTAGGGAAGTAAGAGAGGTTCACAAATAATGACAGTGGAAATCAGTGAGTGATGAGCCCAACTTGCATGGTGTCATATATTAATGGATTTCACAGACGGGGACCAGACTTTTCAGAGCTGATAACATTTATGTAGTCTCCTTCAAATGTATAAGATCTTGATAGCCAGAGATGATAAAAGAGAGCTTATTCCAAGAAGCAGAATGAGGAAAGAGTGGTAGGAGAACATCTGACCAACATGAGGAAGACATTCCTTTTACTGCTGAGTGGTAGAGCAGTTAGAAAGCTTTCTGGCAGCTTGAACGACAACACATCCACCCTATTTTGCAGACTCTAAACTCCCTGAGGTTCGGGGCTTGTATTCATCACTGTAGGACAAAAGTCCAGCACATCGCGTGGCTCATCTTAACCACATGACAAAGACAATAATTAGGGTTCCTTGTGCTCAGCTGAAGGGACTGAAAGTGTGTTGATTAGTAGGCAAATGTCAATTCAAGGGAGAGAAGATCTGCTTCTGGTTCTGTGGACTATGTGGTGGGTCCCACAGTTAGAAAGGACAATTAATATGTTGGTCGGTATACATTAAAATTCATCCCCAAAATCCAGAAATGTGGTATAACACCAACAAAATGCAAATTACTATGAATGGGCAAAAATATATTTATGTTTTGGGGCATCTGGGCAGCTCAGTGGGTTAAAGCCTCTGCCTTCGGCTCAGTTCATGATCCCAGGGTCCTGGGATCAAACTCCGCATCAGGCTCTCTGCTCAGCGGGGGGCCTGCTTCCTCCTCTCTCTCTCTGCCTGCCTCTCCTCCCACTTGTGATCTCTCTCTCTCTCTCTGTCAAATAAATAAATAAATAAATAAATAAGCTTATTCTTTAAAAAAATATATATTTTTATGCTTTATAAAAGGCACAGACACCCATTAATATGATGATTTGAGCTCCTTCCAAACCTCAGACTGCATGAGTGCCATCCTTTAGGTAGTACAACTTATCTCAGAGTAATGAGTTCATCCATTCACATATATGTGTGAAATACATATATTACACACACTCCTTTATTACAAGTCTGTGAACGTCTAGAGACAGAAGCCACATATTCACCATCAGTGCTTGACAACAGGCCGTCAGTATGTACTTCCTAAATGAAGACATGGGTGTAACATCTTCAGTTTCACTGATTCTAATGTGTACTGTTTAATATTCATTATTTTTCCAACCATTGTAGTTTTTATAGCCTTTGATCTATTTTCAAAGAGAGGCAAATAAGAGCGACTACAAGACAACAGTTAATTCTCAGAACGCCTACAGCATTTCAGCATCCCCCTATGACACATTTCATTCTACCTCACGTTACCATTACGTGAAAACAAGATTTTTATCTATTATCCTGGAAGCCCCTTCAGTTCCAAACTGCAATTTGAGCACTCTTTAAAACCCAAAGAAACACACCTCATAATGCTTTGCCCACATTAGGCATTAACAAATATTTGTCAGATGTTCAGGCTCTAAAACATTTAATATAAACTTCTATCAGCACAACATGACACAAATGTAAATACTAAGGAGAATGCTAGGAATGAACCAAAATATAAGTACTGGGAATAATGCGGTAATGAACTGCCTCTTATTGTCTAGCCTGAATGCAGGTTAAAGGAAATTCATCATTTTTGTCAATTAAACCTCATCATTTTGTCAATTAAACCAAGGAGCCAAATAGCGTCTTGACTGACTCCCTCCACTCACTTTGTATTACTGTATACCGAAACCACATTATAAGATAACTTCAGAACAGACCTGCTTTAGAATGTCCCATCTTTATCTAGGTAGAGATGAATGAACATTCATGTAAAGGCACTGTCAGCATTTATTCTTAAGTGGGAGGGGTTCCTCACTGTGCTAGACCTGTCTGGAGTTCAAACCTCACATTTAAAGCCTTGCCATGAGGATGACTCGGGGACTCTGCCATGGAAATCAACAAATTATAAAAAAGCCTTTATGATACATCAGGGGGAAAAAACCCTCAAACTGGAATGAGATTCAAGATTCATTTGCCTTATTATGCACTCTGCTCTATAGACAACATGGTACAATGAGGTGGTGCAAGCAGATAATAAATTAAATGACTACTGTTGCATATAAAATCAACTTTGAGAACACAAATTTGATAGTAAAATAAGGAAATAAAAAATATATTCCAAGTCTTGATCTTTTCTATTGCTTCATTATTAGCTTTGGTGTCTCAGATGTGTTCTTTCAAAGGCAACATATGGTGACTTGTCCTCATGGACCTCCAAAAGTCTTTGGTCAGAATGCAATTAAAGAGATTCTAATGTTCTAATTAGGAGCAAAACGACTTACTTGGCAAAAGAAAAACAAAAACAAAATAAAAAACACCAATCTCTTCAGTCCATGGTTTTTATTCACCTCCACTGATCTGGGGCTATCAAATAGAGCCTTTTCTCCCTCCTTCAAATCCAAGTACAACTTCTTTCAAACACCTACTCCAAAATTTCAGGATCCAGAAACATGAAATTAATCAGTAAGGTCCTAAACAGTAAGGATGAACTGAACTGTTAACAACGATGACTGAAACATCCCTCACTTAGAAGGCAACCTAATATGGAAAGAGAATCCATGTTAATGATTCACAGGGGAAATAAGTTCAAGAAGTATAGCTAAAAAGAGCCTCTGTAGGGAGGATTCTCCCTAATAGCCTGTGAACCCTGGTGACCACTGGTGTCTTGCATCTAACATACCGTCTAACCATCTTACCAGCTAACATGCCGAGTATTTTATAAGTTTATACAACTATAAAATAAAAGTGTTCCTAAAGAAAAGACTTCCAGAGAACAAGGGGAGAATCCATAGAAGCATTTCTTTTTCTTTTTCCTTTTTCTTTTTTAAGATTTTATTTATTTATTTGACAGAGAGAGAGAGAGAGAGCGCGCGAGCACAAGTAGGCAGAGAGGCAGGCAGAGAGAGAGGGGAAGCAGGCTCTCTGCTGAGCAGAGATCCCAATGCAGGGCTTGATCCCAGGACCCTGAGATCATGACCCGAGCCTCAGGCAGACTTAACCCACTGAGCCACCCAGATGCCCCGAAGCATCGCTTTTTCTTAACCTGTTCTGGGATCTCCAAAACTTCCTCTCTATTTTTCAGAAAACCCTTTTAGAAAGGAAAAGGAAAAACATATTCACTAGTCCCCCAAAAGGTTACTTTAAAAAAATACTGTATCATTGAATTCTTGCCACAACCTTTTCGAAGTAGGCTGTAATACCTCCATTGACAGGTCAGTAAACTGAAGTGCAAAGGAGTAGCAGAAAAATTCTAATGGTGGAAGTAAATCCTGGGTAATTTAGTCCATGAAGCCCCCTTGGAAGGTACTTTCCATGCAAACTACAGCTATTTCCTCCTGCTGGGAAATCTTTTTTTTGTGAATGTGTGGGGGGTTTCTTCCATCATCACCTACCATTTGAGTTCCCAGAGCTTACACCTAGAGGCAAAATGGAAATGGAGATCACATAATAAGGGGAGCAGATGCGGGAGGAATCCGCCATCTTCCTAATCATCCAGGAAGAGACATGGGGTATCTCTGAGAGCTACCCACCACATGCATGAGGAGAGGTCACGGGAGATTCTACACCTACAAGACTGTTGACTAAGCCCCTCAGCACAATGCGATTCCAGTGGCTTCTGAGATGAGCTGCTTTCACAATGGTACTCCTCTCATTCTACTTTGGGTAGTGGGCTGTTGTGGAAAGGAACCTGGCATCGGCAGCCGTGCTGCCTGGGTTCTGTTCTGGTCACTGCTTCCCAACACTGTAACCCTGGGCACAGTGCTTCATCAGTTTCTCCCTAAGTGGTCTTTATACAGTTAGGAGCATCAAATGAGTTAATACATGTAAAACTTTATCAACAGTACCTGGTGGGTGAGCACTCTAAATGTTAGCTATTACTGACAGTTATTATTTCTGTAAATGATACGGAATATAAAGTCCTTCTGTTGATCATTCAACAAAAGAGTACAGGGGTGCCTGGGTGGCTCAGTTGGCCAAGTGCCTGTCTTTGGCTCAGGTCATGATCCCAGGGTTCTGGGATCAAGTCCCACATCAGCCCCCTGCTTAGCAGGGAGTCTGTTTCTCCCTCTCCTTCTGCCTTTTTCCCCCACTCAAGCTCTCTCTCATGCTCTGCACTTTCTCTCTCAAATAAATAAAATATTATTTAAAAGATTTTACTTACTTATTTGAGACAGAGGCAGTAAGAGACAGCATGAAAGAGGAGAAGGTCAGAGGGAGAAGCAGACTCCCCCCACCGCTGGGATCCCGATGCAGGCCTCAATCCAGGGACTCCAGGATCATGACCTGAGCTGAAGGCAGTTGCTTAACCAACTGAGCTACCAAGGCACCCAAATAAAATATTTTTAAAATGTTTTTAAAAAAGAGAACATCTACCATATTGACAATGACCTATGAGAAGTACAGAACTAAAACTAAAACAAACAAACAAAAAAAACCAAAAAACCCACAAACCATTCCCTTGTATAGGCTGTTCAGACATACACCAAGCAAGAATAGATGTTTCTTTTCACATAAAATGAAAATTTAAACTGTGTATACTACCATGGTACCAGCAGAAAGAGAAGAGGCAGACAGATCGGAGGTCAGTAACACAAATTTTAAAATTTTTTCCTTAATTAGTGTTGTATATACAGTTAGGTTATTAACAGTTTAATTCGACTTATATTGATGAAACTCACACCCCTCCCCCGAACAACTATAGGATCAAATCAAATGGAGGAGGATTAAGCAATCACATCAGCCAAAGCACAGGCCTTGGTGCATCCTCACAAATAATAAAGTGTGGCCAACTTCCCTCATTAACAACAGGCTTAGGGAAGATGTAGACCGCCACCAGGGTAAGAAAAGATAACTAATTTCTTACCAGAGTTTCTGAAAATTCGAGAAGTGGGAAGCCACGTGACATTTAGTGACACTATAGATATTTCTGTGTTCACCTGGAGTTGAGAGAGCAACCCCGTCGTGCAGAGGTGAATTCGGGAAAGAGTCCCGACAACAGTGAAAACAGAGCTCTATCCTTGCAGTGACCACAATGGAAGATGCCTAAAACCGCTGCCTTTGAGGCCGGCCAGTAACCACGCCACATGGTTCACGTATATGAAAACTAATGGGATGGACCCTGGCTGCAAAGTTTGCTGAAATTCAATATAAAAGGTTTTTTTGTTTGTTTGTTTGCTTTTTGTTTTTTTAAATGGCAACAAGAACAGAAGTACCATGCTATGTCCAAAGTGTTTTTGTGCATGCTTATTTAGAAATAAACAGCTTTCATAGTTTGCTGTATCTGCATTCATATATATGTTTCTAGATTATTTTAATATACGAACTATTTTCCATCTTGAAGCCATCTCTCATTGTCAGGAACATCCTATGAAATCCAGGGTTTGACAGGACTGCTGGTCCCCTGGTAGTTAGTGGGGTAAATTTGCCCTGATTCACCTTGCAGAAAGAGGGCGAAAAAAAAAAGCATATTTACCCATGCATTTTGTCCTATTGACAGTACCACAGGCATATATTTTTCTATCTATTATTCATTAAGCAAATTTTATTGTCTACTATGTGTCAGGTATTGAGCTAAATGCTATGGATAAAAAGACATGTTCCCTGGCCTCAAGAAGGATTCAGTCTAATTGAGGAAGTCAAATTTTAGTCAAACTACAAATTACGATTAGGAGTCCCACATGTAAGGATAAAGGTACAGAAGGGGTGGGTGGGTGCAGGGGCAGGTGGCACTGGATGGTCAAACGATCCTTGAGTGGTTACCAACCCACAGTCTTGAGGTATACAGAGTTTAACTTCAACTGAACTAAACCTCTCAAGCCTAAAAGACAAAAATGTACAAATGGGAAGAAATGGTCGTACCCATATAATCATTGGAAGCTATAAAGACAGTTTGCTGCATTTTTATTTAGATCAAGATGTAGGAAGAAGACAGGCACTTTGCAATAGTAACAGTTTAAGTAATGGTCATGTGACCTAAACCAGGCTACAGAACATTTACCTAAATCAGCGATGACAGACATAATGAATGTACAAGTAGTTGGTCACACCCAAGTGATCCTATGAGAGAATAATCTTTATTGAGATGCCAGATAAAAATCAGGTTAACCCAAACACCTAATAGCATTTGTCTAATAGTCAGGGAGCCCGGGGGCCCTTTCTCTACCAGTAACCACCTGGTTACCCATGTGTCCTTGGGTAAATCAATCACTTCCAGAGTGTAAATCTCACAGGAACCAATCTGAAATGGGAAGGTTTTCAAACTGCCCAACTGTGATTCAGAGCTGGCGGGGAAAGAGGAGGAAGAGCAGGGCCATAGCCAGTAGTTCAACCCTGACTCTTTTTTTAAAGATTTTATTTATTTGACAGAGAGAAAGAGATCAGAAGTACACAGAGAGGCAGGCAGAGAGAGAAAGGGAAGCAGGCTCCCCACTGAGCAGGGAGCCCAGTGCGTGCCTTGATCCCAGGATCCTGAGATCACGACCTGAGCCGAAGGCAGAGGCTTAACCCAAGGAGCCACCCAGATGCCCCATCCCAGACTCTTGGTATCACATCTGAGGTATCAGGGAAGCTTCTGCTGCAGAACATGGAGAGCAAGTTTGCCTTAAAAATCACTGAGGAGATGGTCTCTGAAATCCTCTAAAGCTCTGATAATCATCTAGCTTTCCAGGCTATTCTCCAAACCTTGTAAATGAAAGTCATGATTCCTTGAATTATTTGCGATTGGTTTTAGTATGTATTTTTTTTTTTTTAAATCAGGAGTTGATATATTTGGTAAAATAAAATATTCTTCTCACACATGAAATTAAGAAGATGGGGTGGCAGCATCTTAGTTTACTACTGTTGAAGGTCCATTTTTCCTTAAATGTTACCAAAACTATAAGTTGCTAAATATAAGAGGCTGGGACTCTTTCCTGGTCTACTCTCTGGATCCGGGTTTTGTTCTTGCCTTCTAACTACAGACTGACTGTACCCCTAAAACAGCCAACTTATTGAGTTCCTTGCTTCCACCCTCTAATCCATTTTCTGAATTTCTGCCAGGAAAAAATCTTGTTACAGTACAAATGGTTTTCATGGCTTCTCAATGGGTACAGGTTAAAGTCCAAATTCTTTAGAACAGTGTGCGAGGTCTGATCAAGACCTTCCGTGATCTAGTACCTCTCCTCTCCAAGCTGGGCTCTTGCAAGACCCATGCCACTCTCAACTACTGAAGTCCCCTAAAAGTGCCATGGTCTCTTCCAAGCATCTGCTCTGTCTTCAGAGAATGCCTCCTGCTCCTGCCTTCCTGACAAATAAGTCACTCATCTCTCAAAATCCAGTTTAGTCATCACTCCTTTAACATCCGAATAGAGCAGTCCTTCTTTTGAGATCCAACTACATCCGAAGCAGGCAAGTTACAGCCTCTTTAAAACTTACTTTCAAATATAATAACCAGAAAAGCTCACTTTAAAAAAAAAAAAAAAAAGGTGGGGGCTTCTAACCTGTCTTTGAATTCCCAGCACCTAGCAGAGTGATAGATACTTAGTAAGGCACTCCACAGATATTGAATAATTGAAGGATGCCTCCTCACAGCAAACAAGTAACCACCGTACTAGTAAGAAAAGTGGACTGGTGAAAATATTTCTGTGTGTGTGTGTGTGTGTGTGTGTGTGTGTGTGTGTTTGTGTGTATGCGCGCATGTGTGTGTTTTGTGCTCTCATGCTTTCCTAGCTGACATTTAGGAAAACCAATGTTCGACGCCATTGGGGCAGAAGCTAATGGATCAGGTAGGAAGCATGACTAAAGGATGGGAAGTTAGAATAAGATTTCCTATTGGCTACAAAGTAGCCAAACTGTATTTGGATGAAAACAAGAGACAAGGCAGGGCTCAGGTGGGATGCCCTCAGAGCTGGCTGGATAAGAAGCAGACTGTATTGTTTTACATGATGGTATTTCTTTTCTTGGAAGGAACTGTAATGTTTCCATTTTATTCAAACAAAGAGAGAGAGAGAGAGAGAGAATATCACATTTGACCTTCTCCTTCACAGATGATTTATCTTATTTAAATAGCCTGCACTTGGGCCATCTCCATTGATATATCTTCTGTATTTTGTGACTAAAGTTTACTGGCAGCCTTTGTCATTGCATTTGCAACAGGACCATCGCAAATTGGAGTAAGTCATTTTGCCCATCACCTTGATACTAAATTTAGGCCACATATATTTTCTTAAATTGTTTATTACGCCATTTGTACAGTCATTTGTCCTTTTCCACATGAACACAGTATGTGCTCATTTACTCTGCTAGCAGAGACACTCAGAACATTTGGTGTAGGAGAGCTTCTCCACATAAAATTATTATTCTAGACCATTCTTCACATTGGCCTTGGGAATTTGCTCCCATCCTGGGAACTAGCTATCTTGTTCCTAATCTTCCTGGCCCCCTTTCCAGAAGGCCATCATCCCATATCCTGCGACTTCTCAGGATATGCCCAGACACCCCTACTTTCCTCACAAGAGGGACCTAAGCACAACAAGCGAAAATGACTAGCCATAAGCAGAGCTAAGAAGAAAGCTGGAAGTGTTTTACTAAGTATTTCTGTGTTTTTAGACACTGACATTTTTGCCTTTCCTCAAATACATTTTCTGTTTTCCTTTTATGACTGACTGGAGTATAAAATGTAATTTGGGCATAAACAGTCGAAAAGAGAGAGTGGGCTAGTTTGTGACATAAAACATCTTGCTCAAAAATAAGAGAGTTTGAAGGGGAAAAGCTTTCCAGTTTGGGCACAGAAAAAGATAGCCTTGACTCGCATGCCAGCAGGTTTAGCAATTTTATATGGTGAGACATTATTCTTCTCTTCCATCACTAGAGAATTCCACAATGAAACAGCTCCATAAAATGAGGAATAATGGTCCATTCCTTCAAAACAAGAAGCACAAATATACACAAAATAGCGATAGAGAAAAAAAATTCCTTTCGGCTGAATTTCCAGCCATTATCATTTGACACTTTGCTCTTTTGATGTACACATTTGCTTTGACTCAGGGAAAAGAAGTAATTACCACTGAACTCACAGCGGTGGCCACTGGGATTCTTGCACAGGACAAGAACTGGGAAGGAAGAGTGAACAAAGGATGAGCAGAGAATTAATAAAACTTAAAAACAATATGGTTTTTAAATTTTAAAGCTAAAATAATTTATTTAACTTAAAAACAATATGGCTTTTAAATTTTAAAGCTGAATAATTTATTAAACTTACGATATTAATGACCCCATGGAGGTCATTAAAATCACTCTCATAGAAGTTGAAACACCATTTGGCAAAATCCAAATTGATTCTTGTTAAGAATGTTTTTAAAATGTTTCTATCTCCATCTAAAAGCCAGCATTATGTTTCAAGGGAAAAGTCAGAACTTTCTTCAACTGAAATAAGGAACCAAAAAACTGCCCAAACTTTATACTATAGTTTTAATCAGTCCTGGAGAAAATATTAAATGCAATTAGGCCAGACAAAGGGAGTAAATGCATAAAAACTAAAGAGTGAGAGAAATAAAATTAACAGCATTTACAGATTTATGCTGGGTCCTTAGAAAACGTAAGAGGATCAATAGTTAAAATATTACAAAAGTGAGATAATTCAGCAAGGTTCAAAGTTCATACACATGAGTCAAGTGCTTTCATATATATAAGCAAATACCCCACTTCAAAGGCATAAAAAAGATAATGTGGGAATGAACTAAACAATAAATGTGGAAAATCTACTGGAGGAAAACCATAAAACACTGCCAGAGGACCCAAAAGAATCCTTAAACAAATGGAAAGGTATGACAGGTTCAACACTATTTAGAAGTCTCTAAGTCAATCTTCAAATTTAATGTGATCTTAATTAAAAATACCAATAGCATTTGTTTTGGAAATAGATGAGCTGAGTCTAAATGCTACAAGGATAAATAAGTCAGAATGTTTGGGAAGAGTCTGAGAAAGAAATGCAATGAAGTGAAAATAGTCCTATATTAAAACACACCATAAAAAAAAATAATTAAAACAAGTGGTACTCCCAAGAATAGACAGATTTTGTGGGACAGAGGACAAAGAACAGATTCCAATATGAATTAAAATTTGGTATGTGATGAAAGTGGAGATCTAATTAAATAATCTAAAAAAGTCTGCTGCTCCATTGCACTGGCTACGTTTCCAGGGTTCGATCACCACATGTGGTCAGTGGTTCCCACACTAGACAGAGCAGACCTAGAACATTTCCACTATCACAGAAATGTCTATTGGGCAGTGCTGTTCCGAACTCTATGAATTGAGATAGTCGCTTCATACATGACACTATTTGATATGACAAGAGTTAACACAGAAGGGAAGGGCATCTGCCCTCCTGCTTGTACATTTTTATGCTGATAAAGCGGTTGAAATGAATATCAAGGGCAACCTTAATGGGGAAAATGCGCTCCTAAGGAGCAATGTGAAGCCTAGGGGGTCTGTGAAACAAAGACCACAAGCTAGGCCTGGTGACTTTGATGAATCTGAATCCACTTATCCACTCACCTGGGTCTGGTAACCCAAGCTGTGAAATCACATTATTATCCATCATTATCAGCACTGAAATATCAAATACCTTCCACACTATAGTCATTTCCTGTTACTTTTAGCTTCCCAGATTTAATAAGGCTAAACATAAGTATTTATAGAGGACACAGATAAACTACACATTCTCAAGCCAGCTAGCATGCTAACCAATCTCCAAAGGGGTGTTCTTTCCTAAACCGGGAGATTCTAAGAGGGTGCATGCTATTTTACATAAGCAGTGACCATCAGTGGTGGACTCTGGGGTTAGGTAGCCCTGAATTCAAATTGTGACCCTACGCTCCATTAGCTCTGTGACTTGTCAAGTTAGGGAACCAGAGTTGTATGTTATAAAATGTGTTATAATTTTCTACCTCACGGATCCATGGGAAAAGAGATTAATGTATGTAAGGATTTAGTACGCTGGCATATACTAAGTACTCATTAAATGGTACTATTCAAAAGTTCTATAAAATGTTGTCCTTTTTAATTGGCTATCTGATCCTTATGGCATCAATGTTAATTAGCAACAAGGGCATGCTATTAATATGTGTTAACTTTAGATAATTTACAAGATAGAAAACACACTCTCTGTCACCTTCAAAGGCTTGGGATTCTATAGGCAGGAAGGAAAGTCACGTGCTAAAAAGCAAAACATATACTGATGTATAAGCCTGGGAAGGTAGCATGCCCCTGGAAAAAATCTGGCATAACCACTGGCAACAGGTGTGGGCAAGACAAAAAAAGAATCATCAAACCACGAAACAATAGTATCAATGGGGGATATTAAGCAATTTTGGGTGCTGGTTTATAAGTATATAATACGTATGGTATCTTCAACAGATGAGTTGCTTCAGGCAAGAAAGCTGGGTTTTGCTCCATTCCATTAAAAAATAAAACTGCTGTGTGTGTTTGCATGTTTGTACATGTGATTTTCTTTCTCCAATTCCTTATGAAAATGAATGGTTCCACCAAATCAGATTAATGTTGTGGACATGGTGTCATATGGTTGGCTGATGTTTAGCTAACTGGCAACCTTCAGAGGGAGATGGCAGACAACAACATAGTTGCCAAGAGCTCATGAGTAAAATTATTCTAGGACAGGTTTAAATCATGCTTGCTCATGGCGCCTCACATCATTTCACTTATTAAGAATGGGCAAGAGTTTCTGAAATATGTCCAGATTTTAAGAACCCACCTGCAAGCCAGCCCAGGAGGGCTTACTTTTACCTGAGCCAAATAGAGTCATGCCGGTTGAAAATATCTCCCCTACTGACTTGCCAAAATGTCTAAATTCTCCACTGTTGGGAAACTCTTTGCCTTGAAGCTAAAATGTAAGTTAATTTCCTTATAGAGTTAACCCACTTGTACCTGCGATGGAATGGGCCATAGGGTTTTATCAAATTTCATATATTCACATACAATCATGGAGCACAGTTTAGGAGACAGAAAGCCAAGAAAATTAAAAAATGGCACAAGGTTACTGTTGGTAGGATGCAAACTGGTAAAGCCACTGTGGAAGACAGTATGGAGGGTCTCAAAAAATTAAAAATGGATGATCCAGTAATCACACTACTGGATATTTACCCGAAGAATACAGAAATTCTAATTCCAAAAGATAGATGCACCCTATGATTATCGCAGCATTGTTTACAATAGCCATATTATGGGAGCAGTCCATGTTCATTGATAGATGGGTGGGTAAAGAAGATGTGGTATATGGGGTGCCTAGATTAGTTGACTAAGTGTCCAACTCTTGATTTTGGCTCAGGTCATGCTCTCAGGGTAGTGAGATCAAGCCCCATGTCAGGATCTACACTGGGCATGGAACCTGCTTAAGATTCTTTCCCTCCCCTCTGCTTTGCTCTCTAAAAAAAAGAAAGGAAGAAAGAGATTTAGGGGCACGTGGGTGGCTCAGTTGGCCTTCAGTTCAGGTCATGATCCCAGGGTTCTGGGATCGAGTCCTGGATCAGGCTCCCTGCTCAGCAGAGAGCCTACTTCTCTCCCTTCCTCTGCCTGCCGCTATGGCTACCTGTGCTACCTCAAATAAACAAATAAAATCTTTTAAAAAAATTTTTTTTAATGATGTGGTATATATACAATAGAATATTATTCAGCCAGAAAAAAGAATGAAATCTTTCCAACATGGATGGATCTATAGGGTATAATGCTAAGTGAAATAAGTCAATCATAGAAAAAACAAACGAACAAAAACAAAAAAAGAGATAAACCAAAACAGAATACAAACTCTTAAATATATAAAACAAATGGATGGTTACCAGAGAGGGGTGGGCAGTGAGAGGACAGGTGAAATAGGTGAAGGAGATTAGAGTACAATCATCTTGATGAGCACCGAGTAATATATAGATTTGTTGAATCACTATATTGTACACCTAAAACTAGTAACACCGTTATGTTTATTATACTAGAATTAAGATAAAGTTTTTAAAAGATAGCACAAGGGTTTCTGTTACAGAGGACAGATATTTGAAGATCTCAAAACACAAGGGGCATGCCCAAACCAATGACGGTTTTTTTCATTTTAGTGAAAACATATTGAGCAATTACTGGTGCTGAAGGAATCAGACATTAGAGTGATAGACTTCCCTGAGTGAATTCAGAGTTCTGTGAGCCTATCCTGAAAACCAATTTGCCAAAGATGTTCTCTTGGGAAGTCATAATCACCCCAGGCAATGAACTCTCCAAGGCCAGGGTTTAGGGTTTCACCGTGGAATCCCTTAGTGTTGGGCATCCGTGGCAACAAGAGATGGTCATAAAATGAACAGTGAGCCAAACGCTTTTCTGAGCCATACCTGAGCAGAGTAAATTTATCTGTTGCATATGAATGTATGCATAGCCTGTGTATAAACAAGTAGCTAAGATTTTAAATTTAAAAAAAACAAAAACCTACCTCTCTCCCTTTTCTCATCTTCCACCCTTCTCCACCATGGACCTTTCATGACAATGGTCTTTCCAACAATTTCCTGACTTGTCCATGGTTGAAACTATCTGCTTATAACAGATAAACGTGGGAGGTAAGTTACAATGGGGTTTTCAGGTGGTTTTTAACCTTTGTTGGAGAATGCTGGTGTGTCACAGCTTTGCAAAGCCAGCATTTTAAAGAATGCTCATTTGGAGTCAAGTCTCCCTGAAACGTCTACAAAAGGTAAACGGACTCCCAGATAAAGTGCATAAGAAATTATATCATTTGGACTGTTTGCGATTTTAATTTTGAAAGTTACAAAACAATAAGGAACTACAACTTAATTGCTCACATGTGGAGCAAGGACAAGATTTCACTGCAATAATGAGAGCCCCCTCAGAGGGACCTCAATATCTCTACTCTAATTTTTGCTCTGGGAAGAAAGAGGATGACATTATTGAATAAAAGGTACCAAATTTTATGCAAGAAATGGATGAAGGAAGAACTAATAAAAAAACCATAAAATGGTAGCCATTCTCGGCTTTCATGAATAAAATCTAGGGCATCGAATGGCTAGTTTTTCTCCTACCACAACTTACTCTTAAATTGAGAGCAAAATCTCACTAAAAAGTAATCCTTAGGCCCTAATTGAAAGTGGATATTCAATATATCACATCTGAAGATGCATCTCAATCCAAAACTGTTTTTCTGACTAGGAGACGTTAGGTTTTAAGGTGAATGTCTCAATTATGGCTGTCTTTAAAGTTCTAACAGAGGCAAGTGAGCAGAGATATGCTAAGAGCAAGTAAGAAGAGAGATGCCTTGCAAGACAGTAACAACAGACTGAAAATATGGTCATCATCGTCCTCCTTTGTAAACTGTTATCTCCTGAGAGCACTCAGGTCAGAGCCAACTCCTAGATGACACTGGTGAGTGTATAGGTGGCCTTTGAGCAGACCCATTACTGAAGCACAGGGTTTACACACAGATCTCAAAATGACCTTCCACGGGGAACTGTGATAAATCTGAAGCTTTCTTATGGGAGGAGAGGTGATCTCAGCTACTATTCCCAGTCTTCCTTCCCACCCAGAAAAGATTCCAAACTGCCAACATCAATCTCAGAAGGACTGGTCCTTTCTACAGAGAGAGAATGCTCAAAATTAACCCTGTCACTAGTCCCAGATGTTCCTTTTGTCAATAGCAGGCAAGGTTTCACATATTATAACTATTGCAATGTAAATCAGTTACCTCTCAGAAATCTTAAAATTGTCCCACATCTGTCTTGAGAACAGTTTGAAGCCCTGTGACATTCGGAATATAGCACAAAACTATGTGCTCTGTAATTTCCCCAGAAATTTCAATTTCTGAAAATAATGTACAAAACTATATATTATTTTTAAAATTAATCCTTGTAGAGGACAGTTGACAGTTTTTTGACTATCTTGCATTTAGTCCCCCTTTCTCTGGGTAATCCTCAATACTCAAATCGTCATCTAAGCATCAACTTCTGCACAATGTTTCAGGGGATGTGGACTCCAACTCCAGCTGTAAGGGAGGGCAGTGTTGGGGGTGGGAGTCTGGTGCTTGGGCTCCAACTAAACAGCAAAGTCCCATCACTAGCTGTAGTTATCAATTCAGACATATAACCTCAAATGGCCTAATCATATCAAAGCCCAGGAGTTATTTTCAAGGAGTAGAAGAAGTATGTCCTTCCCTGTTGGATCTGAATAAGGAATGAGATGGAAATGACCAATCGAAGAGCATGAAGACAAAAATCTGCTGAGAATAAGAGCCAAAATCAAGGACCTAGATGGAAATGGACAGAAAGCAGACGCTGAGCCCAATGTTGCAACTGCCAAAGGAAGCCTCAACAGAAATTAGCTCTGCCTTCATGATCCAATCACCTTCACTGGTTAAGCCCCCTTGGTATCTTTCTTCAGCTGCTGTTGAAAGTGTGCTAGCTAATCCAAGCATCTAATAATTGTTTTCAAAAGACCAAATTGGTAGGAAGTTAGTAAGTAAATAAATAAATGTACACTTTCAAAAACTTAGTTTTTAAAATGACTAAATAGGGACAAGCCAAAGGAATCTTTTTCTTCCCTATCTTAGTAATTACTCTTTCGGTTTGTTTTGTTTGTCTTGAGAATTTTTTGTTTTTGTTTTTGCTTGTTTTGTTTTGTAACTACCACCATATCTTGGAAAAGGCGGAAATGATTTCTCAGCTGAAGGTTGTGACAGGAAAAGACTGGCTGTTATATTATTTTTATATGAAATGGAAATCTCCCCAAAGTTTAAGTTACCAGAAAGAGAACTTTGGATCTATCAGATGTGGACTGAACTGTGCCCAAACACACCTCCTGAGTATCTAGTGAGAAATGGGGGTATGCAACAGCATTTGATACACTTTTTAGAAGATATTCATGAGACCAGAGTATGATGGTAAAAATGGCTCAATTGCTCAATTGCCCCAACTCATTGCTGTCCCAGCTGCATCTTGCGGCCAACCCACCTCTAGCCCTGTCTCCGCCCAGTCTAACCAATTTCCATGAAACAAAAAGAGCCATTTCTAGGGAAAGCAAGCAGCTACATAAAGGTATACATACAGGGAATAGAATTACATCCTGCAGGGGTGTCCTGCTGGCTGGGAGGAGATGTCCCCCTTCACTGAGCAGTGTTAGCTCCCAGGACCACCGTCATTTCCCATTACCAAATGCCCTTCATAAAGTCTTACAGGACACTGCTCTTACCTTGTTAACAAAAAAAATTATGGGAAGATTCAAATTTTTAAATGAAGTTGTAGTCATATGACATAAGGCAATGGATGAGATCTTAATTAAAACTGGAATATAAATTCTACCCATGATATATCACAGATATGGTCCATCAGAATGCTATTCCTCACTGCTATGTAATGCCCAGTTACGATAAAATGATCCATTTATAGCCTGAGAGTATAGTAGGTGGAAAAAACTTGGGTTGAATGAATGAATTCACCAAGTTTATTGAACACAAATTAAGTATCCAGCAATGTATTAGAAGAAGTAAAAAGCAAAACTAAAATTGCCCAAAACATTAAAGTCTCTCTTGAGGAGTTTTCAAATGAGTGAGAATATAAGAAAAGATCATGAAAAATCCAAAATATCTACATGCAAGAAGTACAAGTGAACAAGACTACATAGGGCCACAAGTGTATGTGTTAAGAAGACTCTAGAAAGATAGCACACTCAGAGCTGAGAGGGGTTACTGAGAGAACTTTTCAATGAAGGAGTGGCGTTTCCCATTCACTCCTAAAAGTAAGAAGGTATTGCTGGAAAGCATCAGACTAGTATTCATGGAGAGGAAAGACGAAGTATTCAGAGAGACCCTGTTGCTTTTTGCTCACCACTCTAACTCCAGTAAGGAACACAGTATCTGCTACTGAATTATCCAATAAATGTCAAAGAAGTGAATGATGATCAAGAGGTATTTGTTGAATAAATGAATAAATAAACAACAAATTCGACTCACTAGCAGATACCAGAATTCATCTGCAGGATTGCTAGGAAATCTAGGTACTGGTTCTCAGAACATGTGCAGAAAGGGAAGGGTGTGGTGAAGCTAGCTTCATGCTAAAAAAATGGAGATTTTGACCTACAAGTACAAGGCAAAGGAATAAGTGGAAATGGCGTGGGTAAATAAGGTAAGGGGTGGGGGAGGTCAAAATCTAGCAACAGGTGCCACCCACTAGGTAATTCCCAGTGCTACCCTGACCTGCTGTTTTGCTTTCTGCCAGGGCAGCTGATGCTGTTGGACAGGGCGCAAGTGGTGTTTACACCAGAGGAGACCATCTGGAAACGCAATCAGAGACCCGAGCCTCAGGGGGATTATTGGACCCAGCCGAGCATGAAAGGAAGATTTGTGCCCAGAGCTCTTTGGTTCTGTCATGACCTTAGCTCCATGCAGCCATAATTTGGACCCTTTAATGTAAGTAAATCAACTACAGTTACTTTTGCAGGCGCCAGCTCCGTCAGTCGTCATTAAGGAGGAATGATATTGAAGCAGGTAACAAGGCAACAAAAAGCCATGGCTATTTTGTGATGATGAAATTCGATATAATGTCATAAATACACATCATGTTCAATGTGATTCTTTAAATGGAACTGTATCAAAAATACCTTCAGGATCTTCCAAAACACCCAAGAATTCAAAGAAAATTTGGGCTCCCCTAGCTTTACCATCTCTCTGACCATGGATTTGACAGAAGCAGCCTTCATAGGCTCAAATCATTTTATGCTTAAACTATTTTACCTTCTTCAGTTTTTAAAATTACATTTCTTGCTGCCCACAGATTCCTATGGGACATCACATAATTTCTTTAAACCCTAAACTAAGACTAATTTCCTGGCCAGATCCTCTGGATATAAGGCTATGTCCTCAGTATGCTAAAATGTAGAGCAGCTTATGCAGAAAGAGGTCTGTACAGCTGACCACAAACACTCAGTCTCCTGGGGATGGATCTATAATTGTGTGTAATGAAGCAACAGAAGCTACCTTATCAAAGCAAACTATCGAATAAAATGAAAAGGGGAGAAGTGAAAGAAAAAATGGAAGCAGAAATAATTTATCTTTTTGTTGAATGAAATCGGCCTAGGAAGGCTACCCGAGTGTCACCAAAGAAAAATGATATTTATGATAGCTGGCATTCAGATACAATTTCTTGGTAGCTCATCACCTAAAAATCATGCTACAGAAATTCAGCCTTTTATATAAAGTATTTTAACGATGCTGCTGTGTTTATCTTGTCCAACTGGCAATGCCAAAGAATTACTATTATTCACTCATTAAAATTCATACCGAACTCCATGTTGTTTTGTAAAGAGAAAGAAAATCACCTCGAAGAAGAAAAATGCAGGCCCATTTTCTTCCAGTGACTGTGGGAGACCATATGGAAAATCTTACTCAAACGGCCATTACTCTTCCATGACATGTGGCTTGCATAATTGCTGCAGATAGAACCAAGACTGCCCAAATATCAGGTAAAACTTCCCCACACTTTTCTTATTTTCAAGTAAAATATCTGTAACACTAAAAACACTGAAATTGCTGTATAGCACTGCTGTTCGCTAGTGAGATATTTAAATCACAAAAGCAATTAGTTCCATAGAAAAATACAAAGTCCCACTTTCTACTGGGATGCTCCAAACCAGAAGAACCAAAACATAATTCTTGCCCAGAGCCAGCAGATCCACAGGCGAATGGCTTCCATGGCTCAGTGTCGCTCAGCTTTAAGGTCATTCACTGTCTGCTGCAGCTTGTGAACAATTTTTCCTTCCAGTTGTTTCTAAAATTATCCCGTTTACAGGGGATGTCAGGATTAGGTTTAGCATCATATAACTGGAAAAGAAAAACCTAACTTAAGAATGACTGACATTTTTTCATATGAAATAAGTCCAGGCAGAGGCGGTCCAGGGCTCAAATGGGACCTACACGTCATCAGGGACTCAAGCCCCTTCCATCTTCCTACTGCCATTTCAGGGCTACCTCACAGCCCAAAACAGTCATTGAAGCTCCACCTAGATGTTCGTAATAACTGCATAGTTATATCAGGCCAGAGGAGAAAAAGTGGAAAGGCAAACCACGCCCCTTCCAGTTCCATCTGTTCCCTTACAGAGATGACCCTGAAGACCCAGAGAAATATCCTACTTGGAGCTCACTGAACTGAGTCTCGGGGTTTTCCCCAGCTGTAAGAACAGGCAGTGTAGGCTTTTATCCCAAGTGACAGTGCACAGCTCAAAGGGATAATTCTATTTCTAGGGAAAAGACAGAGTAGGGATAGTGGGGGAGAACCATTTGCTCCATGGGTCTGTGTCACAGAGGGTGCGTCTAAACGGAGGGACGATAGCCACAGACTAATCTGAATTTCAAAAATGCAGGATATAAGTGGATTTGCCCTCCAAGATGCTGACTTGCTCTCTCCTTCACCCTCTCTGTGTGTGTGTATATGTGTATGTGTCTGATCTTTTTCTGTTTCTTAGCTTTTTGTGACAGTTTCTATCTTTTCCGTATCGTGGACAAGTTCCTTAACCACTCTGTGTCTTAGTTTCTTCATCCAGAATATGGAGATAACAATAACTCTGACTTCAGGTTGTGGGCAGATTAATAGAGTGTTAGATACCTTTTTTAAAATGTCTCTACTGAGGTATTCTCCCTTCCCTGCTCTTTCTATTCATTTCCTTCTCCCTTATACTAGCAGCTAGAAGAAAATAAGTGAGGAACATTAAATCAACAAATCATTTGTTGTATTAACAGTTTGCATCCTGGTTATTAATTTTTAAATCAAGTGATTTTTATCTACATGCCTGCACTTAATAAAAAATAATAAACACATAAAATATACAGTATAACTAGTGTCTATTTTTTTCTTCTTCTATGCATCCCTGACCCTCAGTAAAAAATATTTATGTGAAGTAGAAGGGGGGTCTTTAAAAAAATCAATCTCCCTAATGTTCACATATGGTGTGTGGGGCTTGATCCCAGGAGCAAGGGATCATGGGATCCCATGATCTGGGATCATGACCAGAGTCAAAGGCAGATGCTTAACCCACTGAGCCACCCGGGCACCCCTAAATTGCTGGGATTTATTGATCCTGAACTACCTAGCAGGTAGGTTATCATTGATACAATGCATCTGCCACAGATGGAAAGAGAACCATTTCCACATCAGCTCTAGAAAAGCCTAACATAAATAAATAAATAAATAAATAAATAAATAAATAGACTTTTTAAAAAAAGAAAAATGGTGAAAGTTATCTTCGGTATATTTATTCTGCCTTACAAGCCTTATCAGGAACTCAGAGCAGTTTCTGCCCCCTTTCTAAGCCCAGAGATAAAAGAGAAACCACTAAAATCCTGACAGCTCCACAAACGAAGCATAGAAATGTGTTCTATGAACCAGCGTCTCTGGCGTTAGATGTTGTATCCAGAGATTCTGCCTTCTCCAGCTTGTGTGTCTTCAAATCATTCCATTTTTGGAGCTTCTTTTCCCCATTTAAAAATAGGAATAATAAGCCACCACATGAAGATCTTCATGAACATTAAATATAAAATAATGCAAGCGAAAATTCTCGCCCAAATTGCAATAATGAGAAGTTACTTTTCTTTGCATGAGTAGAAAGTACAATGAGGGCATCTATTTGGTCATTAGGTTACAGTTTTCAAAGCATAACGACAGGTTTTTTGGTTTTTTTTTTTTTTTTTTATTTTTTTTTTTGGTTTGGGGTTTGGGTTTCGGTTTTTTTTTTCTTTTTTTTTTTTTTTTAGGCTTGTAAGATTTTATTCTTGTGGACAATGAGGTTCCCTTAAGTCCAAAGGCATGCATCAAAATCTGCTCTAAGTTTCCCCAAGACCAACACACTTCCAATTATTGAACTGACCTGGCGAGATATTAAATATGCCACAAGACTAACAATGGTGAAATTAGTTTAAAACAAACCAAATTTTTCAGTGAACTTTCCACAAAAAACAACAACAACAACATAGTATTGAGACTGCCAGTCAGTCAGAGTTCACACAATTTTATACAATAAAATTGAATTTAGGATGAATTGAGCGGGACACCCCTTAAATTTTCTATAACCAAAATTTTCTTGATTTGGGGGTAGCATTAGCAGTAAACAGCAAGATGCCTATAGCAGACTGTTAATTAGGTCAAGGATCAGTATGGGGTTACTGATTTATAAGAGACCCTGCCAATACATCCTTATCCTGCTGACATTGTTTTGAGGGAGCAATTAGTCACTTGGTGCTAAAGCTAGAAAAGAAAAAAAAAAATGGAGGAAAACAAGCATTTAAACAAATGTAAACAAAACTGCCATGAAAATACCTTTGGTCATAATTGTAAGAAAGGGTTTCAGCTTTCCTGGTTATCAGAGACACTGTATTTATTTGCTTCTGTATCTTTTTTGCAATTGTTCACTTTAAAAAATGTCAAGGCTAATATTTGTAGCCACATCAATTCATAAAACATGGCCCCCTCTGTTGGTTTCTTGGGTACCAAGGAAAATATTGATAGTAAAACCTTGCCTGAGACTGCTACTAAAAATAAACTTCATAAATTTCTCATGCCATTGTGATTTGTCTCCTGAGACCGTTTCTACTTGCAAAACAAGACACCCTCTTCTAACATACCTGCAAATAAAACCAAAACCTAGATTTCTAAAATAAAGGTATAGAAACAAGGATTAAGAACTCTGAGCTTGTTTTTGGCTCTTGTATTAGTTATTTCATGGCCATGAAGCCAGGGCCTGCCTTTTACTTTCAATGCCAACCTATTACATAAAATGAACTAAAAACCACACTGTCTTTCAGGAATCTTTAGTATTATTGGGAGGATAGGAGCTGATTTGGTATTATTGTTCATAAATATTCATTGCTGCTACCTGAGGAAGAATTTTACTCCCTCAATATATAGATGTCAAGTATTAGGGGTTTTTTTTGTTGTTGTTTTTTGCGTTTTTTGTTGTTGTTGTTTTTGGTTTTTGTTTTTGTTGTTGTTGTTGTTGTTGTTTTTCCATTGGACTTGTTTAGATCAACAGAACGTGAGCAGAAGTGGCACATGTCACTTCTAGATAGAGGCTTCAGTACTGTCACAATGACTTTCTCTTCCTCCCCTAAAGCCAGCAGTGTTTAAGACCGTGAACAGACTGGGTGGATCTCAGAGCGAAGTTCACAAGGGGCAAAGCTACAGATGATGCATCTGGGACTCAGAGAAGTCTTTCTTTGTGCAAGCCGCTGAGATGTGAGGAACATTTATTACCACAGCATTACCTGGCCTATCACAACATATACATAATTAAGGGAAGTATGGGTTCTCTATTGAAGCAATGCATGATTTCCACTTACCTATTTGACCTTGGGCAACTTTCTTAACTCTCTTGGATTCCTCATCTGTTAAATGGGGGTACCCACTTAATCAGCTTTCTTATAAGAAGTCCATGAAGGAACACATACTGCCTAGCTTTCGTTATGCTCCATAAAGCTTAGCTATTATTAAATAAGGGATCTAGAGCTGTAGGTTGAGGTCCCAGAGGCACTTTATGCCCCCAACTCTCATTGTTTCCTTCCTTCTACATCCAGACTTCCCTTCATGTATTGATAAACTCATGAGCCAGTTTGAGCTGATGGGTGACTGGCATTTCCCTCCCTTCCTGGAGTCTTTGCAATTCCACTGCTACCTCTCTGCATGAAGGTCAATGACCACAGGGGCGCCCCATCCAGAACAGGGAAGTGAGACAAGGGGTGCCTTGCCTGAGGAGTCTCCAAACTACAACATGGGTCTATGAGTGTAACCATCTTTCCAAACACTCATCAAAATGAGAATTTGTTGATTATAGAAAGAAATGTACTTGAGCATGCATATAAAGAGAATCAAATTCAATAATTCAATAATTCAAATTCAATAAATTCAATAATTGCTCTTAGTTCTCTTAAGAGGAAGATCTGATGAGATATACCCAATTAGAGATATATTCTCTTGCAAAGGAAAGTTGCTTGGCAATATTTTAGATGATCACAATCTAGTTCTAACTTTGCTTAACATGTCCAATCAGAGGCTTGAAAGAATGTTATTATGCCCTAAGTCTCATAAAACTAATGAAAATTCCCCTCTATGGGTCAGTGGAAATGGAGCCTCACATTGGTCAAACACAAGTATACACTGCATATTTACAAAAGAAAAGTGGAACTTTTTTTCTGAACTTGGAATAAATATGAAAAAGCAGCTCAGACTGGGAGACAAGATAACACACATAAGCCAAGTTTCCCATTTTAGATGCACTTCAAAACAATGATTCCCACAACTCCTCCTAACAAACATCCTTTGACACTGTAAAGACTTTAAGAAAAGTGAGAATTCATGCTTCGTAGTTTCTAACACACAAGAGTGACCTAAGCGTATTTGGATTCCTGCTGATATTTTTTCAAGTACATCAGACTCATCACAGTACCCCCTGAAAAACCTGGCAAACATTGCATTTTCCCCGGGCAGAGAGAATCAGACAAGTATTAAAAAAGTGAAACTACTGTGAGCATTAATTTAGAAAACTGCTGAAAAGATCTAAGGTTCCCCAAGTGCTCCCACTAAATTGGCACATGCCTACAAATGCCTTTCTAATGCTTCTTTAACTGGCTTTGAAAGCAAAATAATGAACAAAAGATTTTAAACTCCACCATAGTGGGAGTCAGATTATTTAGGGATTGCAAATAGCCACGATGCTTATAATTCCATGAAGAGTTATCAGAAATGATGAGAATCTGGCTCTTATTCCAGAGACGAGAGGTAAATAGTTAGCTTTGGCATGCAGTTACACAGTGCATCTTTTACCTGATAACTAAAGCGTTAAGGACTTGAGAACCACAAGCATATTACAAAGATATAAAAAAAACAATCATGGGGCGCCTGGATGGCTCAGTGGGTTAAAGTCTCTGCCTTTGGCTCAGGTTATGATCCCAGGATCTTGGGATTGAGCCCCACATCGGGCTGTCTACTCAGTGGGAAGTCTGCTTCTCCCCACTCTCTCTCTGCCAGCCTCTCTGCCTACCTGTGATCTCTGTCAAATAAATAAAATCTTTATATTAAAAAAAAAAAAGAAACCAATCACATTGGAATAGGGAGGACACTAAAACATTTGTTATACCACCACATACTACTCTTATACTACTCTTGTCTCCCACTGAGCTTGATTTGGCTTAGAGAGGCCTAATGCCTACTTGTATATACAGACAATGTGAACTAGAATCCATGTTGTAAGGTAAGTTACACAAAACATGAAGATCCCAAATGACTTGAGATATTCACGTCTTGTGTCTCATCATTAACCTACAGACTTATTTTTTTCTCATAAAATGTATACATTTTCCATCACTAACTGGTTTAGATAAGTTCCAAATGCTCATAATTCAAGTTCATGAGTTCTACCAATCACTTTTACCAAGCACTAGTAACCACCACTACTACCAGCCACTTCAAAAACGTTGCATATACTGCAGCAAGTACCATTTGTTGAAAGACAGTTCTCAGTGACGATTTGCACATTTCTGTATGATCTAGGGTTTCTTAGCAAAGAGTATTGGCAAGTTTGATTAAAGGATGATTGAATGGCAAATATGCCTGGGAAGTCAGAGATAGTAAATTGTTCTGGAAAGATTTGGAGATGTATTTTCTCTAGAGCTATTTGCTCATGAAATACAACCAAAAGACATCTTTCCACTCTCTCCCTGCATTACAGAACAAGTCTTTCTCTCTGTGCAGGTAAGGAAGGGCGGCTGTGCCAGCTTCCCCATGTAAGCACCAAGAGTCATAATGTTAGGGTTCCTCTCACATGGTACCACATTGCTGCATGTGTAGAGGGATAGCTGGACCTCATCATAAAATCCCACAGGGACTGGGACTTGGGAAAGTAGGACTAAGATGTTCTGTGGGAAATAAACAATCTCCTCTGTGATTTCCCAAGAGCTCATGATTACATGCATGAACTTTACACCATTCCTCCCACAAAGGTACTATCATGTGTGACTCCTAAAGGCATCCCTGCCTTCCTACTCAGTTATCCTAAAAATAGTTTATTGGACACGTTGCAGAGGACTGGTTAAGAGGAGTATAGACATAAAAAATAGGAAGTCACAAAATAACAAGTGGAACTGTGAGGATTCAATATGATCTTGAACTTTTTCCTATGTGCTTTATTATTCTCTAATAACCCTGGAATTTAAACTCTTTATCATGTGAACAGTTAAGAGGATAGTGAGGAAATGTCAGCTTATGTGAGGCTGGGTTGAGCTGTTCCATTTCCAGAGGAAATAAATGTGTCCTGATCACTTAATTTATTATCTTTTCCTTTTTTTTTTTTTTTTTAAAGAACCATTACTAAGATTTGAAAGAAAAAAAGGAAGGAGATTGGCCATTGCGTAGAGTGAGGTTTCTCGTTCATAATTCACTGCCAAATTCAGGACCTAGCAACTATGTGGGAATCTGAAAACACGAACAATTTACTAAAGTGTGGGGAAAGAAGATACTTCCATTAGGAGGGTCTTGTCAGTAATAAATGCAAAGTGAGAATTATCTGAGAAACACACTATTTTAAACAAAAAACACAAAGCACATATCCAAAACTGGATGGCAAGGGTAAGCTTTATCATTGAGCTCTGATACTAGACTGAGCCTAGGAGTTCAGAAACTGCTGTTTAAAAAGATGTTATAATGTGTTTTTCAGGAATATCTAGTAGACTTTATTTTGGTTGAAAATCATCACAGAATTCCTCACAAAAATTTTAGTAACATACAGACTAGCAGACAGCAGATAAAACATTTGGGTATTGTTTTCCTCACAGAGTAGGTATATAGCACCATAAAATCTGTTTGACAGAAAAAGGCTTAAAATATAAAAATATAAAAATTGTTTTATATTAATCCAGATTGAATCTCATCAAAAAGTCATCTCAATTTAACTTGACCCAGCACCTGGCTATAAATAGTGAATTACAATTACACCTGAGCTAATTAGTGAATTACAAAGCTGACATTGACTACTCTTCCTCAATGTCATGTGTAGCTTTCAGAAATTTATACAAGTTGACCTTAATGTTTCTTTACTTTTCTTTTTGCTTTTTTTTTTTATTTGAGGCAGGCTTGATAAATACCTTTCTAGTAGGATCCACAGAAATTATTTATTTGCAGGCACAAAAAAAGTAATGGCAAAGTCAGTCGTTGTTCCAAAAGATCAGTTCTCTCTCCCTCAAAAAAATACTTCAACCTAACATGTAGAAGTAGCTCTACTGAAACTGATTAAAAATATTAAATATTATTTGTGGATAAGGGTGATTCTCTATGAATACATAAGATTTATAATTAAGTGTTCTCTGTAATCTTAGAAAAGGATTTTCAGATGATGAGATTGATTTTAAAGTAAATGAGTTTATACAAATTTTAAAACATGTCAGATTTACATACAATGTAACAAAAGGAACAACTTTTGCAGAGTGCATAGTGTTTTGTCTGTTTTAGGAAAACAGCTCCATTTTTTTCTTCATAAGCCTCAGTTCTGAGAAACTTTAAACAAAGAACGAAGAATCAACTGGAAAGAGGGATATTCTTGGCTCTAATACATTGCACGCTGATTTCATTTAAGGAAAGAAAAATGCAAATATAGAGAAGATTTTCTAATCTATCTAACAGCATGTTTTCCCCTCATTCAAATGCAAATACTCTCCATATGTTCTGACTCTGCACGTGTAATAAATATTATGAGAGATAGCTCAGTGACCCTACCAGTGGGCCTGATTCATTAATTTCAGAAGCTAGGAGAAAAGCAGGAGCCTGTAGCAAAGCACTTCTGATCCTCCCTAATTGCTCATGTCAGTAGAAAGCCTCTGGTCCACCACCCAGTGACTGACTCCCATTTGGACTTCCAGAACAAGGCCCAGCACTCCATTGCAGACCTTCCTGACATAGAGAATGATAGAAGGAGACAAAATGCTTGTTCCCAAGTGAGAAGTGCTGAAATGCTGGAGAGAACATTCTTAGGTGTCCCTAAACACAGAATCCCTCCCACAGTTTCCTTGTTGTTATTTTGTTCAGCAACATTTGTTAAGTACTTTAGGTCTTGGGGAAGCGCTGTTTCCTTTGATAGAGACTTTATGCAAGACCTGCTCAGAAGTCCATCATGCCAAAAGATAAAACCATATGACTAGTAGATCTTACAGGATATTTTCTAGTAAGAGACAGTCTGATTTTATATCTAGTGTTCTTATTTTTTCACAGAAAATAATTTTAAATATTTTAAAATATATGTATAGCTTATCTTCTGCCTTTTGGAACTTCATTTACATAACATTTAAATCAATCAGCAGGTGAATAAAAATAAAAGATGAATTTTTATAGATGTCAGGAAGAATGTCAATGAAACCCTTAAAAGGGCTTTGTGTGTAGAGCAGAGGAGGCCATGGCATTCATTTGGCATTTCTTCTAAAGATGTCCTAGTAGAACAGCACAAGCCTCAGAGGTCATGTGGAGCCAAAAGACCTAAAGTCTCATTCTGATTCTCCTCCTTAGTAGCTGATCCAGTTTGGGAAAGTCTTTCCAGCTTCCTGAAACTTAGATTTTTAATATACACTCCTTGTCTAGTTCACAAAGTAAGGATCCAAGGGAATAATGTGCTCCAGATTATTATTTTTTTTTAACTTTTAGAGAATGATACAAATGTAAAGCTTATCAGGAAAGCTTAGCCAAGGTTATAATATAATACAAACTCCTACCTTTGTAAGTTCTTTTAAAAGTTGAGACCTTCTCTATTTTCCTAAAGACACTTAATACGGGGAGGAAGGAAAGGAGGAATTACAAGTACAGGGACTTAATCTCTAAGTAATAATTATGCTGGAATTCAGGTAACTTAGATGTGACTGAGAAACAATGGTTGTTCACTCACAGGAAGAACGAGTAGAGATAAACAAGTGTGACACAGAAAAATGAGCCAGGGCTAAGGACAAGAGGTTCCCTTGGCAGAGGGACACAGCCCTGGCCCAGGTTCAGGTGTTCATGCCTCAGTCTGAGGGAAAAGGGGCTATCTATTTACAGAGAAAACTTCATGATGTTTCTTTACTAAACCCAAGCCGTCACTGGCACTGTGGCTTCAGAGGTAACAGGAAGTGGCCTTAGTGCATCAAAACCAGACCAACATTGGTGCCCTACTCCAGGATATCAAACCCCTCCCCAGCAGATGTGAAAGTGAGAATCCAGGACAGGAAGAATGGAAAATGGCTTGCTTGCTTTCTTGCTTTCTTTCTTTCTTTTTTTTTTTTTTAATTTGGGGGTCCAGGAATGATTTGAGAGAAGAGACTTTGCAGAGGGTACATTTGGGTAGGAGCAGAGCCAGAAAAATTGGCTCTGTTAACTACTGTAGCCTGACTTTTACTCTCATGCAAATGGGCTTTAAGAAATGTTGCCAACAAACAGAAACATTAAATAGAGAAGAAACATTAGGAAGACACAGTATATATTTGCCCAAAAGGTATTTATTTATTAATTATAAGGGTAAACACAGCCAGTGCTGCAGAGGATCATATATTATTCCTAATAAACATTCAAAATAACTCTTAGCAAAATATTTTATAATGAATTTACTGATCCGACTCGAACAGCTAATATGTAATGAATACATACTATGGGCCAAACACCATGCTAAATGCTTTTGTATGAGGGACCCCTGGGTGGCTCAGTCATCCGAGTGTCTGACTCTTGATTTTTGGCTCAGGTCATAATGTCAGGCTTACGAGATCCAACCCCTCAGCCTGGAGACTGCTTCTTTCCCCCCTCTCTATCCTTTGCCCTGCTCACATTCTCTTTCTCTCAAATCAGTAAATAAATCTTGAAATGCTTTCACATGGATTCTATTACTTAGCTCTCCCAACACATCTAGCAAGTGGTTTCATCCTCCCAGTAATGCTATTTCACAGTTGAATAACTGAAGCTTGGAGAGCTTTCGTGACTTGGCCAAGGTCAAAGAGCCAGCCAAGGAAGCCAGGGTTGGAGAGTAGTGGCAGTCTGACTCCCACGCAGCCCGCCAGAATGGACACATGGCAGGCTTTAATCCCTGCAGCTAGGGGGCGAAGACAACCCGTCAGTAAGGTCTGCAGGATTGCTGTGCCAGAAAGACATCTATAGCTAAAACAAGTCCACGGGTGCCGGATGAGGCCGTGCACATGCCAGGTATATTCCAGGCCATATTTATTGGCTTCAGCTACATTTTGCAACTTGTATCTAAATAAAACTCTGTGAAGCTAAAAACATCATTCTTGGAATAAGATCTGAGTACAAAACCCAAACTTAGCTTTTTAACCAGTATGCAAACTTTGGGAAGTGACAAGCCCTCTGAAACTATTCATTAATGTACAAAAGGGGAGATGAGGAGTAAAGATGCTCATTCATTTGAAGAATTGTTGTAAGATTTAAACGAAATAATAGGGCTGGAACAGTTAGGAAAATCCCAACAGCGTAGTCAGTAATAAAAGTGGCAACACACTCTTTCATCACATAAAGCTATTTCTTGTCAGAAAATAAAAATCGCGTGATACCAAGTGACTTAGAACACGCACTACAAAATAAAAAGTGTCCTATACTGTTTTCATGTAATAGATAACCTCTAATTCTTTTTTTAGAAGATTTTATTTATGTATTTGACAGAGAGAGATCACAAGTAGGCAGAGACGCAGGCAGAGAGAGGGGGAAGCAGGCTCCCCACTGAGCAGAGAGACCGATGCAGGGCTCGATCCCAGGACCCTGAGACCATGACCTGAGCTGAAGGCAGAGGCTTAACTCACTGAGCCACCCAGGCACCCCCAGTAACCTCTACTTCTTAACAAGAAGTGGCAATGCTCATACTTGCTTATATACAAAACATAATATTAACAAACAAGGACAGATACACACAGAAGTCATCAAAATATATAAGACAACATAAAGTAGAGCCATGTGGGTCAGCTTCAGGCAGAAAAAAGTAAAAAGAACCTGGAAAAGGAAACAATGGGTTCAGATCTCTTTCATTTTCTTGCTTCAGTTTTATCAACAGAGTTTCCATCAGCTGACCTCAATGGTTCCTGTCCAAATCTGAAAACAATCATGCAATTTTGTTAATTTTCAAATATTCTTGATGATTAGAGTAGCTGGACCCATGTTTGAATAGGTCATCGCTACACCCAATTTAGTGACAAATTTCAATCTCTTAATGTCTGGATTTATTCTACTACCTTGCCTGTTGCTCTCCTCCTGAACTTGAATTGACAGTCTAAAGTAATACAGTGCTCAAGAAGCAAGGCACCAGAGGTAAGAGAGAACAGAAAACAAGATGAAGGAAGGAGGGGGAAGGAGAGAGGAGAAGAGGGGAGAGGAGAAACAGAAGAAGGGAAGTAAGTGGGAGGGAAGGAAACCCCACAAATTGACTAATCAGGTTTCAGAGCAAGAAATGATCACTAAGGGGCAGTGGGTGGTGCAGTCGGTTAAGTGTCTGACTTCAATTTAGGTCATAAATTCGGGGTCCTGGGATTAAGCCCTGCATCATGCTCTGTGCTCAGTGGGGAGCTTGCTCTCCCTCTTCCCCTCTCTGTGTCCATCCCCCATTCATGTTCTTGTGTGCTCTCTCTCTCTCAAATAAATAAATAAAATCTAGAAAGAGAGAGAGAGAGAAGAAGAAGAAAGAAAGGAAGAAAGAAAGAAAGAAAAAAAAAGGGAGGGAGGGCAGGAGGGAGAAAGGAAGAAAGGGTAAGAAAGAGGATTACTAAGCTGTCTCTAGAAATTTCTACTGGAAGACCACTCTAGTTCAGCAGTTCACCAAGGCTCATCTAGAGACCATCAGCACCACCTGAGAACTTCTTAGGGGTACAGATTCTCAGGTCCCATCCAGACTTAGTCTATTGGAAACTCTACGGGTGGAGCCCAGCAATTTGTGTTTTAAAAAGTCCTCTAGGTGACCTTCGAGCACATTAACCCCTGAAACTGTACTCATTTTTGTTCTTCTAATGAATTCCAAGATCAAGCTTTTTAAACATTTGCAATCTTTAATACTCCATATTTAAGCAACTAATCCTACATTCTATCAAGGTTCAAAAATATCCCATAATCCATTCTAAAGCTTGAAATTTCACAGCTGTTATATATGGGGAGTATGTGATACTCTAAGCTCCCACATAATCTATTTCTATCTAGGAAGTCATGAAACAATTTTAGATTCCAAAGTAGCAGAAATGACCAGAGCTTAGAAAAATAGCTGTAGGGGTAGAAGGATATGAGATCTTGCTAACACATAGTTTGAGGTACTTATTCAATATATAGATAATATAGCAAGAAAAACAGGCAATCAATAGGATTATCTAGCAGTCTAATTAATGTGTATGTCATCTTAATACTAAGAATATTTAGGCTCTTTAGTTAAATTGCAAAAGTCTCTCCTCTTGGTGAACTTCTCTACCCTCGAACCTATTCCAAATACTCTGATCAGGGGCATCATGCACATTTCTTATATACTATTAAATATAAAAATGAACAGAACAAATACTATAAAATAGAAACAGTGATTGAGAGATGGTATTTCTAGCTACATTTAGTAAACTCACTGAGCAAAACAGAAGACCAATAGCAAGCAGCAGACCCAAATGAGATAGAATTTAAATGGTAGACTAAACATACACATCTATCTTCTTTCCTCTCCCAAATCTCATTGAAATTAGGAAAAACTGTATTTTAGAATAAATTCATGCCACCATTGCTAGAAAATTTTTATCTATCAGTAGATAAGAAATTGGAAACAAAACAAAAAGCCCCAACAACCATCCCTAAAGCAGGTAAGAATAATTAGTGAAGAAAACAGAGGAAATCTAAACCCAAACTTAAGTAGGAGAAATTTACTATAAGAAAGATCAAACCTCCTTAAAGAAACTCCAGATAAAGCTCTACAAGAAACACCCCACTCTCAGAGTCAACCAATCCACAGACTCAAGAAGCAGTAACCAGGATAAATATGAAAGGACCATGGTATGAACAGCTGGTGGAGTTTGATGCCTTCTCCCATGTCTGTGTTTATTCTGTGACTAGCAGCCACAGTATTCATCACTAGAATAAAGTCCTGAAACCCACTTTCTAAATAAAGTTAACCATCTGCCTTGGGAAGGCTCCTGGCCAGAATAGAGAGAGAGCCATCACAGAGCTTGAAGCATTCAGAATCTCCTAAAGACAACAGAAGAGAAATAAAGAGACGAGTTATTCAGGAAAGCAAAACCTTCTTGAAATCCTTAGATACACCGCCTCATGCAACAAGTATTTCCTCCACACCCACCAGATAACAAACATGATTCAGTATCCCTGGAGATACCCTGATGAAGAACGGTCAAATTCCCACCCTAGTCGTATTTCCATTCTGGTGAGGAAGAACAAAAACAAACAAGTAAACCTATACTGATCACTAGGCAATGTTATGTGCTATGAAGAAAAAAAAAAAAAAAACAGGAAAGGGAAAGGAGAAAATGAATGACTGGATGATAATTACCTAAGCAGTAATTCTTTTCTTTGGTGTGACATCCAATTAAAGCAATACCTAAAGAAAGAGTCAGAGGCTGAGGAAACAAAGTACAAAAGCCCTGATGTGGGGATTTAACTTCTAAAGACAAGAAGGCCAGTATGACCAGAACACAGGGGTCAAGGACAAAAATTGTAGAAAAGAAAGTCAGACAAGTAAACAGGAGATTGTCAATGGAAGACCATTCTCATTAGGCTAAAGAGCTTGGATTTTATTGTCAATATATTAGAAAGATACTACAAAGTTTTGTTATGTTATTTTGCAGTAAGTGATGTGACTTGTGTTCCAAAAGATTTGAGGCTGCTGAAGAGTTAATAAACATGCAAAGAAGAGTAGTTGGGAAGCTTCCATATGGGAGGCTACTGCACTAGAAGAGGTGAAAGATGATGGTGACCCAGATCAGGGATGTAACTGGGAGTGGTGAGAGGGAGCTGGACACCTTGACTGAAGGTAGAGGAAGGGGTGGCAGGACTGTTCCTGCACTGGATGTAGAACGCAGAAGAAAGGGAGGTTACAAGGATGAATTTGAGCTTGGCATAACCAACAGGGTGAACAGTATCATCATCTCTGATATGGGGCTCTAGGAAGGAAGTGGGCCTGCTCTGCAGCAGGAGTTCAGTTAGTCTGTCCTGACCTGAGGCCCGGTGGACATCTGAGTTGAAGGTACTGAGTAGGCAGATGGATTCATGAAACTGAAGTTTAAGAAAGAAGTGGTGGATGGAGAGTTCTGACTCCAGAAAATTATAAAAAAAAAAAAAAAGTACTGAGGTTAGAAAAGTAGAGCATTTAGGCTCTCAAAACCCAGTGTACACATCACCTGGTTAAATGTCCTGCCCTTCCTTTTCGATCACAAGAAGGTGATGCATAAATAGGAATACTGAAAGAAAAAAAATTGCTATTTAGACCCTGAATGACAAATATAAACAGAAAACCAAATACCAACAAACACGTGAGGAATAATAACCACAAGAAGGTAAGGCAAACAAACATTATTTGGGATAGGCTAATTGTTAAAAGACATAACAGAAAACTATCAATGGCTTAGTGAAGTTTATTTTTCACATATATCACAATCCACTGCAGGCTAGTGGGAGGTGAGATAGAAAGGGAGATTTTGTCTATAGTCATTCAGAGATCCAGTATCCTACATCTAGCAGCTCTGCCAACCTGTATGACTCAGAGTCTTCCACTGGATTCTTTGTATCCTGCCAGCAATCAAGTGATGAGAACATGGAGAAGGCGCACTGTCTCTTCTTCACATCCTCCCTGGAGAGTATTTTAGGAGCAAAGCCCAGAAATGGTATAAATGACTTTTTTTCTCATTTTACTGGCTAAAATCCAGTATGGCCTATTTAACTACAGGGGAGGCTGAAGTAAAAAAAAAAAAAAAAAAAATTGAAATGGGGTTTCAAGATGCATGATTTATCTCTGCCACACCAACCCAACAACAGAAAAAACAACTCTCAAAAAAACAATAAAAGCAGTAGAAGAAAGTTTTGAAATTGAAATAATTAACTATCTTAAAGTATTCAATAAGATCCCACATCCATGGGCACCGGGTGGTTCAATGGGTTGAGCGTGTGCCTTTGGCTTGGGTCATGATCTCAGGGTCCTGGGATGGAGACCTACATCGGTGTCTCTGCTCAGCAAGAGCCTGCTTCCCCCACCCCGCCCCCTCTCTGCCTGCCTGTCTGCCTGTCTGCCTACTTGTGAACTCTGTCAAATAAATAAATAAAATATTAAAAAAAAAAAAGAAGTTCCCACATCCACAGGAAAAAGTGGTCAGTATTTAAAAAAAAAAGGAAACAAACAAACAAACATTAAAAATATACTCACTCTTGTGGTTCCTCAGTCAGTTTAGTGTCTGCCAGTGGCTCAGGTCATGATCTCAGGGTCCTGGGATTGGCCCCTGTGTCAGTCTCTGCACTCAGTGGGGAGTCTGCCTCTCCCTCTGCACTCTCTCTCCCTCTGTGTTCTCTCACAAATACATTTTTAAAAAGTCTTTAAAAAGACACATAATCACTCTAAAAATAAAATTATAAATAGGATAAGTAGTAGACAGTGATTGGTAAAGACTACATGAGCTACAGTTTCGGTCCTTGAGGTTGTTCCAGATTACAGAACAAATAAGTAGTTGAAGAGTACAAAAGGAAAAAAAAAAGTCAATATACACAGAGGATGGAAATAGGAATTTTGACATGTGTCTATTAAGATACTAAAATATACAAAATGGACTGGATGAGAGGAAATAAATAACAGGTATATTTTCAAACTGAAGGAAAAGGCATACATTTTTAGACTGAAAATTCCCCTTGAGTACAGAGGACTAACACAACCTTCCCTTAGATATACTCTGATTAAATCTCAGAACTCCAAGAAAGAGTAAATTTTTAAACATTTCAGAGATAAAAGCAGGTACTTACAAATAAATGGGAATTAGATTGCTATTGATATCTCATCTCTAAGTCTATGTGCTAAAACAGAAGTCTTCACAGGACCATAGAGAAACATTCAATAATTATTAAATTCTAAACCTATCAAACTATCATTCAAATATAAAGACAAAAATATTTTTGCATATTTAATTGCCCACAAATTTAATAACTATAGACATTTCCTGAAAAATGATTCACCAAAACAAAAATAAAAATAACTCAAGAAAGACATGGGGAAAATGAAACAGCACGAAGCAAAGAACAGATGACTTATGTTCACACCTAAAAAGGATCTGTTGCAAAATTTGAAAATGGCAATCCTGATGTATTACCCAGTTATTTATAAGAAGATGATATAGAAAGGGAAGGAGTTGTAAGGAAGAAGCTTTGGGCAATTGAAGGTATTAGTATTAACTAATTATGTCTAGACATTGACATAAAATGTGAATACATAAGTTTTCCAAAGCTTTAAGAGTTATAACTGGAAAATAATAACAGGAAATGAATTTTGAAATTCAGGAAAAAAGATGGAACAAAACAACACAAACATCTTAAAAGAGAAAAATGATAGTGTCGAAAACATGAGGGAAAACCGGGAAAAAAGTGAAGAAATTTAAAAAATAAGAGGGAAAGAATAAATATAACCATGATGAATTACAACAAACATAAATGGGCTAAATTATCTACTAAATTTATTATAACTTAAAAACTAGATTCTTTAAAAAATCTTAGGACTTATTCAAAATAGTACTAGAATCCTAGCCTCAGCAGTCAGACAACAAAAGGAAATTAAAGGCATCCAAATCGGCAAAGAAGTCAAACTACCACTCTTCGCAAATGATATGATCCTATATGTGGAAAACCCAAAAGATTCGACTCCAAAACTGCTAGAACTTATACAGGAATTCAGTAAAGTGTCAGGATATAAAATCAATGCACAGAAATCAGTTGCATTTCTCTACACCAACAACAGGAGAGAAGAAAGAGAAATTAAGGAGTCAAATCCATTTACAATTGCACTCAAAACCTTAAGATACCTAGGAATAAACCTAACCAAAGAGGCTAAGAATCTATACTCAGAAAACTATAAAGTACTCATGAAATAAATTGAGGAAGACATAAAGAAATGGAAAAATGTTCCATGCTCCTGGATTGGAAGAATAAATATTGTGAAAATGTCTATGTTACCTAAAGCAATCTACGTTAGCAATTCCTATCAAAATACCATCCATTTTTTTCAAAGAAATGGAAAAAATAACCCTAAAATTTGTATGGAACCAGAAAAGACCTCGAATATCCAAAGGAATGTTGAAAAAGAAAGCCAAAGTTGGTGGCATCACAATTCCGGACTTCAAGCTCTCTTACAAAGCTGTCATAATCAAGACAGCATGGTACTGGCACAAAAACAGACACATAGATCAGTGGAATAGAATAGAGAGCCCAGAAATAGACCCTCAACTCTATGGTCAACTAATCTTCGACAAAGCAGGAAAGAATGTCCAATGGAAAAAAGACAGCCTCTTCAATAAATGGTGTTGGGAAAATTGGACAGCCACATGCAGAAAAATGGAATTGGACCATTTCCTTACACCACACACGAAAAGAGACTCAAAATGGGTAAAGGACCTCAATGTGAGAAAGGAATCCATCAAAATCCTTGAGGAGAACACAGGCAGCAACCTCTTGGACCTCAGGGGCAGCAACCTCTTCCTAGGAACATCGCCTAAGGCAAGGGAAGCAAGGACAAAAATGAACTATTGGGATTTCATCAAGATCAAAAGCTTTTGCACAGCAAAGGAAACAGTTAACAAAACCAAAAGACAACAGACAGAATGGGAGAAGATATTTGCAAACGACATATCAGATAAAGGGCTAGTGTCCAAAATCTATAAAGAATTTAGCAAACTCAACACCCAAAGAACAAATAATCCAATCAGGAAATGGGCAGAGGACATGAACAGACATTTCTGCAAAGAAGACATCCAGATGGCCAACAGACACATGAAAAAGTGCTCCATATCACTCGGCATCAGGGAAATACAAATCAATACCACAATGAGATATCACCTCACACCAGTCAGAATGGCTAAAATTAACAAGTCAGGAAATGACAGATGCTGGCGAGGATGCGGAGAAAGGGGAACCCTTCTACACTGTTGGTGGGGATGCAAGCTGGTGCAAACACTCTGGAAAACAGCATGGAGGTTCCTCAAAATGTTGAAAATAGAACTACCCTACAACCCAGTAATTGCACTACTGGGTATTTACCCTAAAGATACAAATGTAGTGATCTTAAGGGGCACATGCACCCGAATGTTTACAGCAGCATTGTCTACAATAGCCAAACTATGGAAAGAACCTAGATGTCTATCAACAGATGAATGGATAAAGAAGATGTGGTATATATATATACAATGGAATACTATGCAGCCATCAAAAGAAATGAAATCTGGGATACTTGGGTGGCTCAGTGGGTTAAAGCCTCCGCCTTCAGCTCAGGTCATGATCCCAGTTTGGCTCTCTGCTCTCTCTCTCTGCCTGCCTCTTTGCCTACTTGTGATCTGTCTGTCAAATAAATAAGTAAAAATCTTAAAAAAAAAAAAAAAGAAATGAAATCTTACCATTTGCGATGATGTGGATGGAACTAGAGGGTATCATGCTTAGCGAAATAAGTCAACTGGAGAAAGACAACTATCATTTGATCTCCCTGATATGAGGAAGTGGAGATGTAACATGGAGGGTTAAGGGGGTAGGAGAAGAATGAATGAAACAAGATGGGATTGTGAGGGAGACAAACCATAAGTGACTCTTAATCTCACAAAACAAACTGAGGGTTGCTGGGGGGAGGGGGTTTGAGAGAGGTGGGTGGGGTTATGGTCATTGGGGAGGGTGTGTGCTATGGTGAGTGCTGTGAAGTGTGTAAACCTGGCGATTCACAGACCTGTACCCCTGGGGATAAAAATACATTATATGTTTATAAAAAATACAAAAATAATAAAATAAAATAAAAAATCTTAGGACTGAGTAGTGAGACGGAAGGAAGCTATAGGCTTTTTGCAAGAAAAACAACTGAAACTAGGACAAGATGTGAAATTAAGGGGCACCTGGGTGGTTCAGTTGGTTAAGTGTCTGCCTTCAGCTCAGGTCATGATCTTAGGGTCCTGGGATCAAGTCCCGCATTGGGCTCCCTGCACAGTGGACAAACTGCTTCTCCCTCTCCCTCTACCCCTCCCCACAATATGTGCTCTCTCTTGCTCTATCTCAAATAAATAAATAAAATCTTTTAAAAAATAGATGTGAAATTAAAAGCTAGAAAATATTTTCCAAATGTGAGCTTCCACAAAGCATGAAGGTATGTCATTATTAACATCAGAAAAAAATTACACACACACACACACACACATATTTAACATATATTCAGATAATGAAATTCAACTTGAAGTTATCACATAGGATAAGATAAATAAATCATAACACTTAAAAATATTTTTAAATGGTGCATGCATTAAAGAGAAAATGATTGTTGAAATTACACACTACTATAAATGAAAGTAACATTATTTATCAAAATCTGTGAAATTTGGCCAAAGATGCATTTCAAACAAATAAATAGTTTTACAGGCATGCAGCATAGTAGACCAAGAAAATAAGTCAACTAAGTAGTCATCTCAAGAAACCACTTACATGCAAAGTAATAATAAAGATGAAAAGCAGATATTAACCAATTAAAATGAAGAACATTAGATTTAATAAAATCAAAAGTTGGTTCTCTGAAAAGAATGCTAAAATATACAAATTTCTGAAAAATCTTTGTCATTAAACAAATCTTAAATCCCTTACATTGATTTTGCTTCTGAATCATCATTCCAATCATAAAAACATATGCAGGTATGTATGCATAGAAAAAGGTACAGAATGGAATAGAGCCAAACCATAAACAAAGATATAACTTAGGAGGAATGTGATTAGAGTTTCTCTTACTTTTTCTCTATATACTTTTTAAGACTTGATTTTTCCCCTAAGTTTTACCATTTTTTAAAGATTTTTATTTATTTATTTGACAGAAAGAGAGAGAGCACAAGTAGGCAAAGCAGCTGGCAGAGGAAAACTGAGCAGGGAGCTCAATGCAGGGCTTGATCTCAGGACCTGAGTATAAGGCAGCTTCTTAACCAACTGAGCCAACCAGACACCCCTGTTTTAACATTTTAAAGATTATTTTTCATCTACAAAATCTGTAACATCAATTTTAAGTGTTTAGAATATAAACCAAAATGTTAATGTAAATCATCTTTACTTCTAAGTGGTAAGATTATTAATGTTTTTTTCTTAGCTATAGCTTAAAAACATTCTAGAATAAATATCATCCATCAGTGTTATAATTATATGAAAGAACATCTGAATGCAAGGCTGAGAACCAGGAAACATAAGTCCAGATATTACCTCTGACCCAATCCAGTAATATGAAAGCCAATCTTAGCCTCTGTTGCTTTGCTTACAAAATGAGAGTTTAAATGATCTCAGACAACCATTAGACCTCTCACATACTGTGACTTCTTTCTCCCTTTACTTAGAAAAATGAAGTAAATGGTCTGCAAGCTCCCTGAAAAGAGGATCTTAAAAAAAAAAAAAAAAAAAAAGAGGATCTTGTTCTCGATCATTTATAATGATCATTGTTTTTGAATTAAGAGTATGAACGTTTAGTGCTTATTCTTTTCCCTTTCTCCCTTGTTCTCTCTGATTCCTTCTTTTCCTCCTATGAATACTGAGCACTTATTATGAATCAGGCACTGTGATAGCTTGGGAATATAAAACAAAAATTGATAGGATAACCATAAACTCTGCCCTCATTACTTGCCATTCAATAAAAGCTAAAGAGGAATTACAACAAAATGTGATTTAAAAACCAAAACAGGGGTGCCTGGGTGACTCAGTGGGTTAAAGCCTCTGCCTTTGGCTCAGATCATGATCTCAGGGTCCTGGGATCAAGCCCCTGCATCAGGCTCTCTGGGGGCCTGCTTCCTCCTCTCTCTGCCTGGCTTTCTGCCTGCTCGTGATCTCTGTCTGTCAAATAAATAAATACAATCTTTGAATAAATAAATAAATAATAAATAACCAAATCACCACCATCACCAAAACAAAGAGTTTCCCATTATTCATGTAAGGGTCACTTTCAATGGTTAAACCTCAAAATGCTCAAATAGCACAATGTAGCCTAGAGGACATAAGAAGGGCACAGATGAATCCAAGTGTTTTTGCCATGTTGGAAGAAAATTAGGGTAAGCTAAGAATCCTTCCCCACCCCCTAGTCACCTGTTTCATGTGTCGACTCAGGATGAGGCTAGCATTTAAGGCCATTCAATTGTGATAACAAGTGTGACAAAGTATTTCCCCTTTAATTGTGGTAGTTTTCTTGGGAGATGTGACCTGCGGTTGTATTCTATATATTCTGTAGACACAGTTTTACAGAACTATTGCCAACACTTGTACTCAAATCCCTAACAGTTACTAAACTGTTTACAAAACACCAAGAACCAACTGAACAGTTCAGTTCAGAAGGCTATCATACTGATTACAGACATCTTTACATGCACATTGATGGGTTGGTCTTATCGGAAAGCAAGATCACATAGTTACAGCCTCCATTTTACCACTTAATTTATTGTACTGAGTTAAATAAAGTCCCTTATTAATGTCCCTGACAATCAAAGGTGTTTGTTATTATGTTCTGTAATATGATTAATGGCCAATGTATGTTTTGATTAAAATTAAAGGGATTTCTTTTCCCCAGGAATTAGCAAAAATGAGAGGATATTTAGTTTGGGTAATTTTTTAAAATCAATGCAGTAAGTGCAGATATCTAAATAAATTACAGCATTTTACTAGAAAATGGGTAATCTATATTCTTTGAAGCAGACGTAATTGTTCTACAATTTTTTTAACTTTATATTATTATGGAATGAACCTCAGATTGATGGGAAAGTGAACAAACTGTGGAACATTAATATATTTGTAGCATAATTAATGTGTGGATGATGCCAGAGGTAAGAATATTAGCTTGTAAATGGACACTATGCCAATAATTTATTTAGCTTAGTAGAAGTTTTCATTTATAATCTAATTATTTAACATTCATGTAAATCATTACTACTTGCTGTAGAAATTATATTTATAATTGAGCAACAAGTACATTTAAGACACTTAATTCACAATTTTCCAGTTGATAACATATATGGCCTAACCCTAGACAATTATCATGCACCTCTCTTTTTTGACTATTACAACTAGGATTTGGCAATTTACTGAATATAAATTACTTCAAATTAATAGTAGTCATATATGATTTGCTCCAGCTAACTTTCTAATGTTATAATTTATACCAATGTATTTTTTAAAAATTAACCCTGGTTATATATGTCTTCTGAGAAGGCAATCTTGGCAATGATTGACAGCATTAGCATGCACAGTGAGTAAGTGTATTTTATTTAAGTATCTCCCATGTGAATCTTTAGCAATGTTGTGCGGAAGTGCTATTGTAGCCATAATTGTCTATTATATACAGAGAGTAGAGATGGCATTCACTTCTTCCTAAAAAAAACCAAATAGAGAAGATTTCTGCTTATAAAAAAGATGTAATAGGCTTATTTTAAACAAATACAGCTAACTATGCTATTTTATCTGCAGTAATTATCTATAGAAATCTTATGAATAGTAAAGTTTAATATTAAAAAAGTCTACAATATCTTGAATACAGTTTTGTAATTTTTCCTATTCTTATGTGATTAAATATTATATAATAGCCTGTGATAATATAAGTAATTTAAAGCACAAATAACAAAATATTCAATCAAGTTTAGGAACTCTTTGGTCAAACCTTATTTTTATGATAAAGACTAATAAATCTAGATGTACTCAACACCTGAAATGTCACCAGTACCTAACAATGAAAGTAAATTGGTAACATTTGTTCCAAAGCCTCTTACTGAGAAGAGAATGAAACTCAGAATCAAAAGTATAACATTCAATCCTTTCTGACAATTTATTTAAATTTTCTCTATCAATTTACCTAGGATATAGTACCCACTTATTTAATCAAACACTAATCAAGGTGTTTTTGTGACAGCATTTTGTAGAGGTGGCTAAGTAAATGAGATTACCCATGATAGTGCGACAGGCCTCATATAATCAGTCGGAAGGCCTTCTGGGCGAAACCTCAGGTTTCCTAGAGAAAAAATTCTGCCTCAAAACAGGAGTACCAACTCTGGTGTCCAGAATACAGGCTTGCCCTACAGATTTCTGACTGAGCTGTCCCAAAATCACAAGAGCCAAATTTCCTTAAAACAAACTCTCTTTGACATCAGGATATATAACAGGTTCTAATATTTAATATAGGACATCTGTTCCTATGGCTCCCTATTTCCCATAAGGAAAGGTGTTCTTGTCCCAACAGTGGGGAAAAGTGGAGAATTCAACCCAATCTGAGAAGGAGTTTTGTGATGGGTGGGAAATACGCCTGTCTCGTTTGAATATGAACAGGTGTAAACAAGAGTAACTACAAAAGACATCAGATAACTCAGAAAACAGAAAGCAAAGGTTGCATTAGGCAGGCGGAAATGCTTGCAAGCATGTTTTGTGTGTATGTCCAAAACTCTCTAAGTAGTCCAATATTACTAAACCTCAGGATTTTAAGTTCATTCACTCAATAAATGCTCATTGGTTGTTTAATTTGCTGATCCCCTATTGGCTGATAGAGATACAAACTGGACATCAAGGCCTCTGCTCGCACGGAAATTACAACCTAGGGGGAAAGACAATTAATAAAGATATAATTAAATAATGGTTAGTACCATTTAAAAAATAAAATACCATAATGGAAGGATTCAGGTTAGGAGAGCAAGATGGGAACTTCTACAGAAGGGCCATAAAGGTTGGAAGATGAGAACACCAGGAAGCTTCAGGCAGAAAAAACAGCAAACACCAAGGCTCTGAGATAGGAATGTGCCATCATTTTCAGGGAAAAAGGAAGCGAAAGTGGCTGCAGCAGAGTACATAAGGGTCAGTGGTAAGAGATGAGGTTCTAGAGAAAGGCAGAAGACAGATCATGAAGATCCTTCAGGCCATGGGAAAAAAATTCTCAGATGAATTCTAGGTGCAAGGGAAGTGATCTAGGATTTTAAATAGAGGAAAGCCATGATCCAATTGATAGTTTTGAAGAGATCATTTTTGCCTCTTCTATTCCTTATGGAATAAGTAGCAGAATGTTCTGGAAGCAGATCAGTTAGATTATTTCAGTGTTCAAGGCATAAGATATTAGAGAGTAGCAGTGTGGGTGCAGATGCATGAATAGATAATAAGATTCATGTTGGAAGTGGAGTCAGTAGGACCCAGTACTGGACTTGGGAATTCCAGAAGTTATCCAATGTGATCACTAAGCTTACCTGAATTAGCATAAACTCCTAGCAAAACTGAGGGTAAAGAGAAAACTTGGGTTCTACTACCAGGATGCTATCTGAGAGGCTTCGGGCAATTATTCTACTCTCTGGTCCTCAATTTCCTCACGCATAACATGAAAGAATTGACTAAGACAAATTCTAAAGCTTTGGAGAGCCCTGACTTCTCATGAATCTGCAGAAAGGTTAAAACTGCAAGCACATTAAAGAAAGACCTTTTAAATATATCAACCTCAAGAAAAAACTAAGTTCACCAATCTGGTCCTTGCTTTATTTTCATAATAATTCTCTTGCTAGCAGGTCAGACTATACTTAATAAAAGGAGAACTAGCCTACTATCAATCATTCTGAATCACCATTCATAACATGTGTAAACACTCTCAAATTAGCATATAGGTGATATGTGAGTAATATCAGAAGAATAAGCCAGGGAAACTATTCTGTACTACGGTACCCCCAAAGAGCAACAAAAACCATCATGGGTGAATTCCCGCAGTTGACACTAAACATCAAAAAGGCCATTTATAGTTTATTTCCTTTTATTAAAAAGCCCAAATATGAAAAAGCAAAACACCTTTGCCATTCTACAAAGTCCAACATTCACTCAAAGTATCAACAGATCCATATTGTGCCCTGCATTTGGAGTGATCTCAGAAATAGCCTGTTTCATTGAGTCACTCAGATGCAATTTTCCAAAACACATGTGCTCGCCTTGCTCCGGGTTTACAGGTTGCTGATTTCTCTTAGCATCCAAAAGGGATCAACACAGCATTAAAAATATAAGCAGTTGTAGAGCTGTACCCAGGAGGATGTGGTTTCACAGTTAAACTGTTTTGAGACATACTAAGGATAACTACTTACAGGAGAAAGAACTAAGCAGCACTGGGAAGAACAGCATATAAATAATTCTTAGTAAAAGCCAACTTCTTCCTGTCCCTTTTTTGGGGGAATCCTTTTATAAAAACATTTCATCCATGGCTCTCAATTTCTTAATCCTATGAACAAATGTAACTCCCAGAACATGCCTATGTGTACAAGGGACTGGAAGATTGAGTAGAGGGTTTTGTTTTGTTTTGTTTTTTAAAGATTTATTTATTTACTTATTTATTTGACAGAGATCACAAATAGGCAGAGAGGCAGGCAGAGAGAGAGGGGGAAGCAGGATCCCCACCAAGCAGAGGGCCCAATGCGGGGTTCGATCCCAGGACCCTAGGATCATGACCTCGAGTAGAGGTATTTTTTAATGGCATATTTTCTCCTGTGAGAAACACTCACTGAGTAGAAAAATATTCTTATTTCTATTTGTAAAGAAAAGCAGCATAAAGTAAAGCCAGATGAAGATAAATGGAAAATGGAGGTAACTTGCTCACATTTTTATCTGTAAAGACATGCTTAACTTAAAATATTTTCTGAAAAAGATACTGAGGATAGTATGTGACTAAAAGCAAGAGCATTATATACATTTGGAAAACAGTAATGGAGAAGGACTCTAATATGCTATCAATTTGGAGAATAAATTTAAGATTTCAAAAGGTGGTAAAAATAACTGATTAATACAAGTGATCAATTTCAATATCGGGTCTTTCCTGGGAGTTAGTTTTGCAGAGAATGGATCTTGGGAAGGGTCCCTTTAGTCAAGACAGCTCACCAAACAGGTCTTCCCAGTGAAAAGCAGTATCTGCAGATTCCCTCCAGCAGATCAAATATAGTGTGGAAGTTGAGCCTCAGTGTAAAGGGGGTTGAATCTTTTACTTCAATAATGGCAGCACAACTAAACATGCAAATAATTGCTGGAGCAACTGATTAACTCCTTCACTGATCTTAAAGGGTTTTATTTTTTCTTAAGATTTTATCTATTTATTTGAGAGAGAGAGCACATGCAAACAAGCGTGAGCAGGGGTAGGGGCAGAGAGAGAAGCAGACTTCCCACTTAGCAGGGAGCCCAATGCCAGGCTTGATCCCAGAATCTGGGGATCAGGACACAAGCCAAAGGCAGACATTGAACCCACTGAGACACCCAGGTGTCCTCTCAAAGTGTTTTATAAAATATTTGAGCAATTCTTAGAATTCCATGTTAGGGCGGTGATAAAGTTTTCTCTCTCTATATATAAGCATACCAAAACCAGGTTTGGACCCTTTATGAAGTAGAATCGACTACTCATTCTAGAGCTGAGTAAATGATCCTGAAATCTGAACTACTGTTTCAGTGTGCTAGCCATAAAATCATGCAGTATTCCCTGATACCTGTCACAAAGAAAAAAGAAACAAAAACAAAACCAAAACCTCTGCATTTTAAAGTAGGGAACTATATGTTAACAATAAAGAATGAGAAAAAAACTTGATATTGTAAAGAAAAAATAAAAATGACTAAATGATTTTTATTATGTGTTAAAAGATATGAACAATTTACAACAGAAGAAAGGTAAATGGTTCATACACAAGAAAAAATGTGAACCTCGCTAGTAATAGCAACTTAAAAATCAAACAAATTGAAAGAAGGTACATTTTATCCATAAAACTGACTAAAGTTTTTTAAAATAATTTTACCACATCATGGCCAAAACAGCAGGTTATAAAACAATATGTATCATATGATTCCACTTGTGTTAATCAACAATTGAATACAGATTTAGAGAGAGACTAAAAGAATTTAGATAAAAAAAATTTAGATCAAAATGTTAACCCTGGGCGCCTGGGCGGCTCAGTGGGTTAAGCCTCTGCCTTCGGCTCAGGTCATGATCCCAGGGTCCTGGGATGGAGCCCCACAACGAGCTTTCTGCTCAGCAGGGAGCCTGCTTCCCTCCTCTCTGTCTCTCTCTGCCTGCCTCTCTGTCTACTTGTGATCTCTCTCTGTCAAATAAATAAATAAAAATCTTAAAAAAAAAAATGTTAACCCTGACTTTATCTAGATAATGGCACTTCATTTAAATTCTATATTTTTTATTACAGTTTTTCTCATTTTTCCAAACTTCCCAGAATAAGAAATTTTATGGTGAAAAAAACACTTTAAAAATTGGATTAACTTAAAAAATCCAGTCGCCAAAGCCTATGATGTCACTTGTAGTTATCAACATTCTTAGAAATACCTGTTTATCAATACAAATAAAGCACTTTTAATAATGGGAAAAGATATGCATTCCAAGAGGGTAATTTCCATTTGAATATTTACCCCATTTGGTGAAGATCATCCTAACAGAAATCCTTTCAATTTTACGAAGATACAAGTTATAAAAATGTTTGGTCACTGAAACACTTGCTTACCTTAAGAATTTAAGAATTAAATTTAAGAATTAAAAACGCTGCAGCTGAACGTGATTCCAAAGATATTGGAGATTTAAAATGTAATGTAATGACATTACATTACATTAATTAATTAAATGTAATGACAAGCTAATATCACCTGGTCAGAGTAAAAATAAAAATTGTTTGCTTTTTGGCTCTTACATCAGATGCTTTTTGGCTCTTACATCAGATGTTATTGTCCTAGGCAGAGAATCCCACTGCTTTTTTGAAATGATAATAGGACTAGAAGAGTTCGCCTTGATCTTAAGAAAATAAAGAAAAATGTTCTTAGCAAACTAAGTAAGAAAACTAGGAGATACGATTAAATTACCAGAGGAATTATTTTAAAGATTTTAAGACATTGTGGGTAAATAGATGAAGAGGTTTCCAAATTAATTACATCTTTATTAGCATAGGTTCAGTATTACTTCAAACTGTTCTTTAAAATGTTCCAGTTCTATATTATAGAAAAAAAACACTTTATAAATATTAGCATACCACAGTGACTGCTTCCTTGATTAGTCTTAATAAATGGAATTTTAATATATGCACAGAAGCTCCCCAATAAGATGAATAAGTTGTGATGGTATTAAAAGAAAACAATGCATCTGTCTAAAACAGAAAAAAGTTATATAGACATACATATACACACACCTCAAATATAGATATGTTCTAACAAAGTATTTTATATCTCACTGGAATCACAGGAATGCAAAATAAAATAATGTTATCATTATGTCAAATAGAAAATTGGAACACAAAATTATACAAAAGATTATTTTATGTAATTCATATTATATATTTTAAAATAATTAATATAATAATTATTTTAATTATTAATTAAAATTAATAATTTATTAATAATAATTAATAATAACATTATGATCATATTATATATTTTAAAATAATTATATATTATATATTATAATATATAATTATAACAGATTATAAACTATAAATTATATTATATATACATATAATTATATGAAATATATTATATAATTATATAAAATTTATATTTCATATACAGTCTGTGTGTTTGTGTGTGTGTGTGAAAGACTAAATGAAACCACCTTGTTCACAGGTTGGGATAATAGATATTGTGGAGTTTTTTGTTTTTTAATGTGTTAACTTATTCAAAGAATATGTAATGATCATATATTTTAAGTTTTGATTTCAATTCTAGTTACTTAACATACAGTATTAGTTTCATGTATGTAATATAGTAATTGAATACTGCCATTCATCACCATGTGCTCATCAGGACAAGTGCACTTCTTAATCCCCATCACCTATTTAACCAATCCATTGACCCCTCTCCCTCTGGTAACCGCCAGTTTCTTCTCTATAATTAAGATTTCTTGATCAGTCTTGTTCTTATTTTTCCTCTTGCTTGTTTTGTTTCTTGAATTCCACATATGAGTGAGATCATATGGTATTTTTTTTTTCTCTGACTTATTTTGCTTAGCAAATACTCTCTTGGTTCCAACTGTGTTGTTGTAAATGGCAAGATTCCATTCCTTTTTATGGCTGAGTAATATTTCTTTATATATATATACCACAGCTTCCTATCCATTCATCAATCCATGGATGCTTTGGCTTGTTCCATATCTAGGCTACTGTAAATAATGGTGCAATAAATACAGGGGTAAAGGTATCACTTTTAATTAGTATTCTTCCATTCTTTGGGGAGGTGCCTATAGTGGAGTTACTATATCATATGGCAGCTCTATTTTTTTGGTAACCTCAATACTGTTTTCCACAGCAGCTACACCACTTTGCATTCTTACCAACAGTTTATGAGCATTCCTTTATTTCCACATGCACGCCAATTGTTGTTTCTTATGCTAATATGATTTTAGCCATTCTGAAAGGTATGGGGTGATATCTCACTGTCGTTTTGCTTTGCATTTCCGTGATGGTAAATGGTGATGACCATCTTTTCATGTGTCTATTGGTAATCTGTATGTCTTCTCCAGAAATGTCTATGTATTCTGCCCGTTTTTTAAAGTTTTTATTTGAATTCTAGTTACTTAACATTTAGAGTCATATTGGTTTCAGGAGTAGAATTTAATGATTCATCACTGACATGTAAGACCCAATGCTCATCACAAGTGCTCTACTTAATACCCATCCCTGTTTAACCCATTCCCCTATCCACCTCCCCTCTAGCAACCCTCAGTTTCTTCTCCATAATAGTCTCTTAAGTTTGCTTTCCTCTCTTTTCCTTTCCTCTAAGTTCATCTGTTCCTTAAATTCAACATATAAGTGAAGTTATATGGTATTTATCTTTCTCTAACTTCTTTTGCTTAGCGTAATATGCTCTTGCTCCAGCCACCTCATCTCAGATTGCAAGATTTCATTCTCTTTGATGGCTCAGTAATATTCCATTATGTGTGTGTGTGTGTGTGTGTGTGTGTGTGTGTGTATGCCACATCTTCTTTATCCATTCATCAGTGGAGGGACATTTGGGCTCTTTCCATAATTTGGCTATTATTCATAATGCTGCTATAAACTTCGGGGTGCATGTGCCTCTCTGAATCAGTATTTTTGTATCCTTTGGGTAACTATGGAGTAGTGCAATTGCTGAGTCGTAGGTTAGTTCTATTTTCAACTTTTTTTTTTTTTTTTTAAGAAAGTGAAAGATCATAAGCAGGCTCCCTGCTGAGCAGAGAGTCCAATGCAGGGCTTGATCCCAGGACCCTGAGATCATGACCTGAGCCGAAGGCAGAGGCTTAACCCACTGAGCCACTCAGGTGCTCAGGGTCTTTTTGAGGAACCTCCATAATTTTTTCCAGAGTGACTATACCAGTTTGCATACCCACCAACAGTATAAAATGATTCCCCTTTCTCCACATCCTTGCAAATATCTGTTGCTTTCTGAGTTGTTAATTTCCACTATTCTGACAGTTGTGAGGTGATATCTTGTTGTGGTTTTGATTTACATTTTCCCTGATAATGACTGAGGTAGAGCATCTTTTCATATGTCTGTTAGCCAGTCTTCTTCGGGGAAAAAATGTCTATTCATGTCTTCTTGCCCACTTCTTAACTGGATTGTTTTGGGGGGGGTTAAGTTTGATAAGATCCTCATTGATTTTGGATACTATCCCTTTATCAGATACACCATATGGAAGCATCTTGTCTCATTCCATAGGTTACCTTTTAGTTTTATTGATTGTTTTCTTTGCTGTACAGAAGGTTTGTGTTTGGATGTAGTCCCAATACTTTATTTTTACTTTTCCTTCCTCCTCTTGCCTCAGGAGACATATCTAGGAAAAAAGCTGCTCTGACCTATATCAACGAAGTTACTGCCTGTGTTCTCTTTTAGGACTTTGGTGGATTCCTGTCTCACATTTAGGTCTTTAATCCATTTTTAATTTATTTTTGTGTACGGTGTAAGAAAATGGTCCAGTTTTGTTCTTTTGCATGTTGTCCATTTTTCCCAGCATCATTTCCTGAAGAGACTATCCTTTTCACATTGAATATTCTTTACTGCTTTGTTGGAGATTAACTGAACACATAGTTTTGGGTTTATCTCTGGGTTTTCTCTTCTGTTCCATTGAACTATATGTCTAATTTTGTGCCAATACCATACTGTTTTGATTACTACAGCTCTGTAACATAACTTGAAATAAAAAACTGTGATGTCTCTAGCTTTGCTTTTCTTTTTCAAGACTGCTTTTGCTATTCTGGGTCTCTTTTGGTTCCATACGAATTTTAGGATTGCTTGTTCTAGTTTTGTGAAAAGTGCTATTGGTATTTGATATGGATTGCATTAAATGCATAGACCATTTAGGGTAGTATTAACATTTTAACAGTATTTGTTCTTCCAATGCATAAGCACAGAATATATTTCCATTTCTCTGTGTTGTTTTGAATTTTTTTCAACAGTATTTTACCATTTTCAGAGAGCAGGTATCTCACCTTTTTGGTTAGGTTTATTCCCAGGCACCTTATAATTTTGGGTGCAATTGGAAATGGGATTGTTTTCTTCTCTTTCTGCTGCTTCATTACTGGGATATAGAAAAGCAACACTATTTTGTAACCTGCAACTTTACTCAATTTGTTTATCAGTTCTAGGATTTTTTTGGTGGAGACATTAGGGTTTTCTATATAGAGTATTATGTCATGTATCATCACAAAATAATGAAAGTTTTACTTCTTCCTTACAGATTTGGATACTTTTTTTTGTTTTTGTTTTGGTCTGATTGCTATGGCTAGGACTTCTAGTACTACATTGAATAGAAGTGGTGATAGTGGACAGCCCTGTCTTTTTCCTGACCTTACAGAAAAAGTTCTGTTTTCCCCCATAAAGGATGATGTTAGCTAGCTGTAGGTTTTTCATATATGGCTTTTATTATGTTGAGGTATGTTCTCTCTAAATCTACTTTGTTGAGGTTTTTCACATGGACTAATGTTTTATTTTGTCAAATGTTTTTTATACTTTTATTGAAATGGTAATATGGCTTTTTTTTAATTAAATTTATTTCTTTTCAGCATAACAGTATTCATTATTTTTTCACCACACCCAGTGTTCCATGCAATCCGTGCCCTCTAAATTACCCACCACCTGGTACCCCAACCTCCCACTGCCCCGCCACTTCAAACCCCTCAGATTGTTTTTCAGAGTCCATAGTCTCTCAAGGTTCACCTCCCCTTCCAATTTCCCCCAACTCCCTTCTCCTCTCTAACTCCCCATGTCCTCCATGCTATTTGTGAAACCATATGATAATTGACTCTCTCTGCTTGATTTATTTCACTCAGCATAATCTCTTCCAGTCCCGTCCACGTTGCTACAAAAGTTGGGTATTCATCCTTTCTGATGGAGGCATAATACTCCATAGTGCATATGGACCACATTTTCCTTAACCATTTGTTCGTTGAAGGGCATCTTGGTTCTTTCCATAGTTTGGCAACCGTGGCCGTTGCTGCTATAAACATTGGGGTACAGATGTCCTTCTTTTCACGACATCTGTATCTTTGGGGTAAACACCCAGGAGTGCAATGGCAGGGTCACAAGGAAGTTCTATTTTTAATTTCTTGAGGAATCTCCACACTGTTCTCCAAAGAGGCTGCACCAACCTGCATTCCCACCAACAGTGTAAGAGGGTTTCCCTTTCTCCACATCCTCTCCAACACATGTTGTTTCCTGTCTTGCTAATTTTGGCCATTCTAACTGGTGTAAGGTGATATCTCAATGTGGTTTTAATTTGAATCTCCCTGAGGGCTAGTAATGATGAACATTTTTTCATGTGTCTTATAGCCATTTGGAGAAGTCTCTGCTCATATCTTCTGCCCATTTTTTTTATATGATTGCCTGTTTTGTGTGTGTTGAGTTTGAGGAGTTCTTTATAGATCCTGGATATCAACCTTTTGTCGGTACTCTCATTTGTAAATATCTTCTCCCATTCCGTGGGTTGCCTCTTTGTTTTCTTGACTGTTTCCTTTGCTGTGCAGAAGCTTTTGATTTTGAAGTCCCAAAAGTTTATTTTCACTTTTGTTTCCTTTGCCTTTGGAGACATATCTTGAAAGAAGTTGCTGTGGCTGATATCAAAGAGATTACTGCTTATGTTCTCCTCTAGGATTCTGATGGATTCCTGTCTCACGTTGAGGTCTTTTATCCATTTTGAGTTTATCTTTGTGTACAGTGTAAGAGAATGGTCGAGTTTCATTCTTCTACATATAGCTGTCCAGTTTTCCCAGCACCATTTATTGAAGAGACTGTCTTTTTTCCACTGTATATTTTTTCCTGTTTTGTCAAAGATTAATTGACCATAGAGTTGAGGGTCTATATCTGGGCTCTCTACTCTGTTCCACTGGTCTATGTGTCTGTTTTTTTGCCAGTACCATGCTGTCTTGGTGACCACAGCTTTGTAATAAAGATTGAAATCAGGTAACGTGATGCCCCCAGTTTTATTTTTGTTTTTCAACATTTCCTTAGTGATTTGGGGTCTCTTCTGATTCCATACAAATTTCTGGGTTATTTGCTCCAGCTCTTTGAAGAATACTGGTGGAATTTTGATCGGAATGGCATTAAAAGTATAGATTGCTCTAGGCAGTATAGACATTTTAACAATGTTTATTCTTCTGATCCAAGAGCATGGAATGGTCTTCCATCTTTTTGTGTCTTCTTCAATTTCCTTCATGAGTGTTCTGTAGTTCCTCGAGTACAGATCCTTTACCTCTTTGATTAGGTTTATTCCCAGGTATCTTATGGTTCTTGGTGCTATAGTAAATGGAATCGATTCTCTAATTTCCCTTTCTGTATTTTCATTGTTAGTGTATAAGAAAGCCACTGATTTCTGCACATTGACTTTGTATCCTGCCACGTTGCTGAATTGCTGTATGAGCTCTAGTAGTTTGGGGGTGGAGTCTTTTGGGTTTTCCATATAAAGAATCATGTCATCTGCGAATAGAGAGAGTTTGACTTCTTCATTGCCAATTTGGATACCTTTTATTTCTCTTTGTTCTCTGATTGCTGTTGCTAGGACTTCTAATACTATGTTGAACAAGAGTGATGAAAGTGGGCATCCTTGTCTCGTTCCTGATCTCAACGGGAAGGCTGCAAGCTTTTTCCCATTGAGGATGATATTTGCTGTGGGTCTTTCATAGATAGATTTGATGAAGTTCAGGAATGTTCCCTCTATCCCTATACTTTGAAGCGTTTTAATCAGGAACGGATGCTGGATTTTGTCAAATGCTTTTTCTGCATCAATTGAGAGGACCATGAGGTTCTTCTCTCTTCTCTTATTAATTTGTTCTATCACATTGATTGATTTGTGAATGTTGAACCATCCTTGTAGCCCAGGGATGAATCCCACCTGGTCATGGTGGATAATCTTTTTAACATACTGTTGGATCCTGTTTGCTAGGATCTTGTTGAGAATCTTAGCATCCATATTCATCAGTGATATTGGTGTGAAATTCTCCTTTTTGGTAGGGTCTTTGCCTGGTTTGGGGATCAGGGTAATGCTGGCTTCATAAAAGAGTCTGGAAGTTTTCCTTCTGCTTCAATTTTTTGAAACAGCTTCAGGAGAATAGGTGTTATTTCTTCTTTGAAAGTTTGGTAGAATTCCCCAGGAAATCCGTCAGGTCCTGGGCTCTTGTTTTTTGGGAGGTTTCTGATCACTGCTTCAATCTCGTTACTAGATATTGGTCTATTCAGGTTGTCGATTTCTTCTTGGTTCAATTTTGGGAGTTTATAGTTTTCCAGGAATGCATCCATTTCATCTAGGTTGCTTAGCTTATTGGCATATAAACTGTTGATAACAACTTCTGATGATTGTTTCTACTTCCTTGGTTTTAGTTGTGATCTCTCCCTTTTCATTCATAATTTTATGAATTTGGGCTTTCTCTCTTTTCTTTTGGATTAGTGTGGCCAATGGTTTATCGATCTTATTGATTCTTTGAAAAAACCAGCTTCTAGTTTCATTGATACGTTCTACTGTATCTCTGGTTTCTACCCCATTGATCTCAGCTCTAATCTTGATGATTTCCCTTCTTATATGATACAGATGTAGTGAAAAGAAGGGCCATTTGATTTATTTGACAGGCAGAGTACAAGCAGAGGGAGGGGCAAATGGAGAAAGAGAAGCAGGCTCCCTATGGAACAGGGATCCCAATGTAGGGCTCAATCCCTGGACTCTGGGGATCATTACCTGAGTCAAAGGCAGAGGCTTAATCCACTGAGCCACCCAGGTGCTCCTTCCTGTTTCAGTTTTGGTAAGTTAGAGGTTTCTAGAAATTCTTCCATTTCTTCTAGGTTGTCCAATTTATTGGCATATAATTTTTCATAATATTCTCTCAGGATTATTTGTATTTCTGTAATGTTGATTATTACTCCTCTTCTATTTGTGATTTTCTTTCTTTCTCATTTTTTCCGGATAAGTTTGGCTAGAGCTTTATCAATTTTATAGATTTTTCTTAAAAAAAAAAAAAAACCAACCTCCTGGTTTCATTGATTTGTTCTATTGTTTTTCAGTATCTATGTCACTTATTTCTGCTCTAATCTTTACTATTTCCTGCCTTCTGCTGGTTTTAGGTTTTGTTGTTCTTTTTCTACCCCCTTTAGGTGTAAGGTTAGGTAGTTTGAGGTTTTTCTTGCTCTTTGAGGAATTATGTATTGCTATAAGCTTGCCCCTTAGAACCATCTTTGCTGTACCCCCAATGGTTTGTATATAACCTCTTCTACAAATAGCAGTCTATATTAAGTTGATGGTTAAGTTGAACCAATTCTTCTTTCCTCCCCACATTTTAGGTATATGTTATATATTATATCCTTTTTATGGTGAATTCTTTGAGTTTCCTTTAATATATCTTGCAGGGCTGCTTTACTGGTCACAAACTCCTTTAGTTTTTGTTTGTCTGGGAAACTCTCTCTCTCCTATTCTGAATATTAGCCTTGCTGGCTGAAATATTCTTAGCTGCAGATTTTTCCCATTCAGTACTTTGAATATATCATGCCATTGCCTCTGGATTTTCAAGTCTCTGTTGAAAAATATCCTGCTAGCCTTATGGACTTTCCCTTGTAAGTTACAGACTTCATCTGGCTTTCTGCTTTTAAGATTTTTTTCTTTATCACTATATTTTGCAAATTTAATTACAATATGCTTGGTGTGGATCTGCTTTTGTTGCTTTTGATGGGAATTCTCTGTGCCTCCTGGATCTGGATATCGGTTTCTTTCCCCCAGATTAAGGCAGTTTTCTATTATTTCTTCAAATTTTCTGCCCCCTTTTTCTCTTCTTCCGGGACTCTTATAAATGTTATTATGTTTGATGGAGTTCCCTAAGTGTATTCTTGTTTTGTATGATTTATTTAGCTTGAGTACTTTTCATTACTCTGTATTCTTGGTCACTTATGCATTCTTTTACTTGTTCCACCCTGCTATTCATTCCATCAAGTGTGTTTCTCATTTCATTTATTGATTTCCTCTATCTCTGCTATGTTGTTCCTTAACTCTATGTTAAGGGCCTCATTCATGTCTTCCACTCTTTTCTCAAGTCCAGTGAGTATCCTTACAATCATTGCCTTACATTCTCTGTCAGGCATGTCACTTATTTCTGTTTCACTTAGATCTCTGGCCATGGCCTTGTCCCTGTTCTTTCACTTAGGATAAATTTCTCTGTCTTCATCTTTTCTGCCTCTCTGTGTCTGTTTCTGTGTACTAAGAAAGTCAGCTAGGTCATCTGCCCTTGAAAGTAGTGACTTTATGAAGAGGAGGTCCTGGAGTGCCCTGGAGTGCAGTATCCACTTTTCATCAGAACCTGACACTTGAGGAGAGTATACTATGTCTGTTGTTTATGCCCACTACTGTGTCTGAGTCACTTTTTCCTTTCAATGCAGTCTTCTCCTTGAGTCTCTATTACAGACTATGCTCACATTCTGTGCTGTTAGTGGGACCGTGCTGGAAAATTTGGAAGCCAACCAGTGGTATTAGCAACATTTGTGCTGGGCTGCTAGTCCTATGCCAGATCCCCCAAACTGCTATAGCACCTGGGGGGATGCACACCAATGTGGCCAATGTGCAAGGCTGAGCACAATGTGCAATGATGTTTGGGCATGGCTGGTCATGGCCTGTGATGGTGGCTGTGGGTGCTTGGCTGGGCACGGAGTGGTGGCCGGGCATGACACACAGCAACAGCTGTGCACCAAGTGGTTGGGCAGGGTGTGTATGCAGCTTTAACAGATCTTCCCCTGGGATGAGGTTACAAATGTCTGTGCATCCCTGTTTCCTGCAGGTGGGGTACAGGGAAAGAAAATGGCAGCTGCCAGCTCCCTCCTTTTCAAAGAAGTCCCCCAGTAGGGTTTGAAATCAGTATGAACTGATCTGTCTCCCCTTTGACGCTGGGATGTGTAAACTTTCATTGGTATGTTGCCTAATAACCTAATTCTATAAAAACCTCAAAATGTTTCCTATTTCTTCAGTTAATAGCCCTTCCTATATTCTGATATGGCACTTTATTTGGGAAGTAAAGACATATTAAAGTAAGCATAAAAAAGTGATTACAAGCAACGACTCTAATGACTCTAATACACTTGGTCTGACTCCTACCTCTAGGGTCATTAGAAAGTTACTTAACTCCCCTAACCATCAGCTTTCTAACATGTATAATGAAAGTAATAATATTACACAACAGAATCAGAAGACTATGTCAGATCATGTATACATAACACTTAAATTACACATATTCCAAATAGAGCAAGCAAAACTATACTAACAATAATGAAAGAGTAGCACTGATTCCTTCCCCCACCAAAATTGAGGGGAGTAATTAAAGAATGCTTTGGTGTCTGAATAATGGTCAAATTTCTCTGTTTAACATATTTTTATCAGAATAAGTCAAAGGCAAAGAAGAAATTAATCATGATATCTGGGGACTGTGCAAGAAGGCAACAAATTACACTATAACTGAATAATGCAACTTAGGTAGAATCGACAGATTTTAAAACCTAATTTTGGGTCGGGGTAACAAGTAGGAAAACACAACTATTACATAGGTAATATGTATTGTGTCTCTACTGAGGTCCTATTACATAGGTAATACGTACTCTGTGTCTTTACTGAGATCCACAAATTCTCACAACTTATGGTGACTAAACAAGTATGCATCACTGCCATCAATAATGGGAAATAAAAACCATCAGGATAACTAAACTTGGTTCATAGCCAACAGTAAATATCTCTAAGAAAGGAGGTTATAATTCAGTACTATTCTCTCCTAAGTTTTGATTTCTCACTGAGGTACCAAGAAAAATGGTTAAATCTGGCAATTCCATCAAACACTGACATTTTCAAGGCATGACAGAATTTGGACCTTCCCATGTTTCTAAGTCCACATGTTAATAAAGAAGCATACCAAAAATAGATGTGGATAGTGGCAAATCACTGTATTAGAACACTGAGCCTGATTCAATTTCAGCCAGACATTTTATATTCTGCTCAGTCAGTCTGTCTCAGACCTTTACCAAGAATAACTTTTCATTAATACTAGGTTGAAAATGGCAGATTTACCCTTACTGACCCTGTATAATCACTGGTTTTGAGAACACTAGGAACACTGTTGATTCTGTATCCCTTATAGGGACTTACTCACTGATAAGTCAGGTTTCTCCTTTAGAATCATACTCATTACAAGAAACCAACATTTCTAGGGAAGTCAGGACAATTTGTCTTGCCAAATCTTTAGAACCAGGAATTACAAAAGGACAGTGAAAAACACACTCTACCTTCATTAGTCATGTTTTGCTGTTATCAAAAGAAAAACTCTTTTTCTCCTTTTTTTGAACAAATGGTGCTTAGTTTACCTGAATACAGAATAGATTAGCCTGACTAAAACAGAATGACAAGATGGTTGAGATAATACACACATATAAAAGACTGAACTAAAACTTTCTGGTGTCTTTATCCCAAGTTTTCTGGTCAGTCTATAATTTAGAACTAATGTATATAAAAAATGTGCTAAAAATTTTACTCTATATTCCTTAACTGCATGTTCCACCTAGTTACTTAGAGCAAAATTTTTCTTATACTCAAAATTATTTATCTAAAATAACTTTACCTGTAGGTTGAAAAAAATAAATTTTCTTTGTAACATGGCACAGAAAACTACTCAAAAAATTAAAATATATCTATTAATAGTGGAATAAACTTTGACTGCCTATTATATGACAGAGGCTTTTCTAGGTACTGAAATCAAAGGTAAACCAAACCCAGAAACCAAGTTCTTCAAACACTCAAAAAACTGGAATCCCTTAATTATCCTGGTCATAAAATTTGTCCCTGCAACCCAAATTCCACAAAATAGCAAAACTAATGATTAGCATGCCATTATAATAAATCTGAGTACTTTAACTACTATAAGTGTGTCTGACACACAGAAGGTTATACCTAAATATTTGTTGACTGAATATACAAAACAAGAGATAGCCTTCCTACATAGAGCAAGAAGTATCAAATATACAGGTTAGATAATTTCTGATCAGAAAAAAAGCAAAGCTAGGTTTTAAAATGTCTAAAGTTTGTCTTGCTAGGTTAGCAGGCAACACAGAAATTAGTGGTTCAGTACCTTGGATAGCTCCACGGAGGCACCCGCTCTAAAGTCCCAGATAAACTTTCCTTGCTTGTGTCTTCCAACTGAAATCATCTTATTAAAGAGTTAAGTCACTTTTATACCAAATTCATTCCACATAAAAACAGAAGACTCCTCAACCCTATGCCCATCTCAACACATATGAAACAAATATGCATACACAGAAGTCTGGCCTGTTTGCTAAAATTCTGTCCTGATCAGGTAATAAATGCCTGTCACTTTAGAAAATGGATCCAAGGAATCTTGCTTATATCTTGCTATGTGATAGCTCATCCTAAAAGGGCTTGCTTCCCCTGATCTAAAGCAATAGATTTACTTGCAGGGTCTTATAAAACTATTGGAAAGTCTTATAAGGCTATTGGAAAGTTGGGATAAAATATACTACCAAACTTAACTCAGTGTCATAGATTTAAATCAACAAATCTCTGAAAAAGACTCAAGAATGCTTATGGATAAGCACGTTACCTCTCCATAAACATTCACATAGGTGAAACAACCACATGTTACCTGCAACCATAAAGTAATGATAATGATTAAAAAGTAACAAGAATGGAAACAGAGCTACCCAATGGTCCAGCGGTCACACTACTGAGTATTTACCCTAAGGGGCATGTGCACCTGAATGTTTATAGCAGCAATGTCCAAAACAGCCAAACTATGGAAAGAACCTAAATGTCCAAATGTCCATCAAAAGATGAATGGTTAAAGATGATGTGAGATAGATAGATAGATATAATGCAGCCATCAAAAGAAATGAAATCTTGCCTTTTGCAATAACATGGATGGAACTAGAGGGTATTATACTGAGCGAAATAAGTCAGAGAAGACAATTATCATACGATCTCCCTGACATGAAGAATTTGAGAGGCAACATGGCGGGGGGTAGGGAAGGAAAAAATGAAACAAGATGGGATTGGAGGGAGACAAACCATAAGATACTCTTAATCTCACAAAAAAAACCCCTGAGGGTTACAGGGGGAGGGGAGTAGGAAGAAGGTGGTTGGGTTATGGACATTGGGGAGGGCATGTGCTATGGTGAGTACTGTGAAGTGTGTAAACCTGGCGATTAACAGACCTGTATCTTTGGGGCTAATAATACATTGTATGTTAATACAAAATAAAAAAATTTAAAGAATAAAATGGTAGACTTGAAAAAAAAGTAGCAAGAACTGTAAAATAAGAAGACATTATTTATTTATTTATTTATTTTTCAATTTTATTTATTTATTTGACAGACAGAGGTCACAAGTAGGCAGAGAAGCAGGCAGAGGAGGAAGGAGGAAGCAGGAGGAAGCAGGCTCCCCGCTGAGCAGAGAGCCCGATGTGGGGCTTGATCCCAGGACCCTGAAATCATGAACTGAGCCGAAGGCAGAGGCTTAATCCACTAAGGCACTCAGGCGCCCCAAGAAGACATTATTTAATATGTCTCAAAACTATACAGAGCTAAAGTAAAACACTGACAAATACAAGATCTTTGTCTTTACTAGTTTGTCTCTTACTTGCCTACTGAATTCTTAAACCTTTGCTTCTATAGTGTAGCCAGCATCTTAGGGTGGAATATTCATTTGCATAGTTTATCCCATGTGAAATCAGAAATTCCTTGATGGGTATGTCACATCCCATTCACAATAGCCAACAGTATCCTAGATATAGTAAGTGCTCAATAACTGTTTATTGAATTAACCAACTGAACTCATCTCTGCGTTATGAAACTTCTGTTCTAAGGGAAGTATAAATGGGATCTATCCCAGTACATAACTGTATTACTATAGAGAAAAAAAGAAATGCTGTTGTTTCTAATAGTAAATATAACAAAGAAATTTGAGGCATCTGAAAATATTTACCCCATAAAGAATCCTATGAGAGAAGTAATACAAACCATATCTTGCTGCTGAAACGTCACAGAAGATTCTGTTTTTGTTGTATTTTTAAATCTCCAAAGACTGTATTATGAAGAATGAGGGAAATATAAAACTGACCTCTTGGGGAAAACATAAGGTCCAAGGAAGAGATTTCCTTTAAAGAAAGAAAAAGGAGGCAGAGAAGAATAAAAACGAGGCAATGGGCCGGGAGAGATAGTGATGGAAGGTGAAGGAGGGAAAAGAAGGAGAAATGAAGGGAGAGGAAGGAAGCAAGCAAGGAAGGAAAGACGGAATGAACTTAGTGCAGGTCATGAAGGAAGATGCTGGTAAAAGATGGTCCTGGCAGTAACCGAAATTCTACCTTGACAGGCAGTGAGGTTAGAAAAAGCAGCATCATTCAAACTGTACAACTAGAAAATAAGCTTATTCTTGTCTGCCCATGGGTATTATACAAAATAGAGGAATAGTGAGTATCATTTTGCTTTTGTTTTTGGGTTTTTTTTTATTTGTTTGTTTTGTTTTTTGGAAAGAAAGAGATGCTTAGAAAATTATTTCTTGGGGAAATATTTCCATGAAATGCATTGGGAGATTTCACTTAGACTGCTTGCAATAGATTTTCAACTTAAATAATCTCAATAATTACTAAGATTTTCCAAGGGAAATTCACATTATGTGTTTAGTCTTACCAAATTCAGATATGATGTCCATTTTTCTTCTTATATAGAATGTATCCTATGTGAAATTACCCAGTGTTTGAAAGGAGTTATAGGGTTTGGGACACTCATTTTAGAAAATTAAGTGTTACTAGCGAGGTCCTTTTTCATTTCAGCAGGTTTTCCATTTCATTGGGAATCAATTCCATTTGGTGTTTCTAATCTAGCACTTAAAAGTCATCTTTCGGGGCGCCTGGGTGGCTCAGTGGGTTAAGCCGCTGCCTTCGGCTCAGGTCATGATCTCAGGGTCCTGGGATCGAGTCCCGCATCAGGCTCTCTGCTCAGCAGGGAGCCTGCTTCCTTCTCTCTCTCTCTCTCTCTCTCTCTCTCTGCCTGCCTCTCAGTGTACTTGTAATTTCTCTCTGTCAAATAAATAAATAAAATCTTTAAAAAATAAATAAATAAAAGTCATCTTTCAAGTCCTCTGCTCTTGTTTAAACACTAAAATTGTTCAGTACAGACCCAAATCTCCACAAAAGTGACTTTATGGTTCCATTTCATTCTCTCCTCCATCTGCAAAGAATAATTTTGTTTTGTTTTGTTTTCTACCTCAGGAGCACCTAAGTTATACATTTTAAGAAACAGAACTTGAGGGTGCCTAGGTGGCTCAGTCAGGCAAGCATCTGCCTTGGACTCAGGTCCTGATCCTAGGGTCCAGGGATCAAGCCCTATATTGCATTGGGCTCCCTGCTCAGCAGGCAGTCTGCTTATCCTTCTCCCTCTGCCCCCCAACCCATTTGTGCTCACACTCTCTCGCTCTCAAATAAATGAGTGAAAGTCTTTAAAAAGAAAGAAAAAAGAAAGAAAGAAAGAAAAAAAAGAAACAGACCTTGAGTGCGTTGTTGCCAAGAGCTTCATTATAATGTTAGAATACTCACCTGTGAATACTAGTTAGTGCTACTGCTTATTAACATATGCTTTTCTAATTCAAATGCAATTAGTCATAGGCTAGTCACTGAATATTTAAATTTAATATACATAAATTCCCAAACTACCTGTGAACAGAGCTGTAAGTTAAAGGGATGTGAGAATCTGAAACATAAACAGTTTTTGTTGCTGTACATTTAACATCATTCTAAACTTGTATCACCTGCTTGCTGTGGAGCCAGAAATCATTCTGAAGGTGCTTCCAAGTCTAGATTTTAAACTGAACTGGAAGTTGTAATAGTCTCACCAGGAATGTCTGGTATCTTCCCACTTCCCTAAGTTGAAAAATAATGTAGAAATTGCGATGGAGCCGGGAACAGTTGAATCTTCAAAGCTAAAATGTAAGTCCAGAGACCACAGAGACGTCAATGTCCATTAGAAGCTTGAAGAAAATAAAAATAAAATCTAGAACAGTACTTGCTTGCTAAACATCAAAATGAACATCAGTATTTTTACTAAACTATGAATAAAACATTAAAAAAAAACCCTAAGTACTCAGTTCAAAAGTAAATCAAATTTTTGTAATTCTAAAACCACTAATGGCAGTGTGGTGTAAGATAAAATACACTGGATCAAATACTGGGATGTTTTGGACTTTTTCTTCTTATTGTGTTTCTTCTGACATGGACCGTTGAAAAAGTCACTTAATCCTCCTAGACCCTGAGCTTCAATTTCTTCATTTGTAAAACAAAGAATCTGGAATAGAAAATAACTAAACTTGCTTACAGAAATAGGCATTTCATTCCATTTGAACTCAAATTTGACTTGTATTTGAATAGCTCTTAAAAAAAAACACTATGTATCTGTTATGTGTTTCAGGTTTCAGAATTTAAACTAGTTCCTTATAAGATTAATGTGTCTTCTTTTTCTTTTAAATGATTCCAGATGGGGATGAGCTCAAAGATCTGGATCAATGAAAAAGATTATTTAACCAGTTCTAGAAGACCCACCCATCTTCTTCCAAAATCCTGCAAAACTGTAGGAAGTGGAAGGTAGGGGTCAGCACAGCTCTGCTGGTTCAAGGTATGATTCTTTCACAACTCCCTTGAGCAGACCAAGGAGCCAGAGTATGCCAGTGTGGGAGAAAGCTTCCTCCAACATCATATATCAGAAAGCCCATATCTGGGAATATAATTCAGCTGCTGAAATTAGATATAAGTCATCAGAACCACAAAGGACAAGCCATCTGCCTTTCCTCTCCCACTACATTTCACTGCCTTCCATTAAGAGGCAAAAGTAGAACCAGCCTATGTTCAGGGCTGTGGCCCTACCCTAGTAGTCTTAAGAACTTAGTCAAATAAGACACACAATGCTAATAATCTACATTTAGCAACATAAGAAATGAGAAACAGCTCAGGAAAACCCAATGAGGATCTAAAGCCTGAGAATGGTTTATTTCCTAAAGATCAAATCTATGTTTGGTCCACTGAGACATATTGCTTCTCTTAGAATACAATACCTTAGACAACAAGTGATATCGTGAGTGATGGCACTTACAAGCAAGACAGAAGAAATACTGCAAGTTTAGCCTCAAGGAACATGTGTAAAGAAAAGCCTTGAGAAGTGATGGCAAACGTGTATGCTATCCCCAATGCTGTGCACACAGCAGACAGCACTAATCGGTAACAGTAGTCTTTTCTGTAGTACCTGGGTCTCTACTTCACAGTCTTTCTCATCAGGCTGGCCCTACCAACTGATCTGAGTTGGCATCTGAGAAAGTCCATTTATCATCTTTCCTAGAGAAGAAAAATAAATAAATAAAACCTCTGTACGGAAAATCATGAGGATCTGCTTCTCCGCTGGCCTCTACTAACAGAGAAGTAAGGAACTTCATATCACTAAGATCTCCTCACCTTTATTGATAAAGATCTAAATAATTATCTAATTGATAAAGATCTCCTCACCTTTATTGATAAAATAATATGAGACTATAATATGGGACTATGAGTAAATGCTAAGTTTCTTCGTGTGTTCTAGCCCTAAATATCTATAATATTAAGCAATGTGGAGTATCTATGAATGATGTCAAAAAGTATGCCTACCATGTATGTAAGTCTAGCAAATGAAGTTACTTATTTAAATAACAAATATTATTGTAATTTTTTTACCTCTTAACGAAGCTGCAGATACTAATTATAAGATTCTTTGTCCAACTGTGGTTGCTTAAGCCAAGAAATATATTCTAGTTCAACACCTTAACAAATGAGGAATCAGAGGTTCAGAGGGATTAATCAATTTGCATAAAATCATGTAGCTAAATCTGCATACCCAGTTTATGATTATCAACACCAAGACCATTAGCACAATTATTAGATTTTACGCACTTTAGAGAGAGGATTTCCAAACTGCAAACCCAAATCTACTAACAAGCCAGTATCTCTCCTCCAACACTATTAGTCTCTAGGCTTTCTTGTTTGTGATTTCTTTATACCTGAATACATTTATGGTGCCTACGTGCTTTCTTTCAATTCCTTAAAATTTCTCTTGATTCCTTGTTCAATGAACACATGTATTTTAGTCATCTTTTCATACTTGCATTTGCAAGTTTCCCAACTTAGAATCACTGAAATGTTCACTAGCAGGTGGTATACGCTTGGCCCTTAAACAACATGGGTTTGAACTGTGTGGGTCCACTTACATGTAAGTTATTCTAAACACATGACAGTACTTAAAATGTATTTTCTCTTATGATTTTCTTAACATTTTCTTTTCTCCAGCTTCCTTTATTATAAGAATACAGTATGCAATACATATGACATACAATATATGTGTTCAACTGACTGCTTATCTTATTGATAAAGCTTCCATTTAAGAGTCGACATTAGAAGTTTTGGGATAGGGGCATCTGGGTGGCTCAGTGGTTTAAAGCTTCTGCCTTTGGCTCAGGTCATGATCCCAGGGTCCTGGGATCAAGCCCCACTTCGGGCTTTCTGCTCCACAGGGAGCCTGCTTCCTCCTTTCTCTCTGCCTGCCTCTCCACCTACTTGTAAACTCTATCTGTCAAATAAATAAAATCTTAAAAAAAATTAAAAAGAAGTTTTGGGATAGTCAAAAGTTACATGTAGATTTTCAGTTGCACAGGAGGTTGATGCCCCAACTCTTACACTGTCCCAAGGTCAACTTTGACCTTTGAAACTTCCTTTACTGCACCATAACTATACTAAGGAAAACTTAACCTAACAGAAGCTCTGTGGAATCCAAAAGGCAGCCATTTATTGCTCCCTTTTTGTTTACTGACCTTTCTATTTTCTGTCTGCATGTGATTGCTATATATGAATCTATAAGCAGTAATGATTTAACTCACTTAAAAATAATAATATGTCACTATGTTTGCTGTCTAATTTTGAATCTAATTTTCGTGCTTCATGTTGATTTAATAAAGATGGCAGAGGCATTTCGGTTGTGTATGAAATGTAATGGACACAAATTCACCTAGTGACAATACACTTATGGTATTACAATCCAGGACCATCCAAGCGATGGAAACAAAATGAGGTATGACATTTAACATAAGTAAATATGAGTGAGAAGTTAGATATGAAGTTGGGGGATCTGAATTCCATCCTCAAATTTCACACTAAAGTTATAGACTTGCACAATTGCCCTCACTTCCTTGAGCCCCAGCTATAAAGTAAAAAAGTTCACCTGCTTTCTAAGATCACATTCATATTTGTCATTTTATGACTAATACTGCCACGAGAAGCCCCAATACTTCTTTCCCATGGGTGGCAGCTCTCTCTGGGCATCTGCGTAATTTTTAACATGGCAGCCTACACCAGTCACTGGTCCTGTGCTTACCCAGCATGACTCACTGCCAGTCTGGTTGCAGAGCCTCCTGTTCTGTGACTAATCCCAAACATCCTAGGCAGGACTTGGTGACAGCCTGTTTTCAACAAAAAGGAAGAAAACTTCTGGTCTCCACTTTCAGTCTTCCCCCAACAAAGTTAAGAACCTATGCACCACTATGTCCTCCAGTGCAAAGGGCCAGGCCTGCTGACACAGGAACACTTTATAAAGCATCTGGAAAAGTCCCACAATTCCATAAAGCAGACGGAACCACACTAAGAAGGAAATCTTAAGGATTTTCACATTTTCTAACCCAACCCTTTCATATTACATTGAAGAATGCAGTGGAAATGTCAGGAGTAGAACCAAGCATTTTTGAGCCAGGCCAGTGTGCTCACATGGGGAAAATATGCAGAACAGGGAGAACTAACCATTTATACTCTCAATGGGTTTGGGTTTGTGGCTCTATAAAGCATTCCAACATACCGTGTTTTCTTAACATTCACATTAAAACTTAGAAATCTCCACATATTTATTGTTACAGTGAGGCAGTATAATATGAGAGAAAAGTTAGTTGTTCAAAAATTATGTGTCTCCTTCACTTAGTGATTGTTGGCCAAGTTAACTTCTTTGCACTTCACTTTATCATCTGAAAAATGGCACTAAAAATGCCTTTATCAGATTCTGTTGACAGATAACTAATGTTACCTAGCATTAGTAGCACTGCATGTTTCACACATTCCTTAACATGTTCAAAAGGTATGTACTGTCTGCTGGTCACAATAAATCCTACAAATTTAAGCATCTCTTCAATGTGACTTTGGAACAATATCCTAAAATGTGCTAACTGTGAAGACTCTCAAGAAAACATTTTCCTACAATGAAGGACACTGTGCCCCCAAGACAATGAGAGCCATCCTACACTGAAACATTATTGGGGATTTGAGAAGAAACTGTCTTATTTAAACTTGTTTTAAAATAACGAAATAGAAGAATGTTCTTATTTTTGTGAACTCAAGGTAGTATAGGATAGGTTTCAAATCTACCAATTCCTGATGGTGAAGCAGAAATAATGTCTGAGAACATTAATCTAGACATAGCAATCTGAACAGACACACGTGTACATGTTATAAAAGTAAGTATCAGCTGCAAAGGTATTACTAACATAAAAATCAGACTTTTGTACACATGTATCTTAAAGGTCCACTTCCACAGAAAGCTGTTTAGTTTTAGTATACTTAATATCTACAGCTTTTAGTCCCAAACTGAGAGCAAGCCACATAGCACATTTGCAAGGATATCTCCATTTGCAAATGATATCATGGTGGAACCCAAATGAGCCTTTAAGACCACCTAATACAAACTTTTCACTTTATAGATGCGTAACTGGAGGGACTGAAAGGTTATGTGGCTTTTTGCTGAAAGTAAAAAGCAAAAAAAGGCTGAGACTGGGTTAGAATTGAATGCACCCTACTAGACTTCTGGCCCAGACTCTTCCCTGGAGCCATGGGGTCTAACTTACACTATATCAGAGGCAGGGTTAAGAAAGAACCACCTTAAAAAAAAAAAAAATCACTCTACGTTAGAGTGAGCCTATTCTCAAAAAAAAAAAAAATCCTCCTATCCTGTCAATATTTTATCTTACTTCTGCACAATTAGTAGAACTTTTTAAATGGTTTTCTTCTTTCATGACTTTTTTGAAAGTATCATTTAATTGCACCCTGTCCACAGGGTTTGTAAGTGCTTGGAAAAAGTAGTTCCAGAAAGATTATACATTGTTCTTCTCTTCTCCATTATCAAAGATGTCCACAACTCTAAACATGCTTTTCTCAATAGTTTGGGCTCTGACTTCTGCAAGTAATCTGTCTAGATAAGATTTACAAAAACAAAAATGGGAGATGGCTCTTTTTTACTGCAATAAGGTGCTGACAGTTTTGTCTTAACCTACGGACCACTGAAAATGTTCTCCTAGGAACTAGACCAACTATGAATAAGATAATATAAAAAAAAAATCAGCATAGGGTTATCAGGGTCAGGCCAGGGAGGAAGAACAATATTTTTGTTGTTGTATCAAACCAGAGACAGTAACTTCTCATCTCAGATCAATATAAAATATAATCCTAGAATCAAATAATAATGCTTGATTTGGAGAAACTGCTTTGTCAGTGGAACCTCTGAAATGATATATGGAACTATATTTTTATGCACTTTGAGTTTATAATTATCAAAATCAATAATGTTAAATAATTGCCCATGCACTATTTTACACATGCATTAATCATACATAAAATAAAAAATGTAAAGTGTTCTTCAAAAATTCAGGGCAAGCTAGATAGTTATAAAATAAATGATACATGAAAGAACCTTAAAAGTTCCTCAAAGGAATTCCATTATTTTGCTGTTATTATTAAGACACAAACTCTTCAGGATTTATCATTCTAAAATTTGTATATAGTAAGTGTCCTGTCAACCCCAGTCAATGAATCCTGTATCTTGGTTAATTAGAAACTTCATGAGAGAATTACTTAGATTCTGCACATAAAAACCAATACAGATGGTCCCAGACTTAACAGTAGTTTGAATTAATGATTCTCAACTTTATGATGGTGTGAAAGCAATAGCATTCAGTAGAAACCGAACTTTGAATTTGGACCTTTTCCCAGGCTAGCAATATGCGGTACGACTCTCTGATGATTCTACACAGCATCAGAGAGCTGTAGCCTGCAATCAGCCCCACAATCTTGAGGACACACAACCAATACCCTGACAACCATTCGGTTTCTATACAACCATTCTATTTTTCATTTTCAATACAATAGTCAATACATTTCATGAGGTAGTCAACATTTTATCATAAAATGGGCTTTCTTTTAGATGATTCTGCCCAATAGCTTATCGAGCACATTAAAGCTAAGCTACGTGATGATGTTTGGTTGATTGAGAGTACTAAATGCTTTTTCAATTTAAGATGTTTTTAACTGAGAATGGGCCTAATGGGGATGTAACCCCATCTTAAGCCAAGCAAGATCTGTATTCCACATCACTGGAATAGAATAACATATACTTAATAATGATACTGGTGATAATTCAAGCTAATATTTATAGAAGGCTTACCAGAGCTTAAACACTATGTATCTTTACAACTTCATTTTATAGGTAAAAAACTGTGAAGCTCAGAGAGGTTAAGTAACTTACTCAAAATTATACAACTACAAAGTAGCAAATTTAAGCTTGCATTTTAGGTCCATGTGACTCCAAAATGCATGTTCTTAACTACTACACATGCCCACAATTTGATCTTTCATAATGACTTTAACCCATCATTGAGAACAATAATCATTATGAAGATATTCAGAATCACTGGATAGAGGTAGTACTACTGATAGACTGTTGAATCAAATATTGTGGTACCAGTTTTTCCACAAGGATTGTTATCTGTATCATCTGAAATGAATATGGGAGAAAATTCTGTTCAAAAATAGCACGTTATGTTAAAAACACACTAGATCTAAAATCTTAACACAACACGAATGGTAAACATGGCATTTTCCTAGATGACTAGACACATACTAAATGATGAGGACTTTCAACATCAGCTGAGCCATCAGAGAAATTTTTCAAAGACAAATCATTCACTGATTCTGACTCAAAATAATAAATACCACTTCAGACTGAAATATTCTCTTTGTCAACCTTCCTGAATATAAATTATACTTTTGAGAAGCACATAAGCAGATATGGCTAGAGTAAACAAACAAATCTAAAAGAGAAAACATAAATTAATGAATTACATTTCTATTCTAATTTCAAATAAATTATAATGTTTGATACTACTGTCTATTAGTTTTTATGTTTCTACTAAAAACCTTGATTCCTAAAAGTAAGAGAAAGAAAATCATCTAAATACTTAACAGGGGAACATAAAAAGTATGGAACATCCATAACTTAATACAGCCATATTAAAAAATCATGTTAACATAATACTATGGATACATTTCTAAAATATATTACCCGAATAAAAATATTACATATTATAGGACACCTGGGTGGCTCAGTCAGTTAAGCTGCTGCCTTAGGCTTGGGTCATGATCCCAGGGTCCTGGGATTGAGTCTCACATCGGGCTGCCTGCTCATCAGCGAGCCTGCTTCTCTCTCTGCCTCTGCCTGCCACTCTGCCTGCTTGTGCCTTCCCTCTCTCTCTCTCTCTCTCTCTCTCTCTGACAAATAAATAAATAAATAAAATATTTTTTAATGTGACATATTATAATGTAAACATCATACTCAACAGTGAAAAACTGAGAGCTTTTCTTCTAACATCAGGAATAAAAAGAAGAATGTCCACATTCACCACTGTTGATCAACATAGTACTGGAAGTCCTACCCACAGCAATCAGACAAGAAATAGAAAGCATCCAAATTGGTAAGAAGTAAAACTGTCACTATTTGCAGATAGCCTGATGCCATATATAGAAAACTCAAAAGACCACCAAGAAACTACTATAACTGATAAACTAATTCAATAAAGTCCCAGGATACAAAGTTGATAACTGATACATTTCTATTCACTGATAACAAAGTAGGAGGAAAAGAGATTAAGAGAACAAGCCCATTTACAACTGCACCAAAAATAATAAGATACATAGAAATAAACATAACTAAAGAGGTAAAAGACCTCTACTTCAGAAACTATAAAACATCAAAGGAAGAAGTTGGAGATGACAAAAACAAATGGGAAAATATTCCATGCTCATCAACTGGAAAAACCAATATGTCCATATGACCCAAATCAATCTACAGATTTAGTGGAATCCTTATCAAAATACCTACAACATTTTTCACAGAACCAGAATGATACTAAAATTTGCATGGAACCACAAAAGATCCCAATTAGCCAAAACAATCTTGAGAAAGAAGAATTGGAGATATCATAATCCCAGATTTCAATATATACTATGGAGCTGTAATAATCAAAACTGTATGGTACTAAATCATAGTATGATGCAAATTTTGTGTAAATATGAAAAGAAAAAAAAAAGACTAAGTCTGAACAGCTCAAAACGTAAACAGAGCTCTCATCCAATGATGGAATGGTCTTCCTTCCTTTTGGTCTTCCTTTATTTCCCACACTTGCTGCTTTCTTACATTCTTTTACCAATTTGTATTATCTAAAAATACGCTCTAAGAAAATTTGACTTGGTTAGTAACTATCTTTATTGACACAGGGTAGAACAGAAAAGCACCAATCTGTAATCCTAACTACTTGGATTCAAAGGCTGACTCCATCACTTACCAGCTGTGTAACTGGGTCTTTACTTACGCCAGTCTCATTTTCACAGCCCTTATGAGAATTACATGAGTTAATATATGCAAAGTGATTAAAACAATGCCTGGCACATGGTCAGGACTCAACATACGCCAACTCTTGTAGTTGTTGTTGATGTTGCTAATTCTATTATTGGAGAATATTGATTCAACCAGTGGCCCTGCTGCAAAAAACCAAAAACAACAACAACAAAAACCATGTATTTTAATCAAGATAAATGTATTATTAAAAACAAATGACTGTCCCGACAAGAGAAGTACATAGATGACACAGCCAAACATATACTGAATCTAAATTATTCTCTACTTACGAAAATAAATTTGAGAATTTTAACAATATCAGATTTTTTCAAACAAACATTGCTACTTTTCTGTTTGTTTTTTTTTTTATTCTTATCCCATCATATATCCATGAATGATCCTTTGTATACCTCTCTAGGTTGACCACAGTCATTCTTTTCTTAAAACAAAATCATTCTATGATCAGGTAAGTAGTTTAATTAAAGGCAACAGAAAACTGATGCTAGCTTTGTGATATATGCAATGTCAACCCAGCAATGTCTATAAGTAAAGGGATAAAGAACTTCACCAGAGCAAAGATAATGTTCAAGGTCCATCATTACCACACCAGAAAAATCTATGGCATGGGCAACTTACTTGGCAATAATAAGGGTGATCAAACCCATCATAGAAAACTCAATGGACATCTCTCTGGTACAGTAATAATTAGGCTTTCTTTTTTCTTCCTACTGAAATAGAAACTTCCATGATACCAGACCTCCCCTTGTCATGCCAGGGCTTACCCCAAACATATATAATACAGAGAATACACTTTTCCTTGCTATGTCTCCTAAGTAAAAAATAAAACTCAATTTTTTTTCAGGAAAAGGCAAGTGTTACTTTGCCTCCCTACTTCTACCTTAACGCAAAACTACTAAACATCATTGTTTGGCATACAGTAGGCTTCTCAAAGTTAATATTTTCTGAGTGAATTAAGCCTTCTGATTTCTCACATTATTCAGAGATGTAAGAAACTGCAAACACATGCTTCCTAGATACAAACTGTGAAGTGTTATTTCTTCCAATCTGAAACATTAGCTCCATATCTAGTCCTAAAGGATGTTTTGAGTGAGAAGTGAGGTAGTCTGCCCAGGTTCCACAGTTTGTGGCCAAGAGGAAAACTACATTGAGTTATACATAACTTCACTGGACACCATGTGATAGTCTTTCCCCAAACAGAATTCTTAAGGTAATTTCTTTGAATATGTGATTAACTACAAGAAACTAGATTTGACCTTATGTTTAAGTAAAAATAACTCAAAACTGTTTTAAGCACACATAGAAAGTAATTTCTATATTTAATGATTTGATTATGTTGAATCAAATGAAATGCTAGAGATTTGAAAACAAATTTGGCAAGGAGACTCACCTCAAATATTATCTCTTTCAAATCCTGTTTTATACTAAAACTATGTTTTAATGAAGAGTCAAAGGCAATCAGCGCCACTATATTGCCTCCTTTAATCCCTATGACACTAGAAGAGTACAGGTGTCTTCTCAACTCTCTATCTGGTCCTTCTCCATTGCTTTACAGGCTTGCTATTCTTTTGTGCACCCGGACTTGTACATGGCTATGGGGGGGGGGGGGTCTTCACAATACCATGTTCAATCTTCTGTCCTGTTTGTTGACATTAAAAAACACATTCATTCTCTGGCCAGTGCTTCAGCTATCACCCCTGGCGGGCAACTCCCACTCCCAAACATAGCGCCCTGTGTGTGCTTCTGAGCCCATTGCAGGTTCATTTCAATGTCCTACCTTCTCACTCAAGCTGAAAATGCTTAGCCCCAAATTCGCCACGTTTCCTTCACTGCCTTTTTTTTTTTTTTTTTAAGATTTTATTTATTTATTTGACAGGGAGAAATCACAAGTAGGCAGAGAGACAGGCAGAGAGAGAGAGAGAGAGAGAGGAGGAAGCAGGCTCCCTGCTGAGCAGAGAGCCCGATGCGGGACTCAATCCCAGGACCCTGAGGTCATGACCTGAGCCGAAGGCAGCGGCTTAACCACTGAGCCACCCAGGCGCCCCTCCTTCACTGCCTTTTGAATACAGATTTCATCACACTCAAAAAGTCTGTGACAGGCCTTTGTGTGAACTTAACGCGGTGCCATTTTGAGGAGTGAATGAACAGAGTCTCTATTCTCAATAAGAAATTAGCTGTCAAAGGAACTGAAATGAGGGGGAAATGTAATAAAGAAAAAGAGAGTTCACATTTATTTGAATATTTCACAATACTGGGGGCTTCCTTGTTTTGACTGCCCAACATCTTTGGACATATTCCTACATTTGGGGGGTTTTCTCATACTGAAAGTTCAGTTTTAGAAGCCAGAAAACTGAGAGACTACCTTTTACCTGGATGCCAAACTAGAAGAACTGGGTTTCTGGCAGGAGTGGTTAGGGAGGCATTTGATTCATCAGCTTCCAAAGGCACATACCTGGCGTCACAGGTTATGAGAAGCCATGTGATCAGAGAGAAGTCCTTGGATATGACCAGGTAGCCCCAGCACTAGGCTGTCTGGCACCCTCCCAGAGATTTTGGAAGCTCACTACTATCTGCCAATATGTTCTTCTTTCTGATTAAACTAGCCTATGCATATTCTGTTATGGGCAACTAAGAGCCCTGTCCAATACTCACATTTAAGTATTGAAACTCTTTTCATTCACAGAAGCACAAACTGAGCATTAAGAAAAAGTGGTCAGTTTCAAAAACAGTTGCATTTATCTTCACCCTAGGCCATTTTAGCATAACAACCTATGTTTGCCCTGCTAGAGAGCCACATAAAATCCATGCTTCCATGAAATGGGAATGCTGAAGCTCTTAGCTCGTATGAATAAAAATTTCACCATGATTAATCAAGAGTATTTAGTGTTTCTTCTGAAAAATAACTTAGAATAGTTAATTAGCTGATAGAAGTTTATAAAAATCTCTTTTCTTTACACCAAGGGCACAATGAACCAAAGAACTTTAAAATCTAGTTCCCTAAATAGATGTCCCAAGGTCACCAGTCATCAAGGTGTTATGGTTATGAGTAAAAGAGACTAGTCAGTAGCATGAGCTCTAGTATAAGAAGATCTAAATTTGAATCCCAACTCTATCACTCATTAATTTTGTCACCTAGAATATAAACCATGTATCTACACATCAGCTTCTTCATCTGAAAAAAAAGAAATTATAGGACCTACTTCAAATAAGTGTTTAAAAGTATTTCTGCTACAGAAAAGATCTGGAAGGTGCTTAGCACACTGACCATAACGTATTAAGTCCTCACTAAGTGTCATCTACTGGGATGTCTAGTAGCTTCACTGGCAATGATGATGATAATGATACCATAATAATGCAAGGGAGTCTAGCATGTAACACCTTTGACTAAGCCCTGTACTAGTAGTCTATTACAGTAGAGTCTTTTAGTATTAAACATCTCAGTTCTTCCAAATGTCTTCTCTTGTTCATTCAGGGGATTATTACTTCTGATTCTAAACTGCCCACTCTCCTTGCCTGAGAAAAACGCACCTGGGGATAAGTTGCCTGACTGAAAATCTGTGCAGCTCTCGATGGGCTGTTTTTTGCTTTGTTTTGCTTTGTGCCTGAAAACAGCTTTTCTGTACCAGTGCCCCGTCGAGGGTATTTTGGCTTCAGACTAGAAGGACAGTGAGCTACTGCAATGGCATTTTATAGAGAGCCTCAGAGTTTCCAAATATTCGTTTTTAGCCAGTGTTTCCAGCTGGGGTCCATTTCCAGTGTCTAGGGGAAAACAAATATTTGTCTTGGGATTGTAGGGTTCCAAGCATTTTGCAAATGTTTTCACCTAATACTTCCCATGGAAAATATCATCTCTGGTAAACGTTAACTTAAAAAGTAAGCTGTTTATCTAGAAAAAAAAAAAAACTGTTGTAGTAAAAACACAATCTTGTCAAGTATTTGCAAGCATATATGCGGGTTTTTTCACCATTGTAACCGTGGTCATGATGCGCTTTGGTTTGATACCTCAGGTTTCCTTTGTTTAACATCATCTGTCAAAAAATGGTTGTCAGGCCTTGTTTAGTATTATCACCCCTTTGAGAATCGGATGTATGTTGTCTACCATTTCCTCAGAAAACGAAATTGCCAGATACATAATGTATGTCTGCCTACAGAACAATGATGCGTGGCTAATGATTTAAAGTTCTATTTTAAAATGCATAATAAATTACCTGTTTATTGGCATCCTGTTAATCAGAAAACTCCAGAAAGTAGTTTTGTGCCAGAATAATGACACATATTCAAAATAATGATCCTGCCTCTGTGAACCCCTTGAATCCACCTGTGGATATCTGCCTTCAAGCCTTCCTACTCAAAGCACAATCCTTGGACCAGCACCATCATCATCACATGGGAGAGTGTTAGATATGCAGAAGCCCGGCCCCCAACTCTCCAACCCACACCTGCTGAATCAGAATGGGAACATTTTTGTGTACTTAGTTATTTATATATGTATTTATTTATCTTGTATTATGTTCAATTAGCCAACATATAATACATCATTAGTTTCTGCTATAATATTCCATGATTCATTAGTTGCATAAAATACCCAGTGCTCATCACAACATGCGCCCTCTTTAGGCACTTACAAGAAGATACCCTACTGATTCCTCTGTACATTAAATCTTGTGAAACACTGCTTTGGGTGTATGAACAGTCTTTTAAGAACCTCCAGTCTCCAAGATTCTTTCAGTGTTGAGTCACAAGTTAAATTCTAATAGTGCCTTCTAGAAGCCCCCAACATAATGTATATGAACAAATACAAATTAAATGCTAACAATTTCTTCATTTTCTCAACAAATATTTACTGGGCATCCACTGCGTGCCAGGCATTGTTTCAAGGCTCTATCCTCATTCTACAGGGGAAACACAGATAAACAAGTATGCAAGTAAAAATGTAATCTGTCAGATGCTCATTAGTGCTATGACGTAAAACAGAGCAAGACGGGTATGACAGAGAATGCTGGTGGTGACCAGAAAAACCTGTGGGTAAGATGGCATCTGAGCAAAAACCTGGAGAAAGTAAGGAGTGAGACTTGTACTACAGGAAAGAAGAGCTTTCCAGTAGACGGCGAAGTAAAGTAAAAACCCTGAAGCAGGAAGGTATTTGGTGCATCTGAAGGTTCAAGGAGGGGCTCTGAACCCCCTACCAAAAACAAGTAGAAAAACAAGAGGGAGCAGGTGAAAGCAACGAGGTGGGATAAGGGTGGTCATGGAAGTACTAACAATCACTGACCACGTGTACCAATTGCTTACATGAGGAAGGACAGTGTGACAAGTCCAGATGGGTTCAGTGGAGGGGAAGACTGCCCCCTCTCTTCCACTCAGTCAGGGACAGTCTGAGATTTTGGTAGGGGGTTCAGAGTCTTTTTGAAATACAACCTACTCCCATCAGAAAGCAATTTATTCATCTTTATTTTGTGGGGGGGAGGGACTTAGGGTTAAAATATAGTTGTTAAGGACCTCTGGCAAAAACCAGATTCTGTTTCAGAGGGTCTGGCACATACTTGGCAGGCAACACACTAAACTGGAATGAAACAATAATCCCATGGCTGGCTATAATTCAGAACCCTATCTTGGCTACCTTTTTAGGCTTATGTTCATAATTATTCTAGACCACATTTCGACAGTATCCTAGCCATCTTGTCTGAACATCTGTTTCAGGAACTCTTCTGCCTTTGGCCAGTGTGTGCTCTCATTGCAGACAGCACACCAGATGACCAGCCCTGTCCCCTTCATATTGTGAATACACATCTTGCGTTTTTGAGTCTATGCCAAGTTCCTGTTGGGAGACACAAGGTTTTGGTAACCAGGGATATGTGTTTCTCTTGTTGCCACATGTAAACCACATGAAAGGAATCATGACTATATTGCTTAAGAAGTAATGCCAGTAACTGAAAAGGTTTAAAGTTTTACAAAGTCAGATTTTGATTGGCAGCGTTTTCTACTCTCTGTATACCAACCACCTGCAGAATGAAAATAGGTCAAATATGGAACAGAGGGACTAGATCAGCCTAGCCTACAAATAACGGCTATCAATTTGTACAACCTTTGTACATGGGATAATCTAATCCATGCTAATCTCTCTCTGTTATGGCAATGAAGATGCTATAATCACTCCTTACACAGAAAGGCTTCAATCACATTAATGTTCCATGTCAGCTCTATCTTAAAATATTTCCTTTTCCTCATCCAGCATGAAAAGTGAATAAATCTGTCTATGCTGAATAAGCCTCCCCAGGATTCTCGATTTAATCTAGCCAAAATGGAATTTACCAGTCAAAATATCTAAATAAAAACAAGGACGAAAGGGGGCCACTATTCACTCAGAGAAAGGTATAATCCGCCTTAATAAAATTAACTTACAAAAAGAAAAATCATGGGATTATTTACAGAAAATTTCCTTTTCCCACTCAATTATTTGTAGAATATTGGAGCCAGATAGGACCAATGAAGGTCATCATTTACAGGTGAGAAAATGGTGGCTGAAGGAGGCAAAAACATGTTGCTCAAAAATGAAACACTCTGTGGTGGGAGAAAAAGCACCAGACCAAGGTCCTTCATCATCCAGATAGCCTGCCGCCACCACCACACACACACTCCCCAGGTCTGTCCGAGGGGGACATAGTAGGAAGGAAGCCTCTCTGATTTGTTCCAAAATATTTTCATATATATCATTAACTATGGGGGGTGGGGAGACCACCCACATTTAAAATGGCAAGAACCAATGCTAATCAAAAATCAATTAGAAATGAAGATAAAGCATTTTTTGAAATTCTAATACAAGTTGATAGGTAAATTGGATTTGATTTTTCAAAAATTAATTTTAATTTAATTTAATTTAATTCTCACAACTCTCAAGAACATGTCTCTTGTACCACAGGAGGTACTCTTCTAATCTTAGTGAATATTTCTAAGGAATCACCTAGTCCCTCTGTTCCATATTTGACCTATTTTCATTCTGCAGGTGGTTGGTATACAGAGAGTAGAAAACGCTGCCAATCAAAATCTGACTTTGTAAAACTTTAAACCTTTTAGAAAAGCAATCAGCACAAAATGTGGCTTCATACCTGTGACTGAAATTACATGAAGGAACAAAAAGTGCCAAGAAAAGCTAGAAAAGCTAGCTAACCCCAATTAGTATTTATATTTGCAAACTTCAGAAAGTTGTGTCAACCAATAAATTATTTCACAAGATGTGTCAGTGAATAAAGTATATGACCGGACATCCAAAACATGATAAACATTTAAAAATCCCATTGACAGATCCTCTGTCATATAAGTTATAAATCCTCTGCTTATAAGTCATCATCAGAAACTCTTGTCACTAGTGTGGCTATACTTTCCCAGTACATAGCAATGATCCTAGGATATTACCAGATACCTGCATGTCTACTTTTGTATCATTCTGGTGCTGATGGATTTTCTTGGGTTCTGGCTGTTCACATTGGTAATGCTCAACAAAAAAGAGTACTGTACTAGCAAGAGCACTTTGATTCCTAATGACCATAGATAACACATTCCATTTTCAGTGATCTGCTCGGTAGAATCTTATATGTGTTGAAAGATCCACTCACAAACATAGCCCTCTCATTTTACAGACTAGAAAACTGAGATGTTTAATGATTTTCCCAAAGGCTATTATAGTTTGTTCATGCAAATCCAGGCCAGGAACTTGGGTCTCCTGGCTCCTTATCAGCTGCTGTTTCTACTGTGTCAAACTACCTCCTTTATGAGTCATCCCCCTACTGTAGGATAGAATCTTACTTTATCCTCCAAATCCAATTCAAATGGCCTACATTTCAAGTCACCCATAATTGCTAACTTGAATAAGAAGTTTAAAAGCAACTGCTTCCTCTATTACACTGGAAATTCTGGCTCAATGACTATAAATGTCTAGCTCACAACGTTGAACAAAAAGCCAGCCTATCTATCCATAATTTTCTGTTTTTTTTTTTCTTTTTTTTCCTTTTCTTTTTTTGTACCCTACTGGGTTATCTCTAAGCAAGCATTTCCAAGGCTGTGTGGCACAGGATAAACCCAGCATCCTGTAGCAAGAGAACACATTCACCAACCCAAGGCTTCTGATTCAACTCAAACCTATGGCTTATTTAGGATTTTTAGGTAATGTCTGCACCTACAAACAGCCAATGTCTTTTTTTTTTTTTTTTTTTATTAAAAGATTTTATTTATTTACTTGAGAGAGAGACAGTGAGAGAGAGCATGAACGAGGAGAAGGTCAGAGAGAGAAGCAGACTCCCCATGGAGCTGGGAGTCCGATGCGGGACTCGATCCCGGGACTCCAGGATCATGACCTGAGCCGAAGGCAGTTGTCCAACCAACTGAGCCACCCAGGCGTCCCAAACAGCCAATGTCTTACCCAGTGAGCACACAAGCCATTCTTCCTACCTGTTTCTTTGCACACACAGCATCTCATTTAACCTTGATCATACCCTAATGTGGCCAAGAAAAATTCACTCAACAGATGAGAAAAATCAAATTCCAAGATCCTTAATAATCTGTCAATATCAAACAGATAGCAAACAGTAAAGTCAACACCTGAGTTCACCATCATACAAAAATCTTCTTTAAGAATATGCCCAAGAAAGGGGCTCCTGGGTGGCTCAGTGGGTTAGGCCTCTGCCTTCAGCTTGGGTTGTGATCCCAGGGTCCTGGGATCAAGCCCGGCATTGGGCTCTCTGCTCAGTGGATAGCCTGCTCCCCCCCACCCCTACCTGCCTCTCTACCTACTTGTGATTGATCTCTCTGTCAAATAAATAAATAAAATCATTAAAAAAAAAAAAAAGAATATGCCCAAAAAAGAGCCCGCATTGATTCAAATTAAAACCACATTGAGATACCACCTTACACCAGTTAGAATGGCCAAAATTAGCAAGACAGGAAAGAACATGTGTTGAAGAGGATGTGGAGAAAGGGGAACCCTCTTACACTGTTGGTGGGAATGCAAGTTGGTGCAGCTACTTTGGAAAACAGTGTGGAGATTCCTCAAGAAATTAAAAATAGAGCTTTCCTATGACCCTGCAACTGCACTACTAAGTATTTACCCCAAAGATACAGATGTAGTGAAAAGAAGGGCCATCTGTACCCCAATT